>NW_020954564.1:42634445-42673408 GCF_900497805.2 Vombatus ursinus | reverse complement strand
TATATATATATATATATATATATATATATATATATATATATATATATTTAAGTGTATTTCAGTACACTGGCCAAGATGGTGGAACAGCAAAAAGTAGCATATAAAACTAAGGAAGTACATAGGACCAAGTAGTGAGTGAGAATTCAAAGATAAACCCCAGTGGGTAATGTTTTCAAGCCAAGATTGTGAATCCAGCTTAAATACAAGTAAGCAGAAGTGCTCCTATAGCTTTGTCCCTCTGACCCTGAAAGAAGGATCAGTGGGCACAAACCAGGACTGGGTCTGCAGCTCTGTCACTCTGTCCCCACTGGTGGTTGGATTGGTGGATTCAACTCACACATGCAAAAAGAGGTGGGCCTGACTATAACATGTTTCTATTACCCCAGAGTAGTTTCTCAGACTTACCTTAGGGAAGAATTACCAGGGCTGGGCCTGTGGACGAGGCCAATAACTCTGTCACTCTGATGCCAGAACAGGATTGTGAATTCAGCCCAAAAGTGAGTAACCAGGATGTAAGACTGCAGTTGTATTGCCCGGACTAAACCAGGGTCCAGAGCCTGCAAAGCAAACCAAGAGGGCAGTAGTTAAAACATGCCCTAGGTCAAATCATTTCTGAGATCACTAAAGGTTTGCAGCTCCCCAATCTAAACCACCGCTTGCAACTGAAGTAACAGAGTATTCAGTGCCTAGAGAATATAGTCACTGAAGTCTAGATAATAGAGATCAGGAACATACAAAGGTATAATATTCCCTCTAAAAGTGTAGAGAGCCTGGCCCTAATACAAAGTCACCATACAGGAAGGAAGGAAGGCTGAAAGGATTAGTTTAAAAAAAAATGCTGATGATGAAGAACAATTATTTAATTAAGATGACTGAGACATAGCTCCAGAAAAGGAGTCTAACTTGGAGACATTTACAAGCAAGGTTTCAAAGGAAAACAGTTTGCTATAAGGTCAAATAGAATTCCTGGAAAAAATGGAGCAGAGATTTTTTTAAAGAAGGATTTTAAATGATACCATAAATGAAATAAAACCTCAATAGGAAAGAACTGGAAAAGAAATGACAAACCTGGAGGAAACACTTAGAAGAAAAATTAATAGCTCATTACAAGAGGAATAAAGTCTAGTCCAAATGACAGACCCTCTGACACAGAACACATCCAGCAAAAGTTAATGACTCTATAAGACAATAAGAAATATTAAAACAAAAGTCAGATGTTGGATGGAGAAAATAGAAGAAAATGAAAGGTACATCATTTCAAAAACAATTGAATGGAAAATAGGTCAAGAATAGATAGTTTTAAAAATCACTGTATTTCTGGAATGCCAGGACTTCCAAAAGAGCCTGTATATTAGATTTCAAGAAACCATGAATGAAAACTGCTCCGATCTATTAGAACCACAGGACCAAGTGAAAGTGGAAAGAATCCACTGGTCATGTTAATTAATTAAATTTAATTTAATAAATTAAATTAATTTTAAAAATTAGAACTCCTGAGAATAACATAGCCAAAATCCAAAGCTTCCAGGTCAAAGAAAAAAAAATTCCACAATAGCCAGAAAAAATTTAAGTACTGAGGAGCCACAGTCAGGATCACACAAGATTTGGCCACTGACATATTAAAGGAATGGAGTGTCTGGAATATGGTATTTCAAAAGGCAAAAGATATAGACCTACAATCAAAAATAATTTACCCAGCAAAACCATGTATATAATCTTCTTGGGGGAGGGGAAGGGAGATGGGGAAATGGACCTTTAGTGAAAGGGATGGTCTATATTTGTTGTGTCAACTCCTTAAGGGCAAGGGCAGTCTTGCTTTTATATCCCCAATGCTTACCACAGTGCTTTGCATATGCAGTATGAAGCACTTAATAAATGCCTTTTGATCACTGTCAGTCCTCTGAAAACACAATTATAAGTAAAATTTTAATATTGTTTTCTTTTACTTTAATGTGGCCATTGTGTAAATTGTTCTTTTGGCTCTACTTACTTTGTTCGGAATTAATTCATATAAGTCTTCCATTTAATCTGGTACATAACTTGCATATACATAGTTATTTCTAAATTGTCTCATCCCCATAGAATATGGACTCTTTGAGAGCAGAAACCATGTTTTTGTCTTTCTTTGTATCCCCAGCACTTAGCACAGTGCCTGGCACATGGTAAGCGCTTAAATATTTGTTGACTGATTTTCTTCCCAAGTTTTCCTGAATTTTTCACATTCATCATTTTTTACTATGTTCCATTCATTTTCATAAATTCTCCACAGAGCATCCATTCAATGAGACCTTCCCCTGGTTCTTTTACTAAGATGCAGATAACATTGTAATACTTGGGCTGAATTTCTGTTATCTTTCACTCTCATTAAATTACTAATCCACTTCCTTTTCCAATCATGCATACCTTTGATGATGTAATTAGGAATTTCTGCGTTAATTACAATAGCCACAAACTGATCCTGGGGCAATTAGCACAAGTTGTGCCTTTAGTTGAGAGGCTGGGGAAAAACCATTGCTCCATGCATGGAGAGGCAAAGACTCAAGTACATCATGGGGAAGGGTAGAAGACTGACAGGGTGAGGGAAGAACCATTGCATTATGCTCTTTGTTCTTTCTAGATGAACTAATTAGTCTTGCCTACTAGGTGCTAAATTCTGTTTCTTCTACACTGCCAAAGCATTACAATAGCTGCCACTGGCCCTCTTCATCTGACTACTTGGGACAAAGTTCCAGTCCTGCAACCCTAGTTACCACTCTGGTTGCATCCTAGGATTTAGAACTGGAAGGGATTTTAGAAATCATCTAGTCTATCCCTTTTGTTTTATAAATAAAAAAGCTAACCTCCAGGAAAGATAAGTGATCCCACAGAATCACAATCTCAGTTAGAAGGCGTTTCATAGGTCATCTATCCGTCAGCCCGTTCAGGTATACAGATTCCCTGTACAGTATCTCAGACAAGGGGTCATTTGGTGCTCCTTTGTAGATATTCAGTAAAGAGGAACCCGCTATCTCCAAAGGCAGCCTCTTCCGCTTCCAGACTGCTTAATTCTTAAAAAGTTTCTCTTTTCATCAAGCTCAAATTGGCCTCTGTAACTTTTATCTATTGCTGCTATCCTGGACCAGGCAGAAAAATTTAAAGTTCTCTTCCATCTGTGAGCCCTTCAAGTGACTAAAGACAGCCATCATGTGTCCCCTATACTCCCACCAAATCTTCTCCTCAACAAGTCTGCCAAAGGTCACACAGGCAGGAAGAAGCAGAAGAAGGATCTGAATCCTGGTCCTCTAACTCCACATCTCCTGTTCTTTCCGTTAAGCAACCTGACTCTCCATTTCTTCTCTTTAGAAAAGAGAGAGTAATGGTAACTTTTGTTGTTAGGTTATGTCTGACTTTTCATGACCCCTTTTCGGGTTTTCTTGGCAGAGATACTGGAGTGGTTTGCCATTTCCTTCCTCAGCTCATGTTACAGATGAGGAAACTGAGGCAAACAAGGTCAAGTGTCTTGCCCAAGGTCACACAGCTAGTGTCTGAGCCTGTTTTTTAACTCAGGTCTTCCTGATTCTAGGTCTGGCACTCTGTCCACTGAGCTACCTTGCTGTCCCTTTGATGATGACTGCAAATTGTTCAAGTATGGGCTGGAGAGGTAACTGTAGAAATTTTTTACTCCTGTGATAATGGTCAGGACTTCTTTCTCAATTTTTGTATAGTTCTGTTACACAAATGACATTGTTCTGGAGTAGATGGCAATTAATATTTCAGCATTATCTGATATTCAGTGGTTACATACAGATACAAAATACATACATAGACACACTGATCTATTGATGCAAGATACATAGGGCAGCTAGGTGGTACAGGGAATACAGCATCAGATCTGGAGTCAAATCTGACCTCAATCAATTCATATAGGTCTTCCTATATGAGTTCAAATCTGATCTCAGACACTGACTAATTGTGCAACCCTGAGCAAGTCACCTAACGTTGTTTGACTCAGCTTCCTCATTTGTAAAATGAGCTGGAGAAGGAAATGGCCAACCACTCCAATATCTTTGTCAAGAAAACCCCAAAGGTGTCACAAAGAGTCAGACAATTAATCAATGAAACAATAGATACATAGACAGGGTGTCTGTGTGTGTGTGTGTGTGTGTGTGTGTGTGTGTGTGTGTGTGTGTATGTGAGAGACAGAGAGAAAGAGAGAGAGAGAGCACAATTAGGAAGTGCTTACTATCTGTGGGGCACTGTGCTAAATATTACGGATAAAAATATAAGCAAACAAGATAATCCATTTTACAGAGGAGGTCCAGGCCAACCACTTCTTCATTCCCGTCTATGCTGCACTGCTGACTCATTTCCACAGGATTTTTTCTATTGTGTCCCTTCACACAGTAACTTCAACCGCCCTCCCCACTATCCCCAGCTTTTTAGCTCTATTTTAGATGTTGTCTTCTCCCTTTAGAATGTAAGCTCCTTGAGGGCAGGGACTGTCTTTCTTTCTGTTTGCATTTGCATTCCCAGCACTTAGCACGTGCTTAATAAATACTTCTTGACTTGAAGGAGATTTCACTCTAATGGGGGAACACAATACATAAAGGAGAGGTGGAAAGGGATGGGGCAAGGGACAAAGGTGCTAGTGAGGAGCTGAAGTTCCAAGAGTGAGGAGTGAAACTCAAGGTGAGGAAAGCATGGCCTGGTTGGGGTGAGTCAGAAAAGAGTTTGAGATATTTACCAGATATTCAAGTAACCCTTTGGAGATTAAGTAACTGAAATGGAGTTTCAGGTCATTAACATTTAGTCTGACTCAGTCTGATTGCCGAGATCTTAAGTCTTTTCCCAGAAGCAGCTTGCGCTTTCTGCCCCTGGCTGTACCTAATGTATCAGCATGTTGACTGACAGAAGCCTGCCATACCTCCCACTGCTCAGTCCTCTCACCAAGTTCTACATTTATACAGTTCTCAGCACTGTTACCCAAAATAAAGTACACGTAATGCACGATTCACCTACTTCAAAGCCAAAACAAGACCTTCACATCTTCTAGGGGCTACTCAATTTCTACAATGTTACCCTCTCAACAATGGCAGTCAACCACTGCTGAAACCCTCTCCCCTCTACTGAACACAAATATTCTATTATACTGCATTCATTGGGATCTTGGCCTTTCACAAACCCCCTGGAAACTGACCCAGGCAAGCTTTTTGCATTAAGCCTGCCCTCCTCCCAAACTGGATACTGCTTCCCGTGTCCTAGGTGAGGATGACCTTTCTCTCTGTTTAGGGTTTCCCTCATTACTATTATAGGTCAGTGCTACTCTAGGTGGAGCCTGACAACAATATTGGTTTAGCTGCTAAGAAAATTAGACTAAATATTCTAATTTCACATTTTTTTCTGCTCAGATACTTAGTATGCAGAAACAATTTTCTAAAATATTTGTGCCAGACCTTCTACAAGTTATTGCTGGACTTCTACAGTTGTTTAAGTAATGGTCAGTTGTTGATATGCTAGAGTGAGGTCATATTAAAGGCCTTCACTCCTACAGGACCAAAAACATATATTTCTACACTCTATCAACAATGGCTTTTTTCTTCTTTGTTTATTTTTAAGAGTCAGCATAGGGTAATGGAAAGAAGACTAGTCCTGGAGCCATAAAACCTAGGTTTGAATCTTATCTTTGCTCGTTAGGCAAGTGACACTACATTCTGAGCCCCAATTTTCTTACTTGTAAAATGAGGGCAGCAATATATGGACTAAGATGCCTCTGGGGCCTGTTTTGAGAGTAAAACAAGATAATGCATTTAAAGCACTTTGCAAAACTTAAAGAGCTACACTAGACAATGTCAGGTTGAATGGAATCATTGGATGTGGGTCTTGCTTAAGGATCTTATATGCAACACACTTGGTGTTTCCACCAAACCTCACCTTACCATTGGGTTTTGGTACGAGGACAAATGGTGTCATCTACTAGGAAGACTCTTAATATCACAGAAGCCTCTTTCACTGATGTTACTTTTCTAAGGCATTTAGGAATGCTATCTCTTCTTGATCTTCATAAAACCTGAGCCATTCAGGGCTATCTTCTCAAGGAATCTGATGCTTAACAGAGTTCTAGACCAGAGTACTTTACCTTGGACAACAACAAAAGCAGCTTACTGATGGAAAGGGGTTTTGGTTGATCAAGTATCAAAGAAACATCCTGGGGAATATTTCCTTACAATGATGGATCTTGCCCCAGTAGCATTTCTAAATAAAATATCTGCGCCGTCATAGATTTAAAGCTGGAATGGACCTTGGAGGCCATTGAGTCTAACCATAAAATATCTGACTTGATAAGCTCGGGACCTCCATTGAACTCAGCCAACATTCTCCCCAAAACGTAATTACCACTGCCGGCCCGACTCCAATGGTGTGACCATAGATGAAGTGTCTGATGAATATATGTTGGGTCCCAGAGATCACAGTGGGGGTGGGACCCAGCCTGCAACCCTTTGCCATATGATTAATTTGGAGAACATACTAGAGAATATTTCTTTAAAGTTGTACATGGAATCCGTGAGCTGAGAACAAAAAGTGAAAGCGGACAGAATGGCACTTTGAAGAATAAATTGCTATTTTCTGTAGCAACAAGGAATTTCCTTTTTTGGTCAGAAACAGTGTGATGTAGTGTCGAGAGCACTAGACCTAAAGTTAAGAGTTTGTTGTTGTTCAGTTGTTTCACTCATGTCTGCCTCTTCATAACCCTATTTGGGGTTTTCATGGCAAAGATACTGGAATGGTTTGCCATTTCCTTCTCCAGCTCATTTTTGTAGATAAGGAACTGAGGCAAACAGGGTTAAGCAACTTGCCCAGGGTCACACAATTAGTGTCTGAGGTCAGATTTGAACTCGGGAAGATGAGTCTTCCTGATTCATGGCCCTGCACTCTAGTCACTGCTCTAGCCTCCTAGCTGCCCAAAGTTAAGAGATCTGGTCTCAAATCTGCACCACTAATTGGCTGGGTGACCTCAGGCAAGGCACTTTATTTTTCAGATCCTTAGCTTCTATGCTAATCACATGGGGTTAACAACACACTCAAAGCAGGTAGATAAGCGCCTTTCCCCAACACAATCCAAAACAAAATGTAAATTACCTTGACAAAGTCTGAATTCTCTCTTCTTGGGTTCTTATTGCTCCATCAATATGGCTTTTGTTTGGGCAGCAATAGTGGGCATTATTGAGTTGATAACATGTTAATGAGCTGGCCCTTGTTCTTGGCCTTTAAAGGAGGATACTCACCAAGAGATAGACACAGAAGGGAGAGATACCTGCACCAGTGAAGGACCTAGAAACAAGACACAGCAACTATAAGAAAAAGAAGCCTAGTCATGGAAATACATAAAAGCACATACCCAATGGGAGACACAGAAGTACATAGATGCATAGCTCTATGAATAGGGCTTTTTTGTGCTCCCTGTAGTCTCTACAGGGAACTATGTGCTCTTAAGGGCTGTTACCAGGTGGAAACACAGAAAGAGATCCTTTTCAGGAGAAAGAGAGTCTTATAAGAGAAGATGGAAAAGGAGAAGGAACCACTCTACCTCCCTTGGACTTAAAGGCTATAGACCTTGCCAAAAAAGGAGAGGGACTAGCACAGTCATGAACCATATGTACTGAGGAACAACCCATCTAACTCTGCTGTTAGAATCACAATATCATAGGATTAAGAGCAGGAGTCAAGTGGGTTGTATAAACTGCATAAAGGAAAGGTGGGATTCATCAGAGTAGGGCTTGCTTGGTGCCCTCCAGAAGTAAAGTTTTCCAGATTGTCAAGAAGCTTGGGTAAAAGAAATATCTTTTATAAAAAAAATCTTGTTAGCCTGAATGCTTGCAGATGAGCTAAGGATCATCTCTTGGAGACACAAATTTTGGTGCTCTCAAGGAAAACCCTGGATACAGGGAAAAGATATGAGAGTTATTATTGAGACAAGCCTCAAGTTGAATGTAACTCATCATGTCAGGGACTAGGATCCAATTAACAAGTGGTCTGCAAATCCAACTATTACCCACCCAACCGTTTTGTTTTTCCACTGAGGATAGCTATGTTCATCTCTTTTGAGATCTCTTGAAGGATTTTAGATTCTTTTTTTTTTTTTTTTGGCTAGGCAGCGAGGTTAAGTGACTTGCCACTGTCTGAGGCCGGATTTGAACTCAGGTCCTCCTGACTTCAGGGTTGGTGCTCTTTCCACTGTGCCACCTAGCTGCCCCTTAGGATTTTAGATTTCACTGAGAAGGCCCTCCAGTATTCTGGGACTCAGTGCAATATGATTGGCAAACAGAATAATCTGGAGAACTTATAATCAACAAAGAATCCATCTTCTACTTGGCACAAAACGCCTCCCATGACACTGGCAGAAAACTTCTGGCAAGTTACACGTCTCCTTATTTTCTTCTTCCATTGATATTGTTCTCAGGAGACTGTTAAACAAAACTCTCTCTGTCACAGCATCTGTCACAGAATCTTTTATAAACCTAGATTATAGAATGTAGGTAGGTGGAAGTCCCACTGAGTTAGTTCATCAACCTAGGTAAATATATATAGGTGCATATATATACATAGATGTGCACACAGATGTGAATCACCTAGGTATGTGTGTATATCTATGTATGTATGCGTGAATATGTATAGTGTGTATACCTATACACAATACATGTATGTATATGTATACATGTATGTGCATTTGTACATGTACATATGTTATGAATGCATGCGTATGTATAAGTATGCACATGGGTATATATAAATGCATATACATATATAAGTATATGTAAATGTAAGTGCATATGCATATATAAGTATACCTATGTAACATACATTTGCCTAAGTGATTCCCATCTGGATTTGTGTTTGTACTACGTATATTTGTCTAGGTAATTCATATTTGGACTTATGATGTCATCAGTTTAGGATATTCTCAATAAGGAAACTTAACAAGGCACATTTGTATGTGCTTTCCACTTCTAGTCTTCTAGAATTGCCTAGGACCCTGGAAGGTTTAGTGGCTTGTCCAGAGTCACAATGCCAGGATGTTTCGAGAGAAACTCTGTTAGAACTTAAACCCAGATATCCATGATACTGAGGCCAGCCTTCTACCCATTACAGCATGTAGGCAGTAGACATATCTGGTTGAGGGATATAAATCTATATGTATATAAGGAGGCCACATGTGCCTAGTGGATAGAGTGGCCTTAGAGTCAGAAGTATAAAGAATCAGCATGGTGTAATAGAGAAGCAGTCTCTGAATCAGGATAACCTGGATTCAATTCCAGTGACTACAGGAAGTCATGGAACCTCTCAGGGCCTCAGGAAGCTCTCTAAGACAATGTTATTAGGAGTTGTTAATCTGTCTTAGTGGAGGAAGTTTCCATGCTTGGGATTCCTCATGTGGATTAAATCACAGATCAGGATAAAAAAATACATATAAATGTAATAGGGCATGCCTTGTACATGTTTTTTCTGAAACCTTCCTTGTAATCATTTCTTACAGAATAATAGCATTCCACCACATTCGTACACCATAAATTGTTCAACTATTACCCAATTGATAGTTATCCCTCAGTTTCCAAATCACCACCACAGAAAGAGCTGCTTTATTTTCCTTTTTCCTTTCTTTGATTTCTTTAGGACAACCCTTCAGTTTAAACGAAATTTGGCAAGACCCCTGTAGTAAAATCCTCTGGAAGTATTATTATTAACAAACAACATAAAGTTCATTAAAAAAAAAAAAACTTGGAGTGTTTCATGGTTTCTTCTGGCACAGTCTGAGAAATATTGCTCAAAAAAAGATGAAAAAAAAATTAAAAGCATTAATAAACTACAGACAGGGTGTGGATGAGCTGTGTACTAGCTTTGAAGGAAACTCCAAGAGAACCTAGCCCAACAGTTTCTTTTTACCAATGATGAAAGAGAGGGTCCAGAAAGGTTAAGGGAAGGTCATGGATCCACTTATTTGCAAAGTCAGTATGAGGGTCTAGCTTTCCTGGTCAGCTTGTTATATCTCTGATCTCATCCATGAGGTTGGAATGGCGTTAGATGGAGAAACATTATTTTATGAGTACCAATTAACTTCCCTAGAAAATTAGTGCGGCATAGTGGGTAAAAGTTCAGTCAGGAAGAATGAAATGCAAGGCTAACTTCTAGCTGTATTGTTGTTGTTGCTGTTCAGTCATTTCAGTCAGTTTTGACTCTTGGTGACCCCATTTGGGGTTTTCTTGGCAGAGAGGCTTGAGTGGTTTGTCATTTTCTTCTTCAGCTTGTGTCATAGACGAGAAAACTGAGGCAAATAAGGTGAAGTGACTTGCCCAGGGTTGCATAGTTAGGAAGTGTCTGAGGGCGTTTCTGAATTCAGGTCTGGTGCTCTATCTGCTATGCTACCTAGTTGTATCACTATAGGCATTTAACCTCTGTGTGCCCACATAACTCCCTGATTGTATATACACATACACACACACTATATATACCCACCCCCACTCACATACATACATATGTAATGTTGTGTATATATGTGTGTATATATGTACATACATAATACATGTGTATATAGAGAGAGAGAGCTATAGATATATAGATAATATATATAACAGATGTGTTGCTGATCTGAATTGCTAGAGAGAATTTTCACGCTAGGATCTCCCAAGACAGCAGCAATCATAAGTCTTCTCTCCCCTTTTATGGTATTTTTTTCCTACAGTATTTTTAAATATTAGAATAATGTCAGTCCTCTTTCTGCCATCTTGCAGTGCTGCCACCATGGTGCGAATGAACATTCTGGCAGATGCTCTCAAAAGCATCTGCAATGCAGAAAAGTGAGGAAAACACCAGGTTCTCATTTGGCCATGCTCTAAATTAATTGTCCTGTTCTTAACTATGATGATAAAGCGTGGTTACATTGGTGAATTTGAGATCGTTGATGGTCACAGAGCAGGAAAAATTGTTGTGAACCTCACAGGCAGATTAAACAAGTGTGATGTAATCAGCCCCAGTTTTGATGTTCAATTGAAAGATCTGGAAAAGTGGCAGAATAATCTGCTACTATCTTGTCAGTTTGGGTTCATTGTGCTTACAACCTCAGCTGGCACCATGGACCATGAGGAAGCAAGACAAAAACACACAGGAGGAAAAATTCTGGGATTCTTTTTCTAAGGGTGTAAAACGTACATACAAATACAAATACTCCAATGAAAAAAAAAAAAGAATAATGCCTTTCTTTATTCAATGATCTCATGAACTAGGGGGTTCTCGCCTGCTACCTCAAATCCCCTGAAGATCTCCCCTTTGAATAGGAACTTCCTGAACCAGTCTGATCTCTTTCTGCCTTTCTTACACTCCTAAGAGCTGTACACATCCCATATTGATCACAGAACATTTTTCTTTTAATAGTTAGAGCAGAGGTGATCCTCAGGTTGCCACAAATAAATGCAGGGAAGAGCCAAGGACCCAGAGATAAGACTAATTCCTTGGATACAGAATTAAGTAATTAATTCTAAATAATATCTATGAGCTGCCTTCCATCTGCTTTTAGTAGGAAATTTGAGTGTACTGGGTAGAGAAAATGAAACTATTGTAAAGTATTGATTTCCTCAATCAAGATAGTAAAAAGGAACACACCATATTGGATACGATCTAGGGATGATTTGTGAGCATTTAGAAAAGGAAGTGGTGATCACTAAAAGCCAATCCATATTGGCTTCATCAGTAACAGGTTGTGCTAAATTAACCTCATTTCCTTTTTGGGCAAGGCCACTAGATGGATATATCAGAGGAATGCTATAGATACATATCAGAGGACTTCTAGAGATAAAACATACCTAAATTTCAATAAAGCATTTGACAAACTCTCTGTTGTTATCCCAGTGGTCTAGATGTAGAAATGTGGGTCAAATGAGAATAGGTAGATTCAGATCCGGTCAAATAAGAAGATAGAAAGAGAAGTCATTAAAATGGTCACAGCCCTTGAACTAGATATGCAATTGAAAGGAGGCCAATGACAAAAAGAAAGGTCCCATATACATTGAAATGTCTATAGAAGCACTTTATATAGTAGCAGAAAACTTGACAAAAAAGACTATCAATTGAAGAATGGCTAAATAAGTTGTGGTTCATGAATGTGACAGACTATTACTCTGCCATAAGAAATGAGAAATATGATGGATGCAGAGAAGCTTGGGAAGCCATATATGAACTGATTTAAAATGAAGCAAGCAGAACAAGGAAAACAATATACATTAATGACCACAACAATGAAATGCAAATAACAAGAGCAACAAAATCTAAAATGAATGCTACAAAATTGTGATGCCCAATCAGCCCCAAAGAGGGCATATGAGAGGGCACTGCCTCTTGGTTCTTTGTAGAGGTTCAGGATTATTTATATAGAACAGAATATACATCAGACTTCTTCAATATGTTGGTTAGTTTTGTTGAACTATTTTTCCTCTCTTTTATTTTTTGCTGTAAGGGATAGCTCTCTGGGAAAGAAAGATGGGAGGTACACACTGAGAAATGCAGGTAATATAATGACAGAAGATATGAATAAAATTATTTTTTAAAAAGAAAAAAGCATTAATGGATTGATGCCAACTTGGAAATATGCTCCCAGCAAAATGCACCAGGGATCTATCTACCTTTGAACCTATGTATGTTCAATATTTTTATCAATGACCTGAACAAAATGCGTAAGTAGCATGCTTATGAAATTTGCAGATTTCACAAAGCTAGAAGTAGCAGCTAACAAATTGGAACACAGAACCCGAAAAAGATCTCAATGACCTGGAAAACATAAATTATTGAAGAAAGACTCCCTTTCTGAACTGGAAACTAAACTTTCTAAACTGGAAAACGCTTCAGCAGAAATTAGATTTAGACAGCATCTTATGCTATACACAATATGCTTAAAATGAACACATACTCTTGAATATTAAAGGTCATATCATTAAAACATTTGAACAGAATGAAATCAGGTTCTTTTTACAACAATTACTGAGGGAAAAGTTCTTAACTAAACAAAAAGACCATTTTAATTATATAAAATGAAGAAATTTTTGCATAAATAAAGTCAATAAATTAGAGTAAAAGTGATAGTTTGGGGGGGGGGATTTGTAACAGATGTCACCAATAAAAGTCTGATAACCAAACTACACAGGGAAGTAACTTACATATGTAATGTCAAGACTCATTCCACAGTAGAAAAGTGGTCAAAGGATACAAACAATTACAAAATGAAAAAATGAAGTTTTCAACACCCCTATGAAAGAGTGCTCCAAATCATTAATAATTAGAAAAATACAAATTAAAACTGTGAATTTTACCACACCGCCATCAGTATAGCAAAGATGACAAAAAATAAAAATGACAGTTGTTTGAGCAGATATGGAAGGAAGCATACTAATTCACTGTTAGTGGAGTTAGGAATCCTATCACAAAAGTCACTAAATTGTGCATCAAAAGAGATGACTGAGCAATACCACTAATAAGCAAAGAGGTTTAAAAAAAAAAAGAAGAGGGCCTATATATACAAAAATATTCAAAACAGCATCTATTTTAGTGAAGAACTAGGAACGAAATGGGTGACTGACTTTCAATATAATGATATTTGAATGTAATGGAATAATACCGTGAAGTAAAAAATGATAAACAAAAAGAATTCAGAGAAACTTGGGAAGATTTATGTAAACTGATGTGGGATGAACTGAGCAGAACTATGAGGACAAATTACATAATGATCAAAATAATGTTAAGGGCACTGATAAAGTCCCTTCTATGGGACAGGCACTTCCCTGGACACTTGGGCCTATATTTATTTAATGTTTTATACTTTACGAAATATTTTACATCCATTTTCTCATTTGAGTTTCACAATAACATTATGAAGTAGGTAGAGAAAAAATAAGTTTACAATCACGACTTCAGAAGATTAATGATGATGCCTCTTGGCAAAGAGGACAGGAACTAGAGGTATAGAATGAAACATTCGTTTTCAGAAGTGGCCAGTATCTTGATTTGTTTTTCTTTTCTTTCAAAAGAGGGTTTTTATTGGGGGAAAAAAGGTTAGTGAGTAGTAATAGAGATAGAATAAAAAGTATAAGAGTGAGTAGCTGGTGAGCATGGAGGCAGAAATGTCAGTCACTTTATTCTCCCATGGGGCCTGACTTTCTCCAAAATCACTTTTTCTCTTCTGCAAACTTGTTTCCTTTCAAACCCAGCTATATGCCAGAGAGATTATGGCTATACACTACTATGATTTCTGACCCATTTTAGTGTTACAAAACATCCCCCACCTTCATGAATGTATTCTCTCTCTGCTCTGTGAAATTGTTAAAATAATCAATAATTTTTCTTTTGAATATAAAAATAAGAAAATATAATGTTAAGGAAAATATCTTCTGTGATACTGGCAAAAAAACCTTTGGTGAGCATATATGTCTTTTTGTTTCATAACTCAATTGATATTGTTCTCAGAGGACTGTTAAAACTCTGTGGTAACATCTGCCACAGAATCTTATATAAGCTCAAATTATAGAATGCAGGTAGGTGGAAGTTCCACTAGGTATAACAGCCTAGGTGTACAAATACATATACATATATATAAGCACAGCTCCAGATGTGAATTACCTAGACATGTATGTATTACATATGCATACTTAAACATGCATGCCCATTTGTATATGTGTATATGTATGTGTGTATGTGTGTCCCCTCATTCCAAAGTCAATGAGTGCTCGTTCAACTTAGCTGAGCCTCTTAGAGGAGGAGGTACAGTCTTGAAGGACAACCTGTATAAAAACATAGAAGCAGGAGACTGAACTCTGAGTTCAGGACAAAACAACAGGCCAGTTTGGCTGAAATATAAAGATGCAGGGCACAGAGGGGAAGGGGTAATGTCAAATAAGCCTGGAAATATAGACTGGACCCTAACTACGGAAGGCTTTGGATACCAAGCGAATGAGCTGAAATTTTATCCTAGAGTCAATAGAGAACCACTGAAGGTCATTGAACAGGGGAGCAAATGACTTGTGCTTTAAGAAGATTATTTTAGCAGCTGTGTGTAAAATGGATTGAAAAGGAGGATATAAATTAAGGGTCCAACTAGAATGCTTTTGTGATACTCTAGGCCAGAGACAATGAAAGCCTGGATCATGAGTGGTGGCCATATGAATGAATGAATTGATCAACAAGTCTTGATTAAATAAATATTAAATATTGTATGCCAGAAAGTTATATTAGGTTCTGAGGAGACAAATACAAAGAAGGAAACAATCTCTACTTTCAAGGAGCTTATGGGGGAATATGTCTTCTAAGAAGTATATAAAGACTAAAAGGATGGTGGTGCACCCCTTCCTCACTCTGATACTTCTAATCCTCAGATTTTTTCGAAGCTTAAATCAACTCAAGCATTACATGACCCACACTCCCCTCTTTAGCTTTGTATTTTCTTTGTATTATTTTTGAAATCACTTTGTATTTTCTTTGGTTTTTGCATTGACATGCAAAACAAACAAGTTGTTTCTTCAAAAGGTATATGATTCTTTTTGGATAGAGATGGTTTATTTTTGTCTCCATATCCTCTGTGCCTAGCATAGTGCCATAAATAATCAATGCTTAATAACTGTTTATAATTGGCCAACAGAAATGGTTAAGTTTGAAATGCCCATGGAACATCCAGGTGAATGACAATGGGTGATTGGAACTGGAGCTCATGAGAGAGACTAGAGCTGGATAATTATGTACTTTCAGATCCTAAATTCATTAGCTTCACCCCATCTGTTTTCTTTTCCTAATGAAGAAATCATTGTGATACCCAAATACCATACATCTCCCAGGATACTCCTCTCATGGCTTCCCATTTGCTAGAAAAGCCCCTCATAAAGTAATTTCAGCACAGGGCCCAGAAACATCTCAAGGTGCCTGGTCATGGGCAAGAGGCATCTCTTAACACTGTCTGAATCCTCTATCAACCTTCCTAAAAGGACTTCCTCCTACAGGAAAACCCTGAAACTTCTGGAGATCCAAGTTTGAAGACTCAAAATGCACCCTTAAATTGCACACCCCAATTTACTTCCAGCGAGTTACATTTTCTTAGCTTGCACACTGTTGTCGCACATAGTCATCACTAATTACTCTAACTCCCAACACAATTTGCTCTCATCTTAATTCTTCCCACTCTGTTCTCTGGATACTTCAAGCCCAATCACTCCACACTTCATAAATATATGAGCCATTTTCCATCCATGTACTTCCTCTACTGATTACCAGCTTGAGAAGGATGTTGATGCTCTCTTATAACTTGGGGTTTAATTGAGTCAATCAGTCAATAAACATTTATTAAGCACCTACTATGTTCCAGGTACTGTGCTAAGCACTGAGAATGCAAAAAAAGGGAAAAGTCCTCGAGGAGCTCACAGTCTAGTAGGAGAGATAACAAATGAACAAATATGTACAATATGCAGGATAAATAGGAAATAATTAAAAGAGATAAGGCACTAGAATTAAAAGGGATTGAGAAAGGTTTGCTATAAAAGGTGCATTTTAGTGCATATAAAAGTGATTTTAGTTGTGACTGGACGGAAACCAGTAGGTAGAGAGGATGAAAGAGAGCATTCCAGATATGTAGAACAGCCAGGAAGCCAGTGTCACTGGATCAAAGAGGACATGGTGGGACTGAAAAGTTGGAGGGCTATGTTGTGAAGCACTTTGAACGCCAAACAGAGGATTTTGCTTTTTATGTTGGAGACAACAGGGAGTCACTGGAGTTTCTTGAGTAGGGGTGGTGACATAGTCAGACCTGCCCTTTAAGAAAATTATTGGGGCAGCTAGGTGGCATAGTGGATGGGGCAGCTAGGTGGTGTAGTAGATAGAGCACTGGTCCTGAAATCAGGAGGACCTGAGTACAAATCTGACCTCAAATCAGACATTTGACACTTACTAGCTATGTGACCCTGGGCAAGTCACTTAACCCCAATTGCCTTAAAAAAAAATTTATTTTGGTGGCTGAATAGAGGTTGAAATGGAGTGGGGTGATACTTGAGGCAGGCAGACACATCAGCACACTATTACAGTGGTCCAAGAGTGAAGTGATATACAAATATGAGGTAAAGAGTGTGAGGAGTGAGACTCTCATATAATAATAATAGCTAACATTTATATAGCTCTATGTGCCAGGCACTCTGCTAAGTTCTTTATAATTATTATCTCACAAATCTCATTTTTATCTGACAAAAGAGGGTTCAAAACACATACTTCTTTGCATATGGAAATGTTCTTGTTTATTGATATTTGTCAGGTTCATAGTAAAAAAAGAAAAGTATTTTTAAAAAATGAAAGACTTAAAAAATCTGAAGAATGTAATGACTAATCTTAACTCCAGAAGAGTGATCGTGTTTTTCTGTTCTCTGCATGTGGGAATGTTTGCATTCATTAATGTTTTGTTAAATTCATTTTTTTTTTCAAAAGAGAAGCAAGAAAAAGAATGAGTGTAAAACTGTGATTCTTGCGCATCCAATAAGATGGAATTGAGAGGAATTCAAACCACTTTTGAGGAATCTCACACAATCAAGTTATTTCTCTGGTATGGTCCTGAAAAATCAATATGTTGTCTTGACCATAATTTATTGGTCACTGCTAACAAAAGCGCTAACTTTGTTATACTATTTTGAGTAATCTAGCATGTACTGTATTTCCTTACGGTATTTTCGGTATTAGAGTCCATTCCAGGCCATTAGACTTAGCTTCTAGCAAATGTTTCCTGACAACAATTTCCAGATGTGCTACATGTTTCAGCCAAGATAACATGATTACTGATCATTGGAATAGCATATTTCTCCCAGAAAAAACATCTTCTATGAATTATGAGATATTTCATAAAATCATCAAAACCTCAAATCAAAGGGGGCCTCAGAAATTGTATATATACTCTAATCTCCATAGAAAGGATAAATCACCTCACCAACTGATCAACCACCATCACTTCAAATATCTCTAGCAACAAGAAATTCTCTTGCAAAGAACAGTCCACTTTTGGATTGCTCAAATTGATAGGAAGGTATTTACTCTAAGTCTAATTATGCCTCCAAGAGGGATTCAGGAGAAGTAGAAGATCCAAGGAAAAGAGAAACTCCAAAATAAAAGCACTTGACTCAATGCCTCTTGAAAAGAGATTGTTTGGGCATCTGCATCATTGATCATCAATTATAGGTAAGCTTGGGCAAGATCAAGTTTTTTGAAGGCTTCCTGACAAGAACAGCAAAATATTGACTCTGGGCACTGGATATAGACACTACTAAAATGTTTTACTCATTCTACGCTTTTTGTCTTCACAACATGTCACCTTATCATTGTTTAGTACTGGCACAATTGGCATCATCCACTGGTCATGTGACACTGTAATAATACCTGTTTTTATAGATATTATATTTCTGGACCTCTTATCTGCAATTCCTCTCCATGGCCAATCAGAAGTCTCTTCTGAAGGAATCTAATTCCCAATGGAATTCTAGTTTGTAGCATTCCATCTTGGAGGTCAACAATAGAAACTTACTGATGGAAAAGGCTTTAACCAATCAGGTACCAGCAAACAGACTTCTGGAATAAACTTCCTTACAAAGGCTCATCTAGCTTCTGATACATTTCTTATAAATCAAACTTCCAGGGGTAAGATACTTTACTGCACTTATAATTGGTAACACCAACACTTAAACTAGTCAGCTAATACTTCATTTCCAAGAGGGCAGTTACTCCCATTTGCCTTATCCCAAGGACATGAACATGAGGTAAGTGGGAAGAAGGAAGCAATGTGGTCTAGTGGAGAAAGCAATGGCTTTGTAGTCAGAGGACCTGGGGGAAAATCCTGTCTCTGATGCTTCCTACCCTTGTGACTGCAGTGTCTTCCTCTGAAAAATGAGAGAATTGGACTAGATTATCTCTAAGGTAATTTCCATTTCTAAATCTATACCATAATAGCAATTCTCAAACATTTTGGTCTCAGCACCCCTCTGCACTATTCAAAATGATTGAGGACCACCACCCCCAAAAGCTTTGTTTATATGTGTTATACCTACCAGTACTTACTTTATTTGAGATGAAAACATGTTAATTACAAAAATAGTTTTGACCTTGCAGACCCCTTAAAGGGTCTAAAGAACTCTGAGGAATCCTACAGTTTGAGAACCACTACTCTATACATATATTTTGTCTAGAGGTCCAGAGATTGGAATAAAGGGTGGGGTAGATTGCTAAGCCCTTTGCCATGAGTAAAATAACTAAAGCAAAATGTAGTCATATTTGAAGATTCTTAATGAAAGCCAGAAGCAGCAGCATCCTGAGAAGTAAATTGCTGCTACATTTAGCTAGGAGTTGCCATTTGAAAGGGAATCAGAGAAATTTATGTGTCTCTGTCTCTCAACTATAAGTTTCTTGCATGGACAAAGAAGGAATCATACATATAACCAGGAAATCTGGGACCAAAGAAACCCAAATGATGCTGTGGCCATTCAACTACTGTGTATCCTCATCAATTGATGCTCATAGGTGCAGGGGGCAGATCAAGATTAATCATCAGCATCAGGGAATTCCTGCTATGGTTCATTTTTTTTAATTGGCAAGATTGACTGTTATTGTCAGACCCTTTGTGACCCCATTTTGGGTTTTCTTGGCAAAGATACTGGAGTGGTTTGACATTTCCTTCTTCAGTTCATTTTACAGATGATAAAACTGAGCAAATAGGGTAAAGTGACTTGCCCAGGGTCACCCAGCTACTAAGTGTCTGAAGCCAGGTTTGAACTCAGGAAGATGAGTCTCTAACCATTGTGCCACCTAGCTGCATTAAGATTGACAAACTTCATGGTAAAAAGCATCATCATCAGTTGAGGAAGACACACCCCTAACTAGGTTGCCATAGCAACAGCCCTTCTGCTATGCCTCTATATGTTTGTGCTCCTGGTATTGGCATCCTTGGAATGTCATTTTAGGAGGTTCTGTGACAAAAGTTCACCAAAGGCTCAGAGCCTTGGCCACAGCATTGAATCCAGTCCTAAATTCTCCCCAAACAGATCACCTGGGATCTTCCATTCTGACTAAGGAAGGGTAAAAAGGCTCACAGTTTTAAATATTAATCTTTTCCCCTTTGGATTTGCTATACAAGTCCAGATATGTCTGTGGCTTGACCCTGGGAGGGGCAGAAGCATCAGGGCAGAAACCAGGACATTTTAAGGTGCTTTTCAGGGGCAGCTAGGTGGTGCAGTGGATAGAGCACCTGCTCTGAAGTCAGGAGGACCTGAGTTCAAATCTGGCCTCAGACTAAACACTTAACCCTTACCAGCTGTGTGACCCTGGGCAAGTCACTTAGCCCCAATCGCCTATCAAAAAAAAAGCATAAAAGAAAACAAGGTGCTTTCCAACAAAGAGAATCCTGCAAAAGATAAAATTATTGCCTTTTAGAGACAGGGAAAGCAGTAGTTCCCGGAATGGACAAATCATGAAGCTAATTAGTTAGGCCAGTTCTGCAAGAAAGTGCTTAGGCAACAGAGGAGACATTCAAACTGCAGAAACCTTGTCAAGCTGGCAGATGACCCTCTATAATGTAATAGGAGAAATATGGTTATGAGTATGCCCTGGCTGGGAGCGGGGGGTGGGGGGGAAGAGGAGAAGGAAGAGTGAAGCCTGAACCAATGGGGCGCTTCTGGATTATCTGGGATGAGCTCATCTCACAAGAATATTCCATTATTCAATAGTCATAAATAGTTCCTTTCCTTAGGAGGTGGGGAGGCAAGCTGGACTGTATTTCACTACAAGTTCATTGTAATCTACTCTTCCTCTATTTGTTTTTTCCTCCCAGGATAGAACAATGATCTCCCAAGATAAAATCCTCCTCTTCCTGCTCTTTTTGCTAACTTTGGGGATCATCTTTCAGGAACTTGTCAATAGGTAATAATGAAATACTAATGAATGTCAGTTTTGCTTTACCTGTGATGACTGAATCAATCAACTGAAGTGTCACAGTATACGTTTTTAAACGGACAGCAATTCAGGATAAATGAATAGGGCCTTCCCCCTTTCCCATATCCTTGCCCCATCTCTGGCACTAAAGAGCTCAAGGTAGCATCCCATCCAATAAGTATTTTAAAGTGTGCACTAGGCACATCGGCTAAGAACTGTGGATGCAAAGACAGAATGAGAAAGAGGCAGGGGCCAGGGGGTGGGGGTGGGGGGTTTAATATCTGATATTTTGAAAAGGATACAGCATTGAAACTAGGGGGAATCCAATAAGGCCTCCCATAGGAGGGCCATGGAGAGAGAATGCATCCCAGGCATGGGAAGTAACCTATTCAAAGTCACAGAGGCAAGAAAGAGAATGCTGAGTTTGGCTGGAAGTTAAGCGTGAAGTAGAGTAATGTTTAGTAAACATGGAAAGGTAGGTTGGAGTCAGATTGTAAAGAGCTTTAAATGATAAGCTAAGGAATTTGCATTTCATCCTAGAGATAATAGGGAGACACTGAAAGTCCTTGAGCAGAGTGATAGGAAAAGAAAGAGAGACAGAGAGAGAGACAGAGACAGAGACAGAAACAGAGAGAGAGAAACAGAGACAGTATTTTGGCATTTGTGTAGAGAGTGAATTGGAGAGGGAAAAGATAACAATGTATGTATCTTGGATTCAAATGGGAAGCAGCTACAACTGTCTCAAGAATAAAACTTTATACTTCTTCCTCTGACTCTCAGGAAAAAGAGAAAATTTTTCATATTGTCCTCTTTTTATTAGCTTTTGTTGTTGGAAATATTTTTAGATAACTGTAGCAGCTACTTTATTGAAGTAAGTAATTGGTCTTTTTTTTTTTTTAATGAATCAATTCCAGGATCTTGGTAGCTTAAGGTAGTAGTATCAGACTTAAAAAAAAATTATACCTGCAGGTAATATATGGACTTGGGAACCCAGAAATTAACTTTACCTATGCTGTGTTGTATTTTTATTAATTTTATTACACATTTTCCAATTACATTTTAATCTGGTTGGGGTCATAGTGGGAGTTTTGCCAGCAGGAGTGTGATAGCCCTGTGTTAAGGCATAGCTAAAGCTTCCTGCCCACAGCAGCTGGATCCAAGCAAAGGGCATTTTCATGTATTAGTCTCATCTTCCTAAGGATGATGTGCAAGTTTCTGTTTGGCTTGTGGTCTCTGGCAATTAAGATTAGCTTAGCTTTTAAAATTTCCCCTTTAGAAAGTGTTATTCAGCCGTTGTGGAAGCCCTTGGTGACTGAGTCAATCAGCACATTTTACACCTAGATTCACCCGTGTGCAGCACAGCAATGACAATAGTGTTTGCTTTTCTTGTGTAGGGTCACTTACTTGGGAGACAAAAGAGTTGGGTTCAAGTCCTAGCTCTGCCACTCACTGAATTTGTGACTTTGAGCAAGTCACTTAATCTTTTTAGATTTCAGTTTCCTTAAGTATACAGTTATCTCTTCCACATCCAGTGAGTTAGAGGTGCAGTGTCTCTCACCCCTTCCCACTGCCCTATCTGGAAAATCCACATAAAAATTTTTAGCCCTCCTTTCATACCAGAGAAGAAGTCTGAATTATCATGGTATTAAAAGATAAAATATGTTGATATTATACAATACATATATTTCTGAGTTTCTAAACTTCTTTTGTGTTGTCTGCTGGCCTTCACACGTCATCTGTGGCTTCCACAAAACTTCCCCCAAATTCCCATTTGATTTCTTAAGCTGACAAAAATATATTGAAACCATGACAGGGAAAGTCAAGATGTGGAAGGGAAAACTGTAAAATGAGGAGGTTGAACAGCTGCTTCCCAGAAGTTTCTTCCCTGACTATAACAACTTGTGAATCTGTGAATCTTAGTACCAGCTGTAGTCGAGAGTTATCTTTGTTGGGCTAAGCAAAGGAGGTTGCTCTACTGGTATCATGGGTCCTGAGGAGGCAGCAGGCTGAAGTTGCCCTGGCAGAGAACGATCCTGCCTCCCAGTTTCAGAAGAGGGATCTGGATCCAACTGTGGCAAACAGACTGTCTAGAAATGAATTCAAGGGTTCTACTCAAGGAACAAGATTCTAGAAGTTGAAGGTTAACCCGGCCTGTCTATGAAGTACCAATGAAAGACCAAGGGAGGGATCAGAGACTTCCAAAATCTCAGAGCTATAAGGAACTTCAGAGTTCATCTAGCCCAACATGTGTCTGAACAGTACACTTTTTACAACATCCCTCTCAAATGAATAATTAGCATTTACTTGGTGTTCTCCAGAGATAGAGAACTTAGCACTTCCTGAGAAAGCTCAAGCTATTTTTGGACAACTCTCGGTGTAAGGGAATTTTTCCTCTGTCTCCTTGCAATTTTCCCACGGTGTTCCCAGCTCTACTCTGGAGAGCTAAGCAGAAAAGTCCTTTTCCATACAACAACCCTTTAAATAATTTGGGGGGATTTAACAGAGAATCAAAAATCTTCAGGGTCTCAGGAGAGACAAGAAGCCCAGCATGTGGTACAGGAAGTGCTCAGTGATTCAGAGGGTGCAAGGATTGGCTCTTGGGATTCAAGGCAGATGGACTTGCCTAGGCACAAATTTAATAACGGCACAGGGGATAGAGCACTGGGCCTGAAGTCAGAAGGATCTGAATTCAAATAGGCCTCAGACACTTACTAGCTGTGTGACCCTGGGCAAGTCACTTAACTGTATTTGCCTCAGTTTCCTCATCTGTAAAATGAGCTGGAAAGGGAAATGGTAAACCATTACAGTATCTTTGCCAAGAAAACCCCAAATGGGGTAACAAAGAGTTGGGCACAAATGAAAGGATTGAATGACAATAAAATCAGTTTCTTTTCCATGAGAAACGGTCCAGAGGGTGTTAGACTTCCCATCTTCCTATTGGGAGAGTACTGGGTTTAGAATCATCTTAAATAAGTGGCTTTGGCTCTTACTTAACTGGATGATCTTTGTATAAATCTGTGTCTAAGTCTCCCCTATAAAATGACGTCTAAGGTCTCTTCTTAGGCTAACACCTATGATGCTAAGTGGATAGGGTATAGCCCATTGCTTACTCCCAGGATGCCAAAGTGAAGCATGCTAGATCCTGGTCAAAGTAAAATGCTCCTAGCATCTGGTACATATGGAATTGGGTCTAGGAGAGATGCTACTTATCCTCTTGGCTTCCAGTTGGATTTCCCTTTTAACTTAACCTTAACTTAACATTCAAAGCATCCTGCAGTCTAGAAGCAGCCTACCTTTCTAATTTTAATACAACTTATCCACACTAGACCTTCCCCTTGTTCCCTCTGGGAACTCCATTCAAACTTGATTATGTGCTATTCTCTCTTTGACAGCGTGGTAAAGTAAAAAGATTACTTACTGTCAGAGAACTTGGGCTTGAATGCTTGGGCAAGTATTATTATTCCTGGGACTTAATATTCCTGGGACTCAGTTTCTATAAGATGAGGGCATTAGACCGGTTGGCCTATGAGGTCTCTTCTAGCTCTAAATTTATGACCCTATGACACTATGAAGTGACTTAACTTCTCTGGGCCTCAGTTTCCTCATCTGTTAAAAGAAATGAGGAGTTTAAACTAGATGGCCTATCTCTAAAAATCCCTTTCAGCTCTAAGTTTATGATCCTGAGATCTCTTTTGCTTTCCTAACCCCATGACTTTAGTTAGTTTCATTCCTTTTACCTGGGTTTACCTCCACTCTGTCAAAATTATTTAACACCTTAGAGATCATCTATAATACAATTGCCCTTATTTTACAGATGAAAAAACAGACTCAGAGAGGAAATCTTCCCCATCCTTCAAGGCCCATGTCTAATGCTACCTCCTCCATGAAGTCTTCCCTGATCCCCTATAGTTGAAAATGTTCTTTCTTCTTTGCATGAGCTTCACAAAACAATCTGTTTTTATCTCTCTTAACTCATGTTCTCTCTTCTATTATACTTGGCATTTGTGCCAGAGTTCCTGCGAGGTGGGAAACTCCCATGACTCAAAGGCCCACACCTCATTTATCTTTGCATTTCCACTGCCTAGCGCAGGGCTCTGAATCAAATTGAAAATGTGTGTGATGTCTTGTAATGAATTGATCTGACAGACATTTACAAATGTAATGTAACCCAATGGTAGCCAATGGTCCCATAATCACCATCTTTACTTTTCCATTTGCAACTCAGGATGGATCAGCCAAAAACACCTCATCAATCCCATGAGCTTCAGCTGTCAGACTGGTTTAGACCCAGGTAGGAACAAAACTTCTGCCCTGCATGAAGTAAGTACTCAGGGCGGCACCCAGCAAGTGGTATCACATGGCAGCAGCAGCACCTGAGAAAGCAGAGGGACATTTATTTAGAGAGGCTTTTCCACCACTTAGTGGACTCAATCGCTAATGGCTCATGCCAGTCTGTCCTGTGTTCCTGACTTATTCAGTCCCTTCATGCATGCCTGACTCTTTGTGACCCCATTTGGCATTTTCTTGGCAAAAAGACTGGAGTGGTTTGCCATTTTGTTTTCCAGCTCATTTTGCAAATGATTTAACTGAGGCAAACAGGATTAAATGACTTACTCAGGGTCACACAGCTAGTAAGTGTCTGAGGCCAGATTTGAATTCAGGTCTTCCTGGTTCCAGGCCTGGTGTTCTATACACTGTGTCACCTACCTGCCCCATGTGTTCCTGAGATGCAGGGTAAAAAGGAGGGGTCAGTGTTGGGGTAAGGTTAATCAGGGCACAATGCCTTCTACATGACAGGCATATAAATAAATCTTGAATTAAATTTGATTATGACAAAGGAATTGAATTGACCTAATTTCCCAGCTGACATTCAAGAGGAAATGGGTGCAGATTAGAGGTCCAGGAAATCACATAATAATAGTTGCCATATGCATTCTTCTTTACAAAGTGTTTTATATACATCATATATGTAATAGACTGCTTCTTGGTAGCCCTGTCTGTGAAATACTGGAAATACCACCCAGGAGGTGGAAAGAACACTGATTTTTCAGTAGAAATAGCCCTGAACTTAGAGTCAGAGGACCTGGGTTCAAACTTTGGTTCTTCCAATTATTATTTGTGTTACCTTGTTCAAGTTATTTAACTGACCTGGCCTTCAGCTTCCTCATTTACAAGATGCAAGTGTTGGACTAACTGACCTAGAAAATCCTTTTTACTTGCCAATCCATGAGCTTATGATCTCATGATCGTCACAAAAAACCTAATGAAATAGAAAGGGCAAATATTCATTCAATACTTAGATAGATCTGTGATCTTCTCTGAGAGAGGTATGTTCAGTATCATAACCATCCATGGGTAACGTGGGATTGATTGATTTACTTAATCAAAACATCTTAAAGTAAGTGATGATAGCCTGAGACCTTAACCAGCTGAAAATAATCAGCCAATCAATCAATCATAGGCTTCAGACCAAGGACAAAAAATACTTGGAACTGGAGTGACGTTGCACAAGAAGGAGAGTTCAACTAGGTTGAAGAAACATGGTCATGTCCTAGCATTCATCTATAAATTATTAAGTGAATTGAGAAGGCAGTCATTCCAGAGGGAGGACCAAGTTGGACATTCCAGTAAAATCCTGGAGGCAGAACCACCAGGATGAGGGGGAAGGAGAGATCCTGGACAAATTCACCCTTGGTCTAGGTCTCCTCCCCACTCCCCCACCTTTGGCCAAAGGAGGACTTTGAAGGGTCCAGAGGATGTTAGACTTCCCATCTTCCTATGTGTCCTAATGGCACCCCCAGGTCAACTGACCAAAGTGTCTGCATTGGGAGCCAGGGATAGACTGAGTATAGATTCATGGTTTCACAAGGAACACAGCAGAGAAACTGCAATGGAAACTTCTTGAGCACCCCCAAATGGGAGAAATGGATTTCTAGCAATTAGGTGCTGTGTTTTAGCACACATTCTCTCTATGCTTGAGTGTAATTTCCCCTAGACTCTGTATCTATTTATGGAAGAGTGTGTCACAGATTTTTGGTGGGGGAAATGTCTTGTACTAACTCTTTCTACTGTTTTACCTTGCCAAATACTCCCTTCTAAAAGTTCTTTGAGCCTGGCTTACTGTAATGATTCTCAGCTGATAATCTTGGGGTAGGGGGAAGAACATGGTAGAGGCTCAAGCCAATGGTATTAGAGAATCAGCTCCAACAAATCAGAGGTACCCCAGAACACTGAGAGGAAGATGTAGCCTTTCTCTGGACCCCATACTTGTCAATGAGAGTGGGAGTTGGGATAAGGTGATTCAGAGTTTATATGAGTTATGTATGCTTTCTCATCCTGTGTGATTCTAGTTCATATTCTTTCATGGATGCCCCAAGAGAATGATTGCAATGTAACCTCAGCCCTACTCCTTGCTGATAATGTATGCAACTTTATGTCTCAGTAAACTCTCACCTTATTGCTGAGAGGAGGGTGATGTGTTTTGTTATCTATTCTTAGAATCTATGATTTTCAGTTACTCAGAGTGTGGCTATATTTTAGTGAAATTTTAATTTACATTGTTTTATTTATTTTTAATATTCTTTTGGATCTATTTTATTTCACTCTGTGCCAGCTTGTATATATTTTTCAATGTTTCTCTGAATTCCTCATATTTTTCATTTTTTTACCATACAATGATAATATTCAATTATATTCATTCATTTCAGCTTTTTCAGCCATTTCCCAATTTCTGGGTCACCATTTTGTCTCCAATTCTTAGCTACCATAAAGAATAGTGTATACGTTTACTTTCCTGTCTTTGTCCTTCTTAGGGCATAAGCCCAATAGAAGGCAAAGCTTTGGAGGGATGCCTAATATGAGGACATGCTTTCTTACCCAGGCAAGGAGTAGGTAAGGTGATAAAATGTAGCAGAAAGGATACTGAGTGTGAAATTAGAGGACAAGGACTTACATCACGGCTCTACCATTTACTACCCGTGTGACCTTGGGCAAATCACTTCTCCTCTCTGACCCTCTGTTTCTTCATCTTTAAAATGAGAGCATTTCCTAGGTAACATCTAAAGTTCTTCCTAGCCTTAAATCTATGATCCAATGACATGGACTCAAATCCTGTTTTTGCTACTGAATACCTGTATGACCTTGGACATCCTCATCTATAAAATGAGGGGTTGAATTAGATAGTAACTGTGGTACCTTCCAGTTCTAATTTCATGGAGTTCAGAAATGAAAATAAAAGGAGTCTCAAAAGTCTGTTGTCACTTACAAGTAAAAATCTACAACTGGTTTCATCACCACCTCCTTCCTCTAGGACCATGAGCATTTTTTGGGGGGCAATTGGGGTTAAGTGACTTGCCCAGGGTCATACAGCTAGGAAGTGTCAAGTGTTTGATCTGAGGTCAGATTTGAACTCAGGTCCTCCTGACTTCAGGGCTGGTGCTCTATCCACTGCCCCACCTAGCTGCCCCAACCATGAACATTTCTGATGAGTCCTGAGTTCTCTCTCTTTTTCAAATTGTCTTCAACTAGAAGAATCCTGTACTTATGGAGGGAAAGAGAAAGAAAGAGAGAGAGAGAGCGAGAGAGAGAGAGAGAGAGAGAGAGAGAGAGAGAGAGAGTCCAGGACTAATTAAACTGTTGCAGAGAGAGATGTTCTAGTTATAAGATGTATCAGAGGTTATATGCTATTTACTGCTTCATCCATTCAGGCCTAGGACTGTTAATAAAGATGATGTCCCAGAAAACAATGTAATTCCCTGGAAACACCTGTCACAATCAAAACTGATGGGGACAAGCTGTGTAAACATACTGACCAAACTTGGCCCAAAAGAACAAGTTAAAAAATTTACCTCCCTCCCTTGCCAGCAGAGATAAGGGACTATAGGTGTGAAATATTACATATATAATCGGTCTTGGTAGATGTATTAGTTAGTTTTACAGAACTGCCTTTTTCTTCTCATTTCTTTTTTATTTTTTGTTACAAAGGATGGCTCTCAAGAGGAAATGGATATATAAAAGTGATATAAAAATAAAAGATAGCAATAATTTTTTTTCAGTGATGGGATTGAAATTGATTAGGTTTTCCTTTCTTCTTTTTCCCCCAACTATTTTTGGCGATAGAGATAAGGATGGGGATAGGAACAATACTAGGGCTAGGGCTAGGGTTAGGGCTTGTGATTTCACTGGTATAGGGAACTCCCAGATGAAAAAACCCCTTCCAACAATGCAGATCAGCAACTCCCCTCTCCAACTTACAGTCTTAGTGAGGTGCTTCTGTTGCCTTTGGTGCAATGCAAATATAAATATCTTACTTTTCATGCTAATGAGAGAGCCATAAAATAGTATAAATTGCACTAGATTTAGAATCTGAGGTCCTACTTTCAAATCCTAGCTCTGCTTTTCACTAGCTATGTGACTTTGGGAAAGTCATCTCTCTGGGCCTAACTTCCTCCATCTGTAAAAAGAGGAGGTTAGACTAGGTGATTATGAAAGTCGTTTCAATTCTAAATCCTGTTGTTACTTCCTCTTCAACGGTCTGTCCACCAGACCAACAGTTGCCTAAGGGGATCAGTGTCATAACACAGGCAGGGGAGATAGTAAGAACTAGATCAGAGGAAAGACAGGAGAGGGGAGGAAAAAAAAACAGTGGAGAAGCAGAAGGGTGGAAAAAAGACAATCCAGAGGTTTCTTAATTTTTGAGTTTGGTGAAGCCTATGCACCCTTTCTGAGAATAATGTTTTTAATATATAACAAAAAGGCCAGAAAGACAAGAAGGCTAAAAAAAAAAAAGTAATTATATTAAGATAGTTTTCCAAGTACTAAAACAAATTATATGGAATCCAGGTTAAGAACTGCTGAACAGTGGTAAGATGCTAACAACAAATGCTTAGGATGCCATTCATTGCCTCCATGCAATGATTTGATTGTCAATGCCTGGCTTATATGCTAATGCTCTGAGAAATGCTAAGACTTTCTATTCCTAAGGAAACCCTGAAAGCTGGACTCAGGAAGCATAATCCCATGCCATTCTTCATTTTGCTCATTTGTCTGGATAACATCTGGTGTTGTCTTAGTAAAAGAGAAATTAGTTCAATTTGGGTTGTTGTTTTATCCAACAGAAGACGCCCATATGTTAAAACAGTGACTGACTGGCTTGCTCCTATCGTGTGGGAAGGAACTTACAGTAAGTCAGTCTTGGAGGATTATTACAAAAAGAAGAACATTATTGTGGGTTTGGTGGTGTTTGCTTTTGGAAGGTAGGTGTGTCTACTAACTACCCTTCATTTCTACTTTCTCATTTTAGAAATGTACATGGGAGGAGGGACTGCCCATGAATTTAATAAAACTCACCAATGTATTCATATTTAATGAAACATTATTTATACTTGTTAATTATAGGAATCTAGGAAGGTAAGGCCCTTTCCTCAAGGAGATTCAGGTCTATCTGCCTCCTATGATGACTAACACTATAGGATACAGGTTGAAAAGATAGCATCAGGGGCAGTTAGGTGGCACAGTGGATAGAGCACTAGCTCTGGAGTCAGGAAGACCTGAGTTCAAATCCGGCCTCAGACACTTGACACTTACTAGGTGTGTGACCCTAGGCACATCACCTAACCCCATTTACCTAGCCAATAAAAAAAAGAAAAGAAAAGAAAAGATGGCACCAGTATAAATGAAAGGCTACCATTTTCAAGTTTGACTCAATCCAAAAAAAAAAAAATTGGGTGATAGATCCTGTCCTCAAACTCCCTCTCCTTAGAAAAACCTAGTACCTGATTATTCCCAATGAATTGCACTAATAAGGACTGAGATCTCTTAGGGGGAGAATATTGAAACTTTGGGACTTGAACCATGTTAGTCATGGCTGCCCAGAAATCCTTGGCCCATCTAAACAGATGAGAAGTAGCTCAGAGTTTAGGGGGAATGGTATTGAGTCATTGTTAATATTAGGATTTTGTCGAAAGTCCTGTAAAGGTTAAATGTCTTAGCCCCACCCTGACTCCTCTTCCTGTCCTTAGCAATGGCTTCTTCATTATATACTTCTATAAAGGACAGGTTTGAGACCAGATGATGCTTGGAAGGGCTGCTAACCCCATGGTTATTAGTAGATTGTTTCAGGGTAATTGCTGCAGGCTCTTTGAAGGGAAGAAAAATAACTCCTCATATGAGTCAGATGTTTGTTAATATAATTATTTATGTCATTCCCTCCCTTCCAGACTGTGAACCCTATGAGAGCAGGAACAACATTTTGCTTCGTCTTTGTGTCTCTTCTGACGTGGTTTTCCACACACAAATGATGGCTATCAAATGTTGATATTGTTAAAGATGCCCAGAATAGGCAAGAAGATCGTTTGCCATATCAATTTTTTTCTCTCTTATAAACTCTACTCATTGCAGCTTGCCTGCGGAAAGAACAACATATTGCAAATGGAAGGTTGGGCTACCTCGATTCTGTGAGCAGTTAATTTTTAACCCAAATTGGAGGACTTTGTTTATCCCTGTTAACTTTCATCTTAGTATTGCTATTATTCTGTTTTAGCTTTAATTCTGTCTTCCGTTATAAAGCCATAATTTCAGAGTTGGAAGGGACTTCAGAGGCCATCAGATTCCACCTCACCTGAAAAAGGATCCTCTCAATCAATCAATATTTATTAATACCTACTGTATGCAAGGCACTGAGCTGTGATGGGGATACAAAAAAGAGGCAAAAATCCCTTCCCTCGGGGAGCTTACAATCTAAATTTTGTACAAATAAGCTACAGATAAGATAAATATTGTTAAGCTGTTTTTCAGTCCAGTCTGATTCTCTGTGACCCCATTTGGAATTTTCTTGGCAAAGATACTGGATTGGTTTGCCATTTCCTTCTCCAGCTTATCTGACAATTGAGGAACTGAGGCAAACAAGATTAAGAGAAGGGTCACACAGCAAGTAAGTGTCTGAGGCCTCTCTTCCTGACTTCAGACCCAGCATTCTACCTCCTATGCCACCTAGCTGACCCAGATAAGATAAATAGGAAATAATTAATAGAAGGAAGGCACCGGAATGAAGAGGGGTGAGAGAAGACCTCTACAATGCAGCTAATAAATGGTCAAACTTTGCTCAAAGACCTCAAGTGAGAGAGAGTGCACTGCCTCCTGAGGATGCCCACTGCACTTTTGGATCCCTCCAATTCAGAGGTTCCCGAACTTATTTGGCCTACCACCCCCTTTAAAAAAATTATTCATCACCCTCCTGGAAATCTACTTTCTTTAACCCTTTAATGGTTTCTTTTTTAATTTGTCATTTTAAAAAATATAAAATATGTATTTTTAAATGACACATCTTAAATTTAATAATTTGTTGTAAATTTGTGGAGTTTTTTCCTTCATTGAAATTTGGATGACACAATGTTGTGTCATGTAACCCTATAGTATTGTATTGTAAATAAGTCATTACATGCACATATTCCTGTGGCTGCATGCTGGATTTCTGGACAATGGCATTACACTTGCCTGCCAGCACTTGCTTGTTAACACCTGTCAGTGGACTTGACCCCTTGATCAGTTATAACTTGCATTTTGTGTGTTTATTTGAAAAATAATGTAATCACTATGACTTCAACTCTGTTACACAACAAGTGAAACATATACAGTTTTTCAAAATTTTCTTCTCTTTTCTTCTGTCCTTATACCTCCACCGCCCTCTTATTTTATTCAACACTACCCCTCTCCCCGATTGCACCCAAGGCTACTACTGCCCCTCTGGATCATTTCAGCACCCCCCTGGGGGGGATCACCCACTTTGGGAACCTCTGCAGTCTAATGATTGGGAAGTTTTATTCGTTCTTTTTGTTTTACATCAAACCGATGTTTGCCTCTCTGCAGCTTTACCCCACTGCTCCCAGTTCTGCTGAGCATAACAAGACAACTCCCTCTTTATCTGAAAGCTGTTATCATGTCCTCTCTAAGCCTTCTCCAGGCTAAAAACTCCATTTTCTTCAACTGATCTCCATAGGGAATGATCTTGAGGTATCTTACCATCCTGGTCATCCTTCTCTTGATCCTCTTCAGCTTATCTTTGCTCTCCCTAAAATGTGATTCCTAGAACTAAGCACCATTCTCCAGCTATGGCTGGACCAAGGTAGAACACAGTGAGATTATCACTTCATTATTACTGGGTGCTCTATCTTTTTAAAACATATTACACTTAATTTAATTTGGAGAGGCAGGGTGGCAGAGTAGATAGGGAGCCAGCCTCAGGGTCGGGAAAACCTGTGATCGAGTCCTGCCTTTAATATACTCTGGCTGTGACCCTAAGCAAGGCACTCAGCTTTTCAGGGCCTGGGCAACACTTTAAGATCTAAGTTGGTTTTTACATGTAATTGGGAAAAAATAAAATATTATTTAAAATAAAATTAAATAGTGGCTCACAAAAGAAGAAAAGGAAAGAACAATCTAAGTTGAAGAAAAGGTGCTGATCTCTGTTGATAAAGGGAGTTCCAGATCTGGTCCAAAAAATTTAATGACAGGCAGCATGGCATAGTGGATTGACCATTGGTTTTGCAGTCAGGGAAACCTGAGTTCAAATCCTGTCTTCAATATGTACTAGCCATATGACCGTAGGAGAAATCGTATAACATCTCTGAGACTCAATGTCCTTGTTTCTAAAATGGTGATAAAATAAGGACCACCTCATAAGGAAGCTGTAAAGTTCAGATAAGATACTATACAAAGTGCTTCCCAACTGAAGCATTATCCTATTACGGTAGCTATCTTTTCCATGTATCTATAGCAATCCCATCTGGGATTGCTTCCTTAACTTACAGTAGCATTACCAGCTAGGGTCCCCAGAAGGAAAGATGCTAGCATGTATTCTAGAGGTAATCCTGTGAATGGCTATCTACCTAACACTGTAGCCTACAAGCCCCTACCAATGAGTTCCTCCTAACAATCAACCAGTAGACTCAACTTTTTAGCAAAAATATTTACTCAAATGGTATAGCAAAAGCAGTGGTTACAAAGCATTTCCCCCAAAACCTGGGCATGCTTTCCTACAAATACATATAGAACCCAATAAAGCACATGTGTCAGGAGCATCTGTGGCTAAGACAACACACACTTCTGGAACAGTAGGGTCTCCCTGTCCTTTCTGTCCCAGTAGGGTCCATACAAAGCTTGCTACAGGGCAGAGTATTGGTGTAGGTGATGGAGAAGTTATTCTGCTGCTATCTAAGTGACCTGCTTGATCTTGAACCAGTCCAGCTATGGACCTTGAACCTTTCAGGCAAGATGCTGCAAACCCAGCTGAACTGTCAGTTCAGCAGAGATACTGTGGCCTTTGAGGACCCATTACAGCCTAGCAGAAGAACGACTCAGAAACAAGACAGGCAAGAGCCAAGTGGCACAGTAGATAGAGTGCTGGGCTTAGAGTCAAGAAGACCTGAGTCTAAATCCTGTCTCAGGGGCAGCTAGGTGGCGCAGTGGATAGAGCACTAGCTCTGGAGTCAGGAGGACCTGAGTTCAAATCCGTTCTCAGACCAAACACTTGACACTTCTTAGCTGTGTGACTCGGTAAGTCACTTAACCCCAATTGCCTTAAAAAAATAAATAAATAAATCCTGTCTCAGACACTTACTAGCTATGTGACCCAGGACAAATCACTTACCCTCTGTCTGTCTCAGTTTCCTCATCTATAAAATAGTGTCATAATGGTTCCTACCTCTCAGGGTTGTTGTGGGGATAAAATGTGATATTTTCAAATCACTTGCAAACCTTAAAGTACAATATAAATGCTAACTATTCATATCACATCTCTAAGCAGGAACAAGTTTCCATAGATAGATAGATAGATAGATAGATAGTTACTAAGTGCTTATCATGTACCATGCACAGTGCTAAACTCTGGGGATAAAAAGGCAAAACATAATCCCTGCCCTCAAAGAGCATACATTCTAAAGGGACAAGACAAAATAAAGGAGTGTTCAAAAAAGGAGTTCATGGTCATAGATGACAGGAAACGTCATGGAGCACTGGACTCCACTAAGATAAGTCGCTTTTCAGACCCAAGGGACATAGGCACAATTGAAAGTTACTCTGAAAAGGAAACAAAGATGGTATTCGGAAAACAGACAACACATTTTGGATGAAACCAAGAGGTGGTATAGATGCCCAGACCCTAGAAAGATAAGGTAAAAGCTCACTCATCAGAGCCAAGGACCAAAGGGCAAAGTCAAAGTTTCTGATGGGAAGGACATGAGATGATGTGATACACACACACACACACACACACACACACACACACACACACACATGCACACACACACACAGAGATGCACATACACACACACACACCTATATCTTGTAGAGATAAGTCAAGCCCAGGCAGGACTACCTTCCTGTGGGGTACTTATCCTGCATGGGACATTTATAATACTGGAGGTCCATTACAGGTAGAGCTCACCTCCATTTCTGATTCTATTCTCTCTATATCCTATCTTTCACCTCTAACATACCATCCTCTTTTTTAAAAAAAAATTACTGATGGATATCTTTTGTGTTTTTTATATCATCATAGCTTTCCCATTATCCTTCCCTTTTCTCCATCCAGAGAGCCATCCTATATAACAAATAGTATTTCTAAAGATAAAAAAAAGAAAAGAACAAGAAGAGGGAAAAATTAGTACAAATGATCAATATATTGAAAAAGATTGAAAACATGCACAATGTGGAATACCTATGGACCTCCCATATCCATGAATGGGTAGTTTGGGAGTATCTTCTCATACCTCTTCATTAGAATCATTCTTGAACTTTACAATTTTGCTACATTCCCTTTCAGGGTGTATGTGTGTCTGTGTGCCTATATGTCTGAGTCTGTGTGTGTGTGTGTGTGTGGGTGTGTGTGTGTATGTGTATGATTGTTCTTTCCATTTACATTATTGTACTCAATATGAATATTGTTTTCTTGGCTGTGCATACTTCACTCTGCATTAATTCATGTAGCTCTTCCCCGCTTCTTTGATCAAGGAGAACATTTCTTTATCACATTAATCATTTCTTATAGCACAGTAATATCCCATTACATTCATGTACCACAATTTGTTCAGCCATTCTCCAATCAATATACAACTACTTTGTTTCTAATTCTTTGCTCTCACAAAAAAGTGTTGCTATAAATATTTTGATGTATGTGGGTTCTTCTTATTAATGGCTTTTCGGGGTTTAAGTCCAATAATGGAGTTTCTGGATCAAAAGGTATGAACATTTTAATCACTTTATTTGTATAATTCTAAATTTCTTTCCAAAATGGTTGCACCTATTCACAGCTCCACCAACAATACAGTGCATACCTATCATTTCACAACCCCTCTAACATTGATGATTGCCGTTTTTTGTCATCTTTGCCAGTTTTCAGATGTGAAGTGAAACTTCAGGATTGTTTTGATTTGCATTTCTCTTATTATTAGTGATTTGGAGTATTCTTTTATGTGATTGAGGTTACTTTGTAATTCTTTTAAAATCTGTTTATATCCTTTGACCACTCATTTATAAGAGAATGATTGTTAGTCATATACATTTGTTAATTGTTTATATATATATATAGTATGTGTGTGTATATATGTATATATATATATATATATACATAAGATGCCAACCCTTGTCAGAGAAATATGGACAAAGATTTTTTTCCCATTTGACCACTTACTTTCTCATCCTTTGTACATTAATTTTGTCTGTGCAGAAGCTAAGTTATCTATTTTATTTTTTTGTAGTTTCCTCTATCTCTTGTTTGCTTAAGAATATATCTCTTATCCATAGTTAATAGCAAGTATATGATCTGCTTCTCTTCTAATTTTTGTAGAGAAAGATCTTTAATATTAAGGTCGTATATGCATCTAGACTGTATTATGGAATATGGTGTAAGGTCTAATATGGCCTAAGTCTATTTTCTGCCAGACTGCTTTCCAGTTTTCTCGGTAGTTTTTTTTAAATAGGCTATTCTTTCCTAAGTAATTTATGTTTTCCACTTTATCAAACACAGGGTTATTGCACTCTATTGTCTCAGGTTCTCTCTTATCTAGTCTATTCCATTGATCTGTCTCTCTATTTTTTGACTAATACTGGATGAGTTTTGATGACTTTTGCTTTATAACATAGTTTAAAGTTCCAGATGTGCTATTCCCCCTTCATTCCTATCTGTTTTCATCACTTCCCTCAATATTCTAGATCTTTTGTTTTTGTGCCATCCTCTTTTCAAGTACAGTTGAATCTCTTCACACCTTCTACATGTGTACCTGTACCTGGTTATCACCTTATATTTAACTATCTTCTATGTATTCTGTATATATTCATTCTATATATACTTTTATACGTACATGTCTTCCCCCAAAAGAAAGTAAGCTCCATGAAAGCAAGGAATAGTTCATTTATTCCAAAAGTCTTTGTATCCCTTAGTCTTAGTGTCAAGCACTAAGAAGGTGCTTAATACTTCTCAATGGATTACATATAGAGTATGATAGTAATGAGAGCTAAGTAATATCCAAACCCTATGTGGTTCAGTGAGCTTCACGGAAGGATGACATCTGGGACTTCGAGAAAAACTTTGCTCCATAGCTATACATTGTTTAGCAAATCCATGCTATTAGTCACAAGGAAAGATTGTGGCTAATTTAATCTATCACTACAACTGAAAGTCAACTCAAAGAAGTTCTTACTACATGGTAAGCAAATACATTGGCATCATTTTTATGCTAACCCTTAACTTCTACTGAAATAACTGCTTTTTCCATTTGCTACCCAGGTATCTTGATAACTACTTGGAGAAATTCCTTTCCTCTGCAGAGAAGTACTTCATGGCTGGTCACAATTCAATTTTTTACATCATGGCAGATGACTCCTCCAAGATACTTTGGATAGAGGTGGATCCTCTTCATACACTCAAAGTATTTGGAATCCAGGGAGTAAAAAGATGGCAAGACATTAGTATGATACGCATGAAGATCATTGGGGAGCACATTGTAAATCATATCCAGTATGAAGTTGACTTCCTCTTCTGCATGGATGTGGATCAGGTGTTTGAAAATTACTTTGGTGTGGAGACCCTGGGTGAGTCTGTGGCCCAGCTCCATGCTCAGTTTTATAAAAAGAATGCCAATGATTTCAAATATGAAAGGCGGCCTTTTTCTACAGCATTCATGCCCAACGATGTGGGAGATTTCTATTACCACGCAGCCATTTTTGGTGGGACACCCCTTCAGGTTTTGAAACTCACACAAGCCTGTGACAAGGGAATACTTCAGGATAAGAAAAATGGTATTGAGGCTGTGTGGCATGAAGAAAGCCACCTGAACAAGTATTTTTTTCTCAACAAACCCACTAAAATATTATCCCCAGAATATTGCTGGGATTATTCATTAAAAGACAATTCTGATATTGATATTGTCAAAATATCTTGGCAAAAAAAATAATATGACTTTATTTAAAGTAGTGTACAGTTTTTACAAGGCATCTGGGAGGGGGAATTCAACTTTTCCATTTCTGAATTAGAAAGTTTATCATTCTAGCCAATAAGTAGGAAAAGTAGCCATTTAAAAGTTAACATTTTAGAAAAAAACTAAAAAAAAAGCTGTCTCCACAAAAAGCAAGCTTTTCAAGCCTTTTCCTGTTTGTAATCTTGAACCTTGTAATTTTAACAATGAATAAAGAACAATTATATAGTAATTAGATAAAGATAAATGATAATTTTACATCTATTCAGAGAAATGGAAAGATTCTTTGGGCTTTAAAAAAAAATGGACAACCATGGAGCAGCAAGGTAATGCAGTGATAGATCACTGGCTCTGGAATCAAGAGGACCTGAGTTCAAATCCAGCTTTAGACACTTAATAGCTGTGCGACCCTGGGCAAGTCACTTATCGCTGATTGCAAGAAAGAAAGAAAGAAAAAGGAAGAAAGAAGGAAGGAAGGAAGAAAGAAAGAAAGAAAGAAAGAAAGAAAGAAAGAAAGAAAGAAAGAAAGAAAGAAAGAAAAGA
>NW_020954564.1:42243572-42634345 GCF_900497805.2 Vombatus ursinus | reverse complement strand
AAAGAAAGAAAGAAAGAAAGAAAGAAAGAAAGAAAGAAAGAAAGAAAGAAAGAAAGAAAGAAAGAAAGAAAGAAAGAAAGAAAGAAAGAAGAAAGAAAGAAAGAAAGGCAAACAGACCACTACAGATTAAGGCTCAGAGAGATGAATTGAGTTGTCCAAGGTCACACAAAAAACAAGTAGTAGAGCCAAGATTAAAGGTCCATTGATTCCAGATCCAGTACTGTACCACTACACTATACTTAGTCTTTCATTTGTGGCTCAGGTACCTAGCTTAGTGATGGAGGTATAGAGATGAGATCCACTCAGGGACTTAGCATGATTTTAGAAGACTGGTGATGAAATATATCTCTCTCTGAGGTGACAAAGAACTGAAAATTGAGGGGATGCCCATCAATTGAGTAATGACTGAACAAGTTGAAGTATATGATCATGAGGGAATAGTACTACTAGCTATAGCTACAGCACTACTGTGCTATAAGAAATGATGAGCTCGTTGGTCTTAGAAAAGCATGGATAGACTTGCACAAAATAATGAAGAGTGAAAAGAGCAGAATGGAGAAAATGTGGTAAAATAACAGCAATATTGTTTTAAGAAGAACTTTGAGTGACTAAGTAATTTTGAGTTTTATAAATACCCAAATTAACTACAAAGGACATATGAAGGAAGACACTATCTGCATCCAGAGAAAGAACTGCTAAATAAAAATATATATGGAATGGTTTTACATATATATGTGTATTTGTGTCTAATGGTAGCCATCTCTAGGGTGGGTGCTGGGGAGGATGGGGAGGGAAGAAAAAAGAGGGAAAAAGAAAATATATATTTAAAAGGAATAACAAGTTATATGTAATAGGTTTGCAGTTCCAAATGCAATCATCTTTGTTTTTCTACCATGTTATGGAAATGCTTGTTTTATTTCATAAATTAATAATAAAATAAAATAAATTTTTAAAGAAATATAATGGAGTAATGTTGCTCCATTATATGTATATGTGTGTGTAGTGTGTGTGTGTGTGTGTGTGTGTGTGTGTGTGTGTGTGAGAGAGAGATTCAGAAAAACCTGATAAGACTTTATAAATTGATGAAGAGTGAAATGAACAGAACCAGGAACAATTCATACAATGACTACAATATTGTAAAGGAAAGCAACTTTGAAAGATTTAAGATTCTGATCAAAACAATGACTAATCATGATTCCAAAAGACAAATGAAGAATCATGCTTTTGATAGGTAGGTGATGGAAAAGATGTACAGAACAAGACATACATTTTTCAGAATAGCCAATGTGTGGATTTGTTTTTCCTGACTATGCTTGTTTATTACAGGGGAGAACTTTATTTATTTATTTGTTCATTCATCAGTCTATTTATTTATTTATTTATTTGTTCACTTATTCATTTACTTATGTGTATTTATTCATATATTTATTTATGTCTTTATCCATTAATTATTCATATGTTTGTTTTGATAGGGTTGAGAAGAAATTCAGTATGGGAAATAAGAGGTTAGTTATAGTGAAGCCCAAAAAAGAAGGGAAAAAAAAGACCTCCAAGCAATGTTTTTAAAATACAAAGAAAAGTGTATTAAAGAAATTCAGAAGAGAACAAGACTAGTAGGGCCCTATTGGTACCACTGTGCTGAATGAAAATGTACTTTAAAAAAATAAGCTGTACTTAAGAGACTCTACCAGGGGTGGGGAACCTGCAGCCTGGCCTTGAGGCTATGTGTGGTCCTCTAGGTCCTCAAGTATGGCCTTTAGACTGCTGGATTTAGTCAAAGGGCCCCACTTGAGGATCTAGAGGGCCACTCGAAGTCACAGGCTCCCCACCCCTGCATCTAGGCTTTATAGGGAATTCTCTTTTTCTATTTATCTTTGTACATGGAAATGTCCACATCTGTTGATGTTTATAAAAACATTTTTAATGGAAAGTTTCTATTTGAAGGCTGTTAATGGTTAGGGATAGAACTGATAGGGAAAAAAATAGCATCAATAAAACATTGAAAATTATACAGAAGGCAAAAAGATGTTTAGAAGGTTCACAGACAGAAAAAATTATGTCACTACATTGTTAGTATGTACTTTCTAAAAATCCAAACTAGAAGTCCATAATTTCATATACAATCTTCTATATTTTTCTTGGCATATTAAAATACCTATGATTTTGATGATTGTCAAGTTTATAATATAAAAGAAAAATTAAAAACAAAACAAAACAAAAATGGTAAGTCTTCTCAGTGTGGAGCCTTTCAATTGACTCATGAGATAAGGGTTCCTCTCTTGGTTCCTTAGGATTTCTTCATTTTACTCATCTAGAAGCACCACTGCTTGACCCTCCTCCTCTGTCCCCACTGAGATCAATAATATCTATTGTATTGCTGTAAATACCTTAACAGATAGAAAGCACACATATTTATAGTCAGAAACCCTTCCTTCTACAGTGGAAAATGGGTTGAATAACCTAGAGCATTCTGTATTCAGAATGAGCAGGACACAGGGAATGGCACAGAAGAAGGATTTTAAAGATGTTGTGTCTTGGTATTTTGCCACTGTGTGTCATCAAAATGCTTTTTTTTTAAAAAAAAATCTTCTTATCTAGTAGTAAGATCGATTTGTAAATGGTGCCTTCAAATACATGAATCCATTTGACCTTCACAAGAATTAGCAGAGTAAGTATTATTCCTGATATCTTACAGATAGGGAAAATGAGGCTCAGAGAGAGAAGTAACTTGCTCAAGGTTGCAGAGCTAATTAGTAATAAGCCTAGATATAGAAACTACTACACAAAAGAACCTCATTTTCTGACCATGAGCCTTTCTTTCGTTTCCTGTGTAACAGAATTGTTCTAGCTCCCTTGCCAGGACTCAATGTCCTTGCTTTGCTTCCCAAGATACATTGTGGGGCCTGAGGGTTAGAGGGGCCAATAGGGCAGTTTGGAGGGTTGGAAGGCTACTGATACAGAGGTGGTACCATTTTTTGAAGGGCAATAGAAAGGGAGACATAGTCACAATGGTCTCTTGCTGCTGGCGTCACTGGCCCAAGGAACCTTGAAGCAACAGCCTTTTCCACTGGAAGTGACACTTCAAGAACAGGTAGATGCTTGGCCATGGCCATGATAGGAGTGAAAGAAGACTGAAAGAAAGGTGACAGAGGAGAAGCAAACAATTGTTGAAGTTGGGATAGAGTGTAGAAGGAGATTTCTTTTTTTTTTTAATAATATTTTGATATTTTCCCCAAATTACATGTGAAAACAATTTTTTACATTTGGGTTTTTTTTTATGTTTTGAGTTCAAAATTCTCTCCTTCCTTTTCTCCTCTCTCCCCTCCCTGAGAAGATAAGTAATCTGATATAGGTTATACATATGTAATCATGTAAAACATATTTCCATATTAGTCATTTTGTGAAAGAAAAACCGAAAGAAAAATGAAAGAAGAAAAAAAAGTGGAAAATAGTATGCTTCAGTCTGTATTCAGACACCATCAGTTCTTTCTCTGGAGGCAGATAGCATTTTTCATCAGGAGTCCTTTGAGATTGTCTTGGATCATCGTGTTGCTGAGAATAACTATCATTCATAGTTGTTTATTGTACAATAGTGCTGCTACCCTATACAATGTTCTCTCCTGGTTCTGCTCACGTAACTCCATATCATTTCATGTAAGTCTTTCCAGGTTTTTCTGAAATAATCTGCTCGTCATTTCTTATAGCATAATAATATTCCATTAAAATCATAAAACACAACTTGTTCAGCCATTCCCCAATTGATGGACATCCCCTCAATTTCAGATTCTTGCAACCACAAAAAAGAGCTGCTATAAGTTTTTTTGTTTTTTGGTTTTGGGGTTTTTTTTTGGTATAAATAGGTCCTTTCCCCTTTTTTTTTCCTCTCTTTGAGACATAGACCTAGTAGTGGTATTGCTGGATCAAAGGGTATACACAGTTTCATAGCCCTTTTGGCACAGTGTAAGGAGATTTCTGAACTTTAAGATGCCCAATCTATTATGAGTTTAGACCATGTCTCCTTATATATTGTGCTGTACAGCTAGGAGCCATAGTGTTTAAGACTACCTAATACATTTCTCTGTAATCCAGACATTGGATAGCAAATACACATTGGGTTGGGAAATGAATGACAACATGAACGGGATTTTTTCCTGCCCTGGAGTGGTGGGAGCAGTTTGGGCCATTAGGCCTGAGTGGAATGTTACATTCTGTAATATATGTCTTTTGCTTTATATTTTATTATGCTTGTATCGAATCTAATTACATTGTTGTTTAACTATGACTGTGACCTTGAGTCTTGAAGGCAGCTGAATTTACAGCAAGGTCTGGGAAATAAATGAAAAGGATATGGACAAGTAGGCAGGGGCTAAACCAAAGAAGAAGTGATACTCACAGAAGAGTCTAGGACAGAGCAGTGATGCAGCAGCAGGAAAGGTGTTTGGGTGGTTGACTGTTTTGTGTCCCTGGGGGTCCTGATTATTCATAAGACCCAGGCTCTACTATCGCAGGAGCACACTCATGTTCCTTGAGCTTCAAAAGTTAATAGGTCAGCGGCTTGGTAGTCCTGACACTTCTACAGAATCGTCTTGTCAGCTTTGTACCCTTTACACCACCAAATCTATATGGAAAGTCATTTAACTTTTTGTTTGCCTAGCTGCGAAGCAGGAATAGTTATTCATGGACTACCTGCCTTTCAGGGTAAGTGTGAGGAGATTGTTTGGCAAAACTTTAAGTGCTATAGATATTTTTAGGCAGCTAGATTACACAGTAGATAGAGCACCAACCCTAGAGTCAGGAAGACCGAAGTTCTAATCTAGCCTCAATACCTACTAGCTGTATGACCCTGGGCAAGTCACTTAACTTCTGTCTGTAAAATAGGGGTAATAACAGCACCTACTTCACAGGGGTGTTGGGAGGACCAAAAGAGATATTTGTAAAATGCTTAGCACAGTACTTGGCACATTTGTTGTCATTGTTCAGTTGTTTCAGTCACGTCCAATTCTTTGTGACCCCATTTGGGGTTTTCTTGGCAAACCTGTCACAAAATAGGTGCTTAATAAATGCTTGTTTCCTCCCCTACTATCATTGCCAAACTAGTTTTTCTAATGTGTAACTTTATGTTACACACACACACACACACACACACACACCCCCTTCCTCTAAAGCGTTCAATGTTTCCTCATTCTTTACTCCCTAAATAAATAAATAAGCACAAACTGCCTAGTATGGCATTCAAAACATTCTGTGATCTAGTTACAACCAACCATTCCAAGCTTATCTCCAACTACTCGCCTTCTGTTGGATTGTTACGAGCATCTCTTACATTTTTCTGCACTGGCACTTTGTGTCTCTCATTCCCCACATTGTTGGGAGGATCAAATGAGATAATGTATGAAAAGTACTTTGCAAACTCTGAAGTGCTACATAAATATTATTATTAATAAATCCCACTCATTTTTCAGAACCTAACTCAACCCAAACTGACTGCCCTTCTGGACAAGTCCTGGAAGAACTATCTCTTCCATCCATTCAGCAATTATCTTATGCTACGTTAGGTGTGTGACTATATACAATTAGTTACAATGAACCATACAGAAGCACAATACTGTTCTCTTATTAATAATAGATACTATAATCATTGTTGCCATAATGCCTCTTTTTTAGAGCACTTTGTTTACAAAATTCTTTCATCCTAAAAACCTTACAAAATTGTTGGCATGAATATTATTATCATCATTTTGCAGAAAAAGAAAATGAAGCTTTGAAAAATGAGCTGATTTGCCCCAGATCACACAGGTACTCTTACGGTCAGCTCTCTATCCCAGGGTTACCAACTAAACATCTAGGTCCGTTTCTTTCCTCAACTGGATTGCAGATTCCTGAGAGCAAGAACTCTTCCTTGCCCATCTTTTTTTTTTTTGTTAGCCAAACTATCAAATAGCTTTTTTACGCATGGTAGGCCTTCGTTATATATTGGTTGGAGTGGCAAAAAAGAATAGCAAGTCCAGCAAGGCTGAATCCCAGGGATGCAATCTTTAGAGGAGATATTACTCTACTGCTGCAACTTTTCTATAGACCTGCATGATGGCACCATGGAATCATCCAGAAAGATGCTGAATGAGAAGTAGCATGGCCTGATGGAGAGGGCATCGGACTTCCCAATTAAGAAGAACTGCGTTCAGATCCAGCATCCTACACTTACTGTATGATACTAATCTAGTCAACCTCTTTGAGCTTCAGTTTTGTTATCCATAAAACTGGGAATATAATAATGGTACCTACTTCAAAGGGTTATTGTAAGGAACAAATAAAACAATGTGTGCAAAGTCCATTGCAAACCTTAGATAGTTACATAATTTTATCATCATTATTATTATTATTATTAGGCTGAACATAGCGGATTCTTCCTTTCTGAAACTGTTAGTTGGGAGGAGGGAGGAAGGTATCCTCATTTCATCACAATATGTCTTAAGTGAATCCTCAGGCAACTAGTCTCATTGATGCTCTTTTGACAGGAGAGTATTCTGGTCTGAGAGCCAAGATACCCACAAATGTGATCCTGTATCTTCAGCGTTATCACTTCATCTATCGTTTGCTATTTTCTTTGGGTCATGACATTCAATGTTCTTCAAATAAGCTTATCACAGGAAATTCATTGCCCCAGAATAAAAGTACATGACTAGAACAATTAACTCCTTTGGGGAAAAAAAGCAGGTGCTCCGTGTCTTTCATTTTGCCTTTAAATAATCTATATATCTTCCATGGGCCATTCAATAACTATTTTCCTGGCCTTGGAAAATTCCTTCCAGGGTCTGACATCCTTCCTTCATATAACATGACTCACCCAACAAATGATCTCTGTTCTCCTGATGATAATTTTCTGAAGCCCTAGCTTACTATTTCCACTTAATCTCCGTGAAACCTTATTCACTTCGAGCCAATGATGTGCATCTTCTGAAAGGATTAATATTTAAAAGCTTTTTAGTCTATAGCATTCCATCTTAGGCATCAACAGTAGAAATTTACTGATGTAATGAGACAGTCAATTGGACAGGGAAATATTCTTATGGAGTAAACATCCTCCCACAGATCCATCTAATTCCAGAGATATTTACTGTACACCAAACACCCAATGATTGAAATAACAAAATAAGGTGAATTAAAGGGACTATATTTCACATAGGAGAAAAATTATAATTCATCCTTGCTTGTTATTGTCCTTGTGATATCCAGCATTCTGTCTTGTTGAGTTAACTCTTTCAGGCATACTCAAGAATTTTTTTTCCCAGATAGGTTAAAGCAGGAATCGTACATGGTAGTTTATTTGTCTGACTGTCTGGCTTAATGTAGGGATCTAAATGTTGTTTGATTCTTGTATGTGAATTTCTATGGCCAGCCTGGGGTTTTAGGGCACAGGTCATAGTCCTGAGGTAACAATGTTAGTAAGCCACTCATTAGCCAGGTATATTAGCAAGACTTCTTGGTTCAGAGACATTTTAGTTGTGCTCTTGGGTTTCTACTAGATCCACATGCTTGTTTGTATTGCTTGTACTTGCTGGTGTGAGCTGCAAGAGGCAACAATTAGGGGCAGAGTCAAGATGGCAGAGTGAAAGCAGTGACTTGCTTGAGCTCTCCCCCAAACCCCTCCAAATACCTATAAAAAATGACTGTAAACAAATTCTAGAGCAGTAGAACCCACAAAAAGACAGAGTGAAACAAATTTCCAGTCTAAGACGACCTGGATGGTTAGTTGGAAAGTTCTGTTGTGCCAGGATAGGAGAGAAGCACAGTTCAGCATGGGCACTGCAGGCAAAGACCAGGCCTCAGCGAACCTGGAACAGTCCTCAGGGGACTAAATCATGAGCAGCTGTGGTGGTTTCCAGACTTCTCAACCCACAAATGCCAAAGACAACTTAGAAGGACAATAGGATAGGTCTGTCAGACCATGGTAAGAGAGAAGCTCGGTCCCAGCCCCAGTCCCAGCTGCAGCCCCAGGGTAGTGGCTGCTTCAGGAGTTCTCAACCCACAGATGGAGGGGGGAATCAAGCAGTTGATCAGAGGGGGATTGTACAAATCTTTTAGCTGGCACTGAGGCAGGATTCTCTTGCTTTGCCGGTGCTTGGATCTGGGTCACAGTTCTTGGTGGAGGTCCTGGGGTGAGGAGGAGTGTTGGTGTGGTGGAGCCCGTGGTGGCAGTGGAGAGGGAATCCCCCTCACAGTTCCAAGGCAGAAAAGAGTGCTTTTAGTCTCTCATAGACCACAGCACAGGCCAGTAAAGGAGTAAAACCTCACCTTTAATCATACCACCTTGGAAGAACTGAAAATTTAGAGGTCCCTAGAAGTATCTCTTAAAACAGCTGCACAAAACCCCTGAAGCTTGGGACACTACATTCTCCACACTGGAAGCAGGCCCTTACTTTAACAAAGAGTTTAAATGTCAAATAACTGGCTGGGATCATGAGTAAACACCACAAAAAGAGTCAGACCACAGAATCTTACTTTGGTTACAAAGAAGATAAAAACACACAACCAGAAGAAGACAACAAAGTCAAAGCTCCTATATCCAAAGCCTCCAAGAAAGATATGAATCAGTCCCAGGCCATGGAAGAGCTCAAAAAGGATTCTGAGAAGCAAGTAAGAGAAGCAGAGGAAAAACTGGGAAGAGAAATGAGAGTGATGCAAGAAAATCATGAAAAACTAGTTAACAGTTTGCTAAAGGAGCCTCAAAAAAAAATACTGAAGAAAATAACACCTTAAAGAATAGCCTAACCCAAATGGCAAAAGAGATTCAAAAAGCCAATGAAGAGAAGAATGCTTTCAAAAGCAGAATTGGCCAAATGGAAAAGGAAGTCCAAAAACTTACTGAAAAAATACTTTCTTAAAAATTAGAATGGAGCAATTAGAAGCTAGTGACTTTATGAGAAATCAAGACACTGTAAAACAAATTCAAAAGAATGAAAAAATATAAGACAATGTGAAATATCTCATTGGAAAAACAACTGACCTGGAGAATAGATCCAGGAGAGATAATTTTAAAATTATTGGACTATCTGAAAGCCATGATCAAAAAAAGAGCCTAGACATCATATTTCAAAAAATTATCAAGGAAAACTATCCTGATATTCTAGAACCAGAGGGTAAAATAGAAATGGAAAGAATCTGCCAATCACCTCTTGAAAGAAATCCCCAAAGGAATATCCCTAGGAATATTATAACCAAATTCCAGAATTCCCAAGTCAAGGAGAAAATATTGTAAGCAGCCAGAAAGAAACAATTCAAGTATTGTGGAAACACAATCAAGATAACACAAGATTTAGCAACTTCTACATTAAGGGACCAGAAGGCTTGGAATATAATATTCCAGAGGTCAAAGGAGATAGGATTACAGCCAAGAATCACTTACCCAGAAAAACTGAGTATAATCCTTCAGGAGAAAAAATTGACATTCAATGAAATAGAGGACTTTCAAGCATTCTTGATGAAAAGACCTGCACTGAATAGAAAATCTGACTTTCAAATACAAGACTCAAGAGAAGCATGAAAAGGTAAACAGGAAAGAGAAATCATAAGGAACTTATTAAAGTTGAACTGTTTACATTCCTACATGGAAAGATGATATTTGTAACTTATGAGACCTTTGTCAGTATTAGGGTAGTTGGTGGGGAAAAAATATATGGACAGACAGATAGATAGATAGATACATGGCACAGGGTGAGTTGAAGATGAAGGGGTGATATCTAAAAAATCAAATTAAGGTGTGGGAGAGGATTATACTAGGAGAAGGAGAAAAGAAGAAGTAGAATGGGGTAAATTATCTCACATAAAACAGACAAGAAAAAGCTTTTACAGTGGAGGGAAGTGGGGGAAGGTGAGAGGGAATGAGTGAACCTTATTCTCATCAGATTTGGCTTAAGGAGGGAATAATATATACATTCAGTTGAGTATGGAAATCTATCCCCTACAGGAAAATATGGGGTAAGGGGAGAAGAGAGGGGGGGATGATAGAAGGGAGGAAAGATTGGGGGAGGGGTGATCAGAAGCAACACTTCTGAGGAGAGACAGGGTCAAAAGACAGAATAGAATAAATGGGGGGGTGGGATAGGATGAAAAGAAATATACTTAGTTTTTCACAACATGACTACTATGGAAGTGTTTTGCATGACTACACATCTACAACCTGTATCAAGTTGCTTGCCATCTCAATGAGGGTGGGTGTGGAGGGTGGAAGGGAGAGAATTTGGAACTCAAAGCATTAAAAACAAATGTTAAAAACTGTTTCTACATGCAACTGAGAAATAAGATATACAGGCAATAAGGTATAGAAATCTATCCTGCCCTACAGTAAAATAGAAGGGGAAGGGGATAAAACAAGGGAGGGAGGTGATAGAAGGGTTGGCAGATTAGGGAAGGCGTATTCAGAATGCATGCTGTCTTTGGGTGGGAGGAGGGGCAAGATAGGGAGAAAATTTGGAACTCAAAATCTTGTGGAAATGAATGTTGAAAGCTAAAAACTAATTAATTAATTAATAAAAAAGAAAGAAACAAGTTTTTAAAAAGAGGCAATAATTAGTTTTATTTCAACTTTGTATAAAGGATGCCTTATCCTCTGCTATTTGACACTATCAGATTCCTGTGGCAGAAGAAGATAAGGAAAAGACAGCTTTTGTCTACCTAATAGAATTCTACCAACTATAGCACATGTCCTCAAGAGATTTCTGGGGTCCTTGTCACTTTTTCAACTGTTGGTCAGTAGTATGATTTTATGCAGTGATAGGAAGTTCTTGGAGATGGTGGTGTATCTCACCAGATTTTGGAAATATTTCAGTCAAGTAGAAACATGGCTGAAAGTGTGAAATCAACTAGAAGCCACTGGTCTAAAGCCATTGTTTAAAAAAGGCTAAAGTGTCCAGAGCATCTATCAAGTACATAGGTTGCATAATGTCTCCATAAATAATAATGACCCCCATGTCTTTTGAGCATGAAAGTTTAGGATTCCATGGCTGCTACCAAAAATTCATGAAGAAATATGACGTAATTTCTAAGCCTAGCAATGATCTATCTCACTTTTCAGCATATGGACAAGGGTAGCTTGCTAGATGGCAGAGAACAGGACATAGAATCAGGAAGATCTAAATTCAAATCCTGCCTCAGACACTTAACTAGTTATATGACCCTGAGCAAGTCACTTAATTTCTCTCAGCTTCTGAATGGGGATAATAACAGCATCTACTCTACAGAGCTGTTATGAGGATCAAATGAGTTGATTTATTACATACGTGTATATATATGTACTCTGCAAAAACTTTAAAGCACCATATAAATGCTATTATTAATAATAATAATAACTGGAAACAAGAACAAAAAGAAACAATCAGACATCCACCCTCTGATACCCTTTGGAGATCACTGGGGCAAGTAACATGAGATCTCCAAAGACTTGGTCAGCTGCATTACATGGGCACCAGGGTTTGCTGATCCAAATAAATCCTTTGTGTTACCCACTAATGCCAACCAATAGCACTCAGTAATAATTTTATAAAAGGGTCTGACAGCTACCAGAGACCTCTTGCATTACCAGCAGAGGACTCACTGACAATGACTCTCACTATCCCAACACAAATTCGTGTCTTGAACTTCAAAGTGAACCGTCACTGATTCTTTTGAACACTGTGTATATTGAGCTTGATTTTAAGTTTGGATGGGCAGCAAGATATCTGTGTTTTTTGACAAGCACTATTTCATGCTATCAATTAGAGATGGGTAGTGGCCCCAGGCAACTACAAACTAAGCACATTATTAGTGGACAGGGAGAATTAATGTGAGTGTAGATGCAGCACTCTATCCTGCAATGCCCTGTGTATCCAAAACCATAGTGATAACAAGGGATGTGATATACAGGGAGACAAGCCACCAGCAAAATCTGACTAAAATATAATAAAAACTATGAAAGTGAGGCTGAGATCCTGAAATTCCCACCTGAGAGTTTGCCATGAGTGGGTGTAAATTTTGTACCAATTCTCCTTCCTCATTCATCCCAGGATGACTGGTGACAGGATCACCTGCATCATGAAGAACTATAAGAAAGGGATACAGGGCAAGAAATGGGAGAGTGGCCCTCAGGGACAAAAGATGTTGAGACCAGAGAAGAAGAAGAAGTCATAGATATGCAAGAGACCTATTATTAGGCCTATTGTTAATACTGTTATTCAATTGTGTCTTACTCTCCATGAATCCATTTTTGAGGTTTTCTTAGCAGAGTTACTGGAGTAGTTTGCCATTTCCTTCTCCAGCTCATTTTACAAATGAGGACACTGAGGCAAACAGGGTTAAGTGACTTACACAGTGTCACACAGCTAGTAAGCATCAGGCTGAATTTGAACTCATGAAGATGTTTTCCTGATTCCAAGTTCAGTGTTCTATCCATTGTGCCACCTAGCTTCCCCATTATTAATATTAGGTCTATTATTAATATTCTTAACTATATCAGTGTTACAATGGATAGATTGCCAGGCCTGGAGTCAGGAAGACCTGATTTCAAATCTGGCCTCAAACACTTACTAGCTGCGTGATCCTTGGCAAGTCACTTAACCCTATTTGCCTCAGTTTCTTCATCTATAAATTGAGTTAGAGCAGGACGCAGCCAACAACTCCAGTATCTTTGCCAACAAAACTCCAAATGGGGTAACCAAGAATCAGACATGACTGAAAGATTGAACAACAACAACAACAATTATATTAGATCCAACAAGAGGTACAAGAAACCAGTGGATGCTGGACCCAAAGCCTTCTGTTCTGTGGCCATGAAAATGCTATAAGATCATCTTGGACATTTGGGTCAAGAAAGAAATACCAGATGGTAACAGATGTGGGAAGTGTGAAACTTATTCTTGATTTCATAGTAGAGTGCTATTGATTAGGACTTCTTATTTGGGGAGTACAAGTAGTGGTGACCATTGGAGCATGTGGATAGACATTCTTACTGGAAAGAGATAGGAAGGGATTAAGCAACATGCTGGTGGTGACAGATCACTTCATAAAGTATGTGCAGGTATTCCTAAAAAAGTAATCAGAAAGCCATTGTGATTGCCAAGGGATGGTGGAAGAAGTTGAGTTGGCTGATGACCCTCTATAAAGTAAGAAAAGAATGTTCAATATGAGCATGTGCTGACTTAATAAGGAACATTCTAGTCAAAGGTTTGGGAATTGAGGTTGTGGTGGGGTTTAGTATAGATATGTGATTTTGTGAGTGTAGGGAACTTCCTGGCAATTAAATTCCATCTGCCAATGCAAATCAGCAAGAGTCTTAGAGAATTGGATAGAGTACAAAGGGGTTAAGTGGATTATCCAAAATCACCTGGCCAGTGTCAGAGATGCTGTTGTTTGTCCTTTGTTCTTAAAGAAAACCAATGACATCATGAGGGTGATATCTTGACTTGCAAGTGACTTGGATTTAAGTGAGGCAGAACTGTGCAAAGTCATCAGCTTCACTCTCTCCTCCAGAGTCCAGTGGCAAGACATAGGTTAGGACAATTGGCAATGGTTCTGGATGCAGTGGGAGACCTTGGCCTTTTTAAGCTAAAATCTTTCTCAGGTCTCAGTTTGTCAACACCCATTCAGTAATTAAAGGCTAGGTAAGAATTGAGGCAAAAGTTGACCCAATTTGCTTTCAGGAAAGAATCATTCTGGGAGGGGAAGACCCTCTGAGCTTCCAGGCCAGAACAAACAATTGCTTTTTACACTCACTCTGAGCCATCAAAACCCAAACAATAAGCAAGTGAGGCTTGGGCTGGGACCTATCTTTGACCAATCCGTGAGAGCCAGAGTGAGTTGGGTTAAAAGGCATAGTCAAATAGATCCATTTGAATCTCAATGGGCCTTATCAAAGTCTGGTTTTTTCAGAACTACATTTCAAGAAATCATAAATGAAACCTACATGAGACAAAAGAGTTAATTGTCCCAGTTTAAAAAAAAAAAGATAGAATAAATAAGTAGGGAAGAAAAAAAATTGAGCCCCAAACCCTGGGAGGAGGAGGAAGAGGAGGAGGAGAGAATAGTAGCATTGCCCAACTGGAAGTGGCTGGTTGAGTGTGTTGCGGGGTGGGGGGAGGGGGGGGCAGGAGGAGGGGAGGCGGGGAGAACACCTACTACTCACACATTTGGATACAGCATTAAGGGGTTAAGTGGATTATCCAGGGTCACCAGGCCAGTGTGTGTCAGAGATGGGAGTCTTCCCAAGTCAACACCAACTTTCTACCCACTCCCCCATGCTGACTCTCAAGAATTAACTTCTTCATTACCTAAAATAAGCTGCAGAAACTCCACAGAATGTTGATTCAGTGTTCATAAATGACTCCTTAGGAAGTGAGGAGGCAGGTTTTGCCATATTTCATCTTAGGTTCATTTACTTCTCTCTTTTTTTTTTCCCTTCCAGAAAAGGAATATGCTCTTGTTTTTCACGAGAACAGATCCCAAAATCTGAAATAGTTTTAGCAAGAAATGTATTAGGTCATTTGGCAGAGGAAAGCAAGCCAGAGAGGAGGTGTGGCTCCCTCTCCCCAGGCTCTGAAAGGTTTACATTATATAGGATTTAGACAAGAGTCACTGCACAAGAAAGGTACACAGTTAAGCAGTTTCGCCAAGAGAATGACTTCAAACCAAGGTAGATCAAGATAGGTATGAATAGCTATAAACATTCAATAAAATTTTGGCAAAGCCAAAACACAAGGGAACCCAAAAACAAGTTTGGGTGGACCCAAACTAGAAAACTTTGGGTGGATCTATGACCTAGGAGAAGCCAAAATGCCTTATAGACATCTCCAGCATTCCTAGAGAGTTACAGAGGTCAGGCAAAATTCTGGATTCGGACAACCTTTAATTACATAGGGCTGGATTTAAACAGCATAATAATTTCTCCTGAACAATGTTATAAATCATTTTTCCTACATTCTTCAAAAGCAAAAAGATTTTATTCCTGGTACTGATTGTACTAACTATATTGGTAATAATTAATGAATATTCTTACAGATAACAGAAACAATGATGCATCCAAGCATTTTTACCTCTGATTGATTTTTAAAAGCTATTTTATGGGCTTAAAGAAATTTATGGATACACACATTAATTTCAGGGGTGGGGGGAACTAAACCTGTGATTTTACTGGTACAAGAAACTCTTGCAAGGAAACTTCTTTTATCCTTCCTCAGAATTTACTAGCTGTGCAATTCTGGACAAGTCATTTAACATCCCCGTTTCTTATTTTCATCAGCTGTGAAATGAGGGCTTGGATTCCATGGCCTCCACGGTTCCTTCCAGTTCTAAATCTGTGATAATGCAGGTCTGTGCCTGCTCTTACAGTCTTAGTTGCCTGGGAAAATGAGACATTTAGTAATTTGCCCAGTGTGTCAGAAGTGGGAGTTAATTTGAGATCTTGCTGATGATTCTAAGGTTCTCTCTCTCTCTCTGTTTCTCTCTCTGTCTCTCTCTATGTCTCTATCCATCTGTCTTTCTATATCTATCTCTCTCTGACTCTCAAATAATGATAAAATGAGGAACTATCTCTTGCTTGGACCCCAGCCCCACCTTTGTCCCTAACCTAAACAAAATTCAAAGTAACATTTCATAACAGTATACATGACTTGAAAACTAAGTGGCAATTAAAAAAATTTTCCCCTTCTCCTTGCATCTACTTCTCCTTACTTTTTTTTTTTTTGGTAAACATATTTGTGTAGTTAGAAAACGCTACTATGTTGAGATAGACATCATCTCCTTTGAGAATCTGCCTCAAGGCTCTACTCAAAAGTTTTGCTTTCCACAAGTGCTGCATTTAGGTAGAGAATCTTTGCTTGTTGTTTTGAATCCCAAGTTCCAAACAATGCTGAATGCATTTATTTTGGGCTTGTGCCTCAAAAGATGGTGGGGAAATTATCTAGATTTAAAGCTGAAAAGAACTTTAGAGAATATCTAGTTCAGTCCCCTCATTTTGAGGTAGTGAGTTGACCCAGTGGATAGTGCACTGGACTGGGAGTCAGGAAAACCTGAGTTCAAATCCTGCATCAGACACTTACTAACTTTGTGATTCTGGCCAAATCACTTAACTTCTCTGTCTCTCAGTTTTTGAGAAAGTTGGATTAAATAACCTGCAAGCTCCCGTACAGCTGTAAATACATTATCCTATAATTTTGTAGGTGAAAGAACTGGAAGCCTAGAAAGAGAATAATTTGCCCAAAATCATATGCCTACTAAGTGACAGAGCCTGCACTTGACATCAGCTCCTCTGACTCCAAAGCCTGTGTTCCTTCCATTACACCACAATCACGGACAACCAAGAAACAAGACCAAGTCAAAGTCTTGTCAAATAAAAGTCTTGTTGAAGTCAAGATTTTTAAGGGACTTGGAAAAGGACCTTTTCTTTGGGTTTATATTTTTTGTTTTGTTTTGTTTAGGTCTGCATTTAGTTTAAGCTCAGCTGTGTGGTAGAGGGTATGACTATGATACTTGAAAATATATGACCATATACTAGCCACTTAATTCATGCTTATTGACTGACTGACTACAGTTATGGTGGTGCCAGTCTTTCATTTACCTCTCAATATAAGTGACAGCATCCCAAACCACATTTCTAAGAATACATTTAGCAAACCCCCACACCAAGATCTGCTCAAAGTTCTGACCTGAAATAGACACGTCACTGCCATGCCATGTCCAATGACAGATATGGGGCTTAGTTCCCTTGATATTATCTTGCAAGATCTTCCAGGGTCATTTGGCATCAACTTGCCAGAACTCTTTGCCTCCTTTGTCTTGGCCAGACACAGGTAACACTTACAATCCTGATGACTACTAAAATGGCCAATTCCCCATCATTTTAAATCAATTGGATGGTATTCTTGTATATATAATATGTGTGTATATGTATATATACATATATATATGCATATATATACATATATATCTTTCAGAGAGGTATCATCATTGATGTATGAATGGAAAAGGAGATGACCAGCCATGTTTTGAGAATGAGAGATAGTTTATCACTCAGCCTGTATTCCCCAATGACACCCACTCACCATGAGAAGTTCTAGAGAAAAGTCCCTGGCATACTGTGCAGGAAGATTTATGAGATTAGAAGACATGGACAAAAGTTGCCATGGATTAGAAGATATTTGGTGAACTGTGTACTGTATCTCTGGAGAGAGTTACATTCATAACATTATAGAATCACTGAAGCATAAAAGCATCCACAAAGTTAATCAAAAAGAAGAGAAGAGAAAACAAAATTACCAAAATGAAAAAATGATAAGGGGAAAATCTCAACAAATGGCAAGGAAATAAAGAAAATTGGCAAAGACTATTGCACAGAGCTGTGAGCAAACAGAACTGATAATGGAAAGGAAATGGATAGATACATACAAAAATATGAGATACACTAAGTAAATAAGTGATGACAGGAAAAAAAAATTGACTAAGCCATCACTGAATTGCCATATAAAAAAAGCAGGGCCAGATACATTCAAAAGTGAATGCTATCAAATATATACAAAACAAACACTTGCTGTAAAACATTTTTAAAAATTAAATCAACACTGGATACTTTTTCACAAGACAAATATGGTTCTTATCCACAAACTAGGGAAGGCTAAGTCAAAGAAAGAGAACAGATGAATACAGTTGATGCAAGAATATTAAATGAAATAGGGCACTTCATAAAGATTATGAGGTCACATGGCATGGTGGATAAACTGTTGGACTTAGGAGGATTTCAAATGTTGTGTCTGATACTTGTCAATCAATCAATCAGCAAGTGTTTATTAAGCCTCAGACACAGGTGATGGGGACACAAGTACAGAGAATGAAGCAATCTATTTGCAAGGAGTTTGCATTCTAAAGGGGGGAAATAGCAAGGGCATATAAAAATCTGTACAGCATAAATATAAAATTAATAAATGGAATATATACCAAGGAATTAAATGTAGGGTAATGTGGGAGGGAGGGCACTAGCAATTACAGGGATCAGTAAAAGCTTCCTACAGAGGAGGATGTCAGAGCTGCATCTTGAAAGCTATCTAATAAATATATGCAAATCACTGAACATCGATTTCCTTGTCTGTAAAATGAACGTTATAAGAATACCAATATTAGACACCTCACATGATTATTATGGAGCTCATATGAGATAATGCATGTAAAAGAGGAGAGAGGCAGGTAGGTGATGAAATGAATAGAGTACCAGTCCTGGTGTCAAGTAGACCTGAAATCAAATGATACCTTGGACACTTATTACCTGTGTGACCCTGGGCAAATTACATCACTTCTTTATGCCTCAATTTCCTCAACTGCGAAATGAGGGTAATAGCACCTACTTCCCAAGATTATTGTGAGGATCAAATGAGATTATATTTTTAATGTGCTTAGTACAGTGTCTGGCACATTGTACATGCTTAATAAATACTTGTTTCCTTCCTTCTTTAAGGGCTTTACCAATGTTAAAAGTGTTATATAAATACCATTTACTTTTTATTATTTGTCCTAGGAATTAAGATGTGTTTAGGAAAACAATTAATATGATAAAACACTAAAGGAATAATAACATGATTATGGTGATAGAGGGAGAAAAATACTATACTTATTTACATAAAAAATACTAAGAAGCATGGAAAAGAAAGGATTTTCTCTTTATACAATAAACAGTATTGACCTGAACACAAAAGACAGAATTATCAGTACTGGAGAAATATTAGACATTTTCTGACCAAAAGATAGACTAAGACAAGACTGCCTAGTCCCACCATTACATTTTAACATAGTCTGAGAAATGCTAGCAAGAGCAATGAGACAAGGAAAAGAAATTAAAGCAATAAACATTGGTGAAGAAAAAACTAAAATACGTATATTTATAGATGATTTGACAGTTTATTTAGAAACCCAGAAAAATCAACCAAAATTAATAAAGACAATGAATAGCTTCAGCAAAATAGCAGGATATAAGAAAAACTCAGAAATATTGTTAGCATTGCTGTACGTCACTAGCAAGAACCAGAAAAAAAATTATAGAGAGATGCTATTTAAAATTAAAACAACTACAAAATGCACTAAATATTGCACAAATAACCTGCCCAGACCCAAAGGACTTATATTAAGACAATTATAAAACTTTCTCGGGATGTAATTCAGTTCAGAAATTTAGGAAACTAAATTCAGCACATACTAAGTGCTTAGGTGTTCGGAATATAAAGACAAAAACAAAACAGTCCCTGCCCTCCAGAAACTTATATTCTACTGAGGAAATACAACATGTACACAACTCAAGGCAAAGTAAAGAAGCAGAGAATATTGGAAATCAATCAGGGTGATGGATATGTACTAGGGGCAGGCCTGAAGCCAGCTCCTAGATCAAACCAGTTTCAGATTTGATAATGGGACAAAATGAGATATTCCTAAATCTCTAAACAACTAACAAAAGGAGGTTTCCTGTGTCCTAATACAGTAAGGCTATGTAAAAGTATATAGTGGCATTAGCAGCACCCCTCATCTCTATGTGATCAATGTGGAAGGATATGATGACTTCTGTAACCAAGTGGGAGAAGTCCCAGTTCCCTGGGTGAACCTTCTTACAGTCTTAGGTGCCCTGGAAGGAGGTGGAAAAAGAATGAACATTTATATAGTGCCTACTATATGCCAGGGAGTATGCTAAGCATTACAAATTATAAATAAGCATATTTATATATGATCATATATAAGCAATTTTAAAGCATAACATTATAAATATCATTCCATTTGTTCCTTACAATAACCCCACGAGGTGAGTGCTGTTACTATTCTCATTTTATAGTTGGGGAAACTGAGGCAAACAGAGGTTAAGTGAATTGCCTAGGGTTTGGTAACTAATAAGTGTCGGAAGCCAAATTTGAACTCAGGTCTTCCTGACTCCAGGCCTATCACAGTCAGGGATCAAAGAAGCATCCTTGTTGCCTTTTAGGAAAAACTAATACCTGTTGTGGGGACACAGAAAAACCGGTCCTCTCATAATGTGAGGGAAAGCTTCATGGAGGAGACAGCACTTAAGCCGAGCCTCAAAGGAAGATAATGTTCAGAAGAGCAGAGATAAGGACAGAGTCCATTACAGGCATTTTAGAAACATCAGGGAGAGCACACATCTATTTACCAAAGCTCACCAAGCTGCTCTTAATTAATCTAGCCCAGCACATGTGGCTTCCAGCCTGCAGGTTCCCCACCCCAGGTCTGGCACATATCTCTCCAGCCCACCCCCGCATATAGTAGATACTTAGATAATTCAGTGAATTCATGATCATTACTCACACTACTAAGGGCACTAATACTAATTGCAACCCATTCAATCCCATTACCTGTGGGATTCTTGTCCTTTCATTCATCAGTCAATTAACAATAATTTCTTATTTCTTATAATCTTCCTATTGGAGGATTGGAGAAGGGAACAATGAAATTCTCCCTGGCCCCCCTTTATAGAGGGTTCAGACTTTTCCAATTAACTTCATTTACTATCAGCTACTTTGCTTAGTTTCCACTCCAGAAACATTATGCACCCCCATCCCCATTCCCCTCCCCCTATCTGATGGTGCCACCTTTCTCTCACTTTGTAGCTTCTTTTTGTGAATTGTCTTCCCGCATTAGATAACAAACTCCTTGGGGACAGGGACTGTCTTTCTTTTTCTTATTTGTAGCTACAGTGCTTAGCACAGTGCTTGGCACTTTTAATAAATGTGTGTTGGTTATTAAGCACTTAATTATGTGCCTGGCACTGTGATAAGTATCTGAAACATAAAGGTAGAAAAAACAGATCCTGCCCTTAAGGAGCCTACACATATATTAAAAAAAATTAGGCATACACATGATGCACACAGAGCAATTGGAAAAAACAAAAGCTCTAGCATCTGGGAGGTAGGGAGCTGGAAAAAGTCACCTACTGAAGGTGGGATTTGAGATGAATCACAAAGGAAGCCAGGGATCCTAAGAGGCAGAAATGCAATGGAGAGCATTCTAGGCATGAAGAATAGCCAGTGCAAGAGCCCAGAGATGGGAGATGGAGCACTGTCAGTTAGGAACAGCAAGTAGTCCAATGTAGCTAGATTGTAGAATAAGTGGAGAGGGAGTAAAGTATAAGAAAACTGGAAAGGTAGGTTGTGAAGAGTTTTAAACTCCAAAGGACTTTATATTTGATCACAGAGGTAATCCTCCATAGAGAATATATGCCAAGCACTAGAAGCCTTCTATCTTCTATGGTTGCCAAGGCACAACAATCCAGATGCCCATCTGTTATTCTTCATTCCACCCCTGACCCACCTCTTTTTTCCCAGACATACATATCCTGTAAATCTTTTATAAAAGATCTCGTATGCAAGTCATCATTGATAAGCCACACAGCCTGCTCACATTCACCACATATCTTTCCATTGCCCTTTTGGTCACCTGAGGTCATAATTCTTCTGAGACCATGGTGTTCCATGATTCCCACTCTTATAGTATCACCGAGAAAATTTACCATGGAAACACACTATAAGGTGGTTAAATACAATAGCATCATTTTCATCCTAGCTCCTAACTTCTATAAGAATAAATTAGTTTTCTATGTTTCCCAGATATCTAAATATCTACTTGGAGTCTTTCCTTTTCTCTTCAGAGCACTATTTCACAGTTAGCCACAATGTTATATTTTATATCATGGTAGATAATTCCTCTAGGATGCTTTGGATAAAACTGGGTCCTCTTCATACATTCAAAGTATTTGAAATTCCTGGAGAGAGGAGATGGCAAGACATTAGCATGATATGCATGAAGACCACTGGGTGACACATTGTGAAGCATGTTGAGTAGAAAGATGACTTTCTTTTCTGCATGCATGTAGATCAGGTCTTTGGGAATGAATTTGGGGTGGAGTCATTGAGTGACTCAATAACTCAGCTCCGCTCAAGGTGGATATCATTTGTTCATCATAAAATATCATTACTAACAATTAGAGTTAACCAAAAGTGGAATGAGCTGCCTCTGGGGGCAATGGGTGGTCATTGGTGATCTTCAAGCAGAGCCTAGACAACCACTTAGAGCCGTTATTAAATAAGGGATTCTTTCATAACTAGATAATGTCTAGGAAGTCAATTTCTGAGGTTCCTTCTAGCTTTTAGATTTTATTTTTAAATCTATGTATAATTTTTCATATCTATAAGGAAGTCAGCAATGTGAAAATAATTATAGGAATGGAGTCCAATGATCACCAGCTCCATTCTCCCCTTTGTATTGCGAAATTAAAATCGTGAATAATTTGGGAAGATTTGACCCTCTGCTACTGGGCTTCTTTGATAAGCTGATATTGCCATTTACTGCTGGGTTTGACTGAACTAGTGCCATCTTGAAAAGCTGTTTTTGGTTAATCGAAGTTATCTTCTACCTCAAAGATACTGTTTTCTGTTCTTTTGCAAGACTGTACATACCTGTAGGTGCTTTCAGTTCTTTTATAAGAGAAATATAAATAATTTCATTTATGAAAGGTTGCTTCTTTCTGTGGCATACATCCCCTTTGATGTGGGAAGTTTCTATTACCATGAAGCCATTTTTTGGTGAGATTCCCTTAAGATTCTGAAACTCACAAAGGAGTGCTTTCTAGGAATTCTTCGGGACAAGGGAAGTAACTATGAAAATGTGAGGCATGAAGAAACAAATATTTCCTACTCAACACACATAGTAAAATCTTATCCTTAGAATACTGTTGTTATTATAGATTAAAAAACTCTTCTGATATTTAGGTTGTCAAAATGGCTTGGCAAAAATTTATACTGACTGCTTAGAATTAATCTCTAATTCTTATGAAGGCTCTTAGAGGGTAGATAGAGTCCTTAAATTGCTAAATTGAAGAAAGTGTTTTATTCTAATAGCTGATGGAAATAGATCTTTCAAAAATTGATGACATTTTTATACACAGATAACATATTCATTAAAAGTTCATTCTAAGAAATACAAACAAAATTAGGTTGTATGTGCTTGTTTATTTCTCTCAATATGGGCAGACATGCATGAGAGTCACTTGGAAATGAGCAGCACTTCAGCTGCATAGATTATATACCCATAAAGCAAGAGAGTGCTCCCACCCCCATACCTTTCCTTCCCTTCCTCATGATGCCTGTATCAGCCAAAATTATAATTTCCACAGAACAAGACGGCACTTTTAGAATGTCATAAAATAAGAGTGTCAAAGTAATGTCTTAACAAGATCATGCCATAAAACTATAAGAGAAATATCATTAATCAAGATAGTGTCTGGTTCAAGGTGCCTGATCTTTATCAGTCATAAACTGGAGAATGCTCCCAGTCAGCTTGATTTTTGAGTTCACTCATAGAGTATGCAAAAGATTATGGTATGTTAACTCAGAGAGGGTCAAAATGTCTTTTTCTGATTTGACCAATCCAGGCCATTCCACACTTTTTCAGGTGATGGGGGGCTCAAGCTGGTTCCACAGGGGAGAAAATACTATTAATAAACCATGACTTCCCTAAAAATCAAACTCTGCCTTTTTGTGATCTTGAAATTTGTCATTTGAAATATGATGAATAAGAACAAATCCAAAGACTGAATAGTTATATTCATACTCCTGTTTAGATTGAAGGAACTAGTCATATTTAGCCTGAAGAAGAGAACATTTAAAGGGTATATGTAGCAGTCTTCATGTATGTGGAAGAGGCATTTGACTTGCTGTTCTGGACCCCAGAAAGCAGAGTCAAATTTAGACTCAATAAAGGAAATTTTACTAACTATTAGAGTTAACCAAAAATCGAATGAGTCACCTCTGGGGGCAATGGGTGGTCATTGGTGGTCTTCAAGCAGAGCCTAGACAACCACTTAGTGCCATTATTAAATAAGGGATTCTTTCATAACTAGATAATGTCCAGGAAGTCAATCCCTTCTAGCTTTTAGATTTTATTTTTAAATCTATGTATAATTTTTCATATCTATAAGGAAGTCAGCAATGTGAGAATAGCTATAGGAGTGGAGGTCAAAGATCACCAGCTCCGTTATCTCCTTTGTATTGCAAAATTAAAATCGTGAATAATTTGGGAAGATTTGACCCTCTGCTACTGGGCTTCTTTGATAAGCTGATATTGCCATTTGCTGCTGGATTTGACTGAACTAGTGCCATTTTGAAAAGCTGTTTTTGGTTAATCGAAGTTATCTTCTACCTCAAAGGTAGAGTTTTCTGTTCTTTTGCAAGACTGTACATACCTGGGGGCACTTTCAGTTCTTTTGTTAACCAGGCTTACAACTACACTCAACCAGCACAGTAGAGGCCCTCAGAAGTCCTTCTTTTTAACAGTCTTATCTCCTCATAGCAGTAACTCACCTAGGTCTACTTGATAGTTTGGTCTGTATGAGTAAATTCCTTTCAGATTCTATCAAGTCCCTGGCAGCTAACACAAGGGTCATACAAATTGCCCTGGAGTTTTACCTAGCCACAGTGGAATGCTGCTTTGTCTTTTTCTTCAGAAAGCTAGAGTCCTGATATCTAATGATAAAACTACTTATATAGTACTTTAGAGTTTCAGAATGCACTCATATACAGTAATTTTATCCTCACAACAACCCTGGGAAGGTGATAGAATAAATATTATTACATCCATTTTGTAGTTGTTGCTGTTCAGTCATTTCAGCTGTGTCTGACTCTTTGTGACCCCATTCGAGGTTTTCTTGGCAAAGATATTGGAGTAGTTTACCATTTCTTTCTCCAGCTCATTTTACAGATGAAGGAATTGAGGTAAATAGGGTTAAGTGACTTGCCCTGGGTCACACAACTACTAAGTGTTCAAGGCCAGATTTGAACTCACAAAGATGAGTCTTTCTGACTCCAAGCCAAGCACTCTATCCACCTTGCCACCTAGCTGCCTTTATATTTATAGCTTTATCTATACACACATATAGATATATATTTATAATAAATTTTACTGATATAAAGGACATGTACCATACAATTTACAAATAATAATAAAATATGTATAAACTTTATTGTAAACCATATAACTCACAGAATGCTTTTCTTGTTTTTTGCTGAACTCTTGTACCATGTTAACCCACTGTTGCAATTCAACCAAGATTTGATAAATGAAATTGCACCCTAATCTGCTAACTCTTTTCCCAAAAAATTCATTGTCATTAAATCTTACAAATTATATACATTAAACTGAAACCACTTTCAGTTTCAGCTCTACTGATGATAATAGTCCTAACTGTGTTTTTAGATTTTTGTATAGTTGCAAGGATAAAAACATTGCTGGATTCTACATTGTTATCTACCAAATGCTGAAAATTTCATATTTTAACATTTCACTTCAATAATATAATTTTTTACCAGCTATCCATAAGACCAAGTAGATGGCTCTAATAAATCAAAATAATATTAAATGTTTTCATTATTGCTTCTATCTGATAAAAGACATCAGTTCATGGTTGAATTATATTGTAATATTCCCAGGAAAAGGATTAAATTTATTCTCTTTATTAAAAGAATAATCTGGGGGCTGCTAGGTGGCGCAGTGGATAGAGCACCAGCCCTGGATTCAGGAGGACCTGAGTTCAAATGCAACCTCAGACACATAACACTTACTAGCTGTGTGACCCTGGGCAAGTCACTTTACCCCATTGCCTAGCCAAAAAGAAAAGAAAAAGAAAATTCCTTAAACTTATCCGACAATCAAATTTTCAACTTAAGATTCATATTTTCCAGAACAAATCTTTAAATTTTCCAAAGCTCTTATGGTCTGTTTGATTAATTTTTGTACTTTCTGAAAATTAGTTGATCTTGACTGTAGTGCAGTTAAAAAAAAAAAGAAAATTCTTCAGGAATATCAATCATTAAAGCAAGGTTTTGCAAGAAATTAATGTTAATTCATCTCTTTGACACACTAGAATAAGAAAAACATGAAAAATGCATATATAGTAATATGAATGTACATGCCATACAACAGTAGCAGTTTGTAAACTATATCCAACCCCTCTTAGTCCCAGTGCTTGACCAATTTTAAAAATTTCAGGTTCTTTAGCAACATTTTCTAGCTGAGTTTAGTTTTTATTAAATTAGTAAGAAATGGAATAAATTTCATCCAGAAATATTTTAAATGATTAACATTTTATTTCAGATATTGAATTGTCAAGTGATAATTTCAATCAATGATTTAATAGTGCCAAATGATGATTTTAGGAAAATGTTCCAATAATCTCATAGCTACTCCAGACTCCCTTCCCTTAAGACAAAATGCAATTAAGTGCATTTTTAATATTTATTATTAAAGCCACATTTAAGGTAGACAATAATGTATTGAAAATACACTCTGCTGTGGTAGACAGCAATTCTTTTAAAGCAACAAATGACATTACTGGTACAGAAGCTGATGGAGCCACTTACTGACTGTATTTAACTACAGACTCACAAAATGCCTGAAAATGTAACCAGCTCAAGCCAGTACTGATGGGGTGCTTGGGTGCTTGTACTGGGACCCCAATTCCATGACCATGTTTCTCCCTAGCCTCGGAAACACTATCCCTGGCAGTTTCTCCCCAGCCCAAGGACACTGTGCCTAGCAATTACTCATGAGTGGGCCCCAGCAAGACCCTTATCTCTCTCCCTGGTGCAGTTAGAAACAGCACCTGAAGGAATTATTAGTTTGAACTGGCTTTGCACTGGGTCAAAAAGATACTCTTGCCCACTGGACTATCTATACTACCACCCTACCTCATTATCTGCATCCTGGACTCCTCATTATCTGTATTCTAGACCTAAAACTATGTAGGATGTAGACTACTACAAGATGTAGATAATGAGATAATAAATATGTAAAGACAATTTTTAATGTTCATTTTTCAAAAATTTTGAGTCTAAATTTTCTCCCTCCCCTCCCTAAGATGGTAAGTAATTTGACATAGGCTTTATACGTGCAATCATTACACAATGGTTTTTTTTTAATTAAATTGTCATTCAGTCATTTCAATGATATCTGACCCTTCATGACCCCATTTGGGGTTTTCTTGGCAAAGATACTGACTGGAGTGGTTTGCCATTTCATTCTGCAGCTCATTTGACAGATCAGGAAACTGAAGCAAACAGGGCTAAATGACTTGCCCAGGCTCACGCAGCTAGTAAGTGTGTGAGGCCAGATTTGAACTCAGAGAGAGTAGTCTTGCTGACTTCAGGCTGGCACTCTAACCACTGCACCACCTAGATGCCCAAAAACCAACTACAGGTTAAGATTCTACCACACCCTAGCAGAAATAGTTGTGCATATGAACAGACTCTGGGTGTGTTATCCTGCAACCCATGGCCTATTATGTACAAAGATAAATAACAAGCTCTGGTCTCATCCTCTCGAGGAGCTCACCATCCAGCAAAAAGCAGAAGAGACTATAAATTTCAGGAGTCTGGTCTTAGCCAGCCTTCTACTTTTCGAAGCCCTGGGTAATAGCAATAGGAAATTGCTTAGAGCAGCTGAAAACAACCAGGCTGAGGAAAAGTCCTCTCTCTTAAAAGACCCATGCTGTTCCATTTTGTCCCAATATGTTGGAACTAGCTCAATCAATAGATGTCATTCATGGCTCTCTCAGTGGGAGGATAGTCCAGTCTGAGAGCTGCTAAACTGAACACAAGTGCTAGTTACACTCACTTTCTGGTATTATTTTTCACTCTGCTCTCTTCTCTCTAGGCCCCAACATTGGATGTTTTTACACAAACCATGTGGAAGGAATCCAAATCATGCATAAGCCAAAGTCTATTGGCATTATCAGCTTTCACGCTTAAAGATAAATGATAGTTATAATCCACAAGGGACAGCCACAAAAAAAAAATAAAATAAGCACTGAATAATTATAATGATTAAGTTAAGCCCCGAAGAAGAGATTAGAAAACATATTTTTTTGTAAAAGTAGGAGACAGTGGGTATGGAACATTACATATATGGCCAGACTGTCAATATGTTGGTTGTTGGTTTTGTTCTGACTCTTTGTGACCCCATTTGGGATTTTCCTGGCAAAGAGACTGAAGCAGTTTACCATTTCCTTTTCCAGCTCATTTTACAGATGAGGAAACTGAGGCACACAGGGTTAAGTGATTTGTCCAGGGTCATACAGCTAATAAGTGTCAGATGCCAGATTTGAACTCAGGAAGATGAGTCTTCCTCTCCACTATGCCACCTAACTGCCCTGTAATATGTTGCTTAATTGCTTCTTTTTTCTCTCTTTTGTGAGGTGGGCTTTCTTGTAGCATGTCCAAATAACTTAACATGGAGGCACCCTGCTTCCTTGGATTCCTCTACCACATTGGAGAGAGTAGCCTCCTTCAATTGACTTTGCTATTGTTGTGGTTTGTTTAGTCATTTCAAATTAGTTCCAACTCTCCATGATTCCATTTGGGGTTTTCTTGGCAAAGATATTGGAGTAGCTTGTCATTTCCTCTCCAGCTCATTTTACAGATGAGGAAACTGAGGCAAATAGGGTTAAGTGACTTGCCCAGGATCACACAGCTACTAAGCATCTGAATTTGAGGCTGAATTTGAACTCAAGTCCTCCTGACTCCAGGGCCAGCATTTCATCCACTGCACCACTTAGCTGCCCTTAATTGACCACATAATGGGAATAGGCCATGTCTTTAAAACCGCCAGACTAAGACAATTTCACTCTCTTTCTCCTGTATGCTCTTTTCTGTTGTATCCAGAGAGTGAGAATTATACACAGTTCACACCCGGCAAGGGCACCATGAACTAAACAGGAAAGGGAGCATACTTTCCCCCTTCTCTTTTTATCCCATGGCTCTGATTAATGGGCCTGGGGTCTCTGCTTATTCTGTTTCATCCATCCTTCCCAGTTTGGGTACTGGCAGTAATCCCTACTGCATCCAGAATCAAGCCATGGCAACCTTGCAGGCAGGATTCTAGGAGGGAGGTTGCAGCCTTCCGGCTCAGCCGAGAGGCCTGAGAAGCCAAGATTCCTGGGACCTGAGCCCAAGCAGGGAGCTGGATCTGAAACCTGAAACATGTGATTCCAGATTAGTCAATTTTGTTCTGTTCTTTCCAGTCCCAAGATACTTCTCCTGGGAAGGGGGGAGGGGGGAAGAGGCAAAATGAGAATTAAGCAGCTCTGCTTTCTCCCCATTATCAGTTATCATGATCCTGCTCACTCCAAGCAACAGTCCAACCCCCTTTGTTGCTATCTTCTCTCCTTAGTTTAGACCTGAACCTTGAGATTAAATCCTTCTTTGCTAAGTAACACTTTGCTAGGTCAGTCAGATTAGCAGATACAGCCTTATTTAATAACATGTTGGGGGGTGGGGGTTTAATTCTCCAAAGAGAATCCTTTTCACTCTTTGCACATACTCATGAATGACCTAACAAAATATCTTTGTAATCATAGCATCAAAAATAGAAGTGGTGGATAGAGCACCGGCCATGAAGTCAGGAGGACCTGAGTTGAAGTCTGGCCTCAGACCAAACACTTTGACACTTACTAGCTGTGTGACCCTGGGCAAGTCACTTAACTCCAATTGCCTAAAAAAAAAAAGAAAAAAGAAATGGAAGTGAAGTTAGAAGCCATCTGGTTTAGTGCCTCAGCCCTTACAAATCAAGGAAACAGGTCCAGAAGAGAGACTGAGAAAGTTGCCCAAGGTTTCACTGCTGATCCAGACCTCCCCCTGCCCCTTGACTCCTAAGAACCCCCAAATATTAAAGGATATTCTTTCCCTCCTCTCCCATGTTGGACCATGCAAGAATGAGCTGAGGGAGCTGGCAAGTCCAGTTGTGGCACTTGGTTTGCCAAGTGTATTCACAATAAAATATTTTACCTCTTAGCTGTTGATAAACAAGAAATATCTCTGTTAGATAGTTAGTTAGCAGGGCCAACTTTTGTCCCAGCTCTTCTGACTCCATTGTATCACACTGCCTACTTGAGTTTACTATCTAGTAGGGGAGAAAAAGCATGGGTACAAATAATTATAATTCAAAGAAGAATATAATAAATGGCAGATCTGGGATTTGTTCCACGTCGCCTCTTATGATAACTTCTCCATAACTGTTATCATTCTCTTTCCAGTCAGACTCCATGAAATCATTGAATTCTGGGCCATAGACTGCCTTTTCTGAAAGGACATAGTATTCATAGGAATTCCATTTCACAAAACTCCATTTTGGAAGCAGGTAATAGAAATGTCCTGAAGTGATGAGTTTGGGCCGATCCCCTGATTGCCAAATAATGCCCTTTCAGAACAAATTGCCTTACAAGATTCTTCCAGCTACAAAGATGTTTTCCGTTTACCCAAGAGCTGAGAAGCAAAATATTTTACTGTGGACACACTCAGCAGACCAGTGCCACAAATGGACTTGCCAGCTCACTCAGCTCATTCCTAATCCAGAGCCCTTTGCATGGTCCAACATGGGAGAGGCAGGAAAGAATATGCTTTAATGTTTTGGGAGGCATAGGAGTCAAGGGGGTTGAGGGTGGGGATAGGGATGGTCTGCATCAGTGGTATCAAACTGAAAGAGAAGATCCCTGCAGGCAGGACATTGACTTAGAAAACCACATATTAACTTTATCTATGTTCTATTGTGTTTTTATTTATTTCCTTAAATGTTTCCCCATTACATTTTAATCTAGTTCAGGCCATACTCAAGAGTGTAGTGGGCCATATGTTCCCTTGGGCTGCATGTTTGACACCTCTGGTCTAGACTATGGGGAAAATTTGCTGAGTGAGGGGAAAACAGTGGTTAACTCTGTAATGCTAGTAGACATTTTTGGGAATTTATTTCCTACTATAAATATGTCCTTGTCAAAAAAAACCAGACAGATGTAAAGATGGAGGAAGCTAAAGGGTGTCAAATGACTCCAGGCTCAAAATGAGGCAGCAGGAAGACTAACAAAAATGCTAGTGGGATCTTTGGCCTAGTGCTCAGAACAAGAGGTGATAGTCCCTCTGTTCTCATGATTCTCAGACTATATCTGGATTAGCATGTTCATTTCTAGGAGGGGCTTGGACAAGCCAGCGCTTCAGCTTTTTATTTAAAAAAAAAAATGAAAATGGTCCCTTGGTTTTAAGCTATTTCCCAACCATGAACTTTTCTACCTCCATACCTTTGCTTATTTGTTTCCTCCTTTCCCTTCTCCTCCTCATCCCCTTTACCCTTCTCCTCTCCTCTTCCCTTTCTTCCCTCCCTTTACTCTTCTAGCTCCTTTTCTCACTCCTTCCCCTCCCTTTTCCCTTCCCCTTTCCCTCCTTCTCTTACTCCTCCTCCTATGCTCCAACCATCTCTACCAGTCCAAGCCCTACCCATTCTTCTAGGCCCAGTTCCAACATTCCTTTCTCTACAAAAATCTTCTCTGATCCTGCCAACTGGATATGATCTTTCACTTAGCTAATCCCTAGTGTTTTATTTATACTTTTCTTGAGGCAATATATTTTCTCCTGTAAAAATAGTTATTTGGATATGTATCTCATTCCTCCTTAAAAGATTGTAAGCTTCTGGAGGGCAGGGACCTTATCATATCCATCTTGGTATTCTTCGCAGCATCTAGTACAGTGTTTTATAAGTTGTATGCAGAAAATATCTGTCGAATGAATGAGTTAATAAATAAGGGAGCTGGTTATCTGGAAGAAGGTGAGAGGTGCTGCAAATTTAATGAAAGAATCCAAGCAACGTATATTTACTGAATACAAAATGTCCTGTCATAATGACATCCCAGAAACCTATGAACCAGGAAAATGAACTAACCAAATGATTACACTATAGAGCAGAGAGAGAACAGAAAAATTCTGGAGAAAGATGGGATTTTATGGACTTAAAAGGGAAGCTCCATGTGATATGAATTTTTTTTTTGAGACAGAGATTAGGAGGATTCTGGAATAATAACAACAACAATAATAATACTAGCTAGCATTTATATAGTATTTTCAGATTTGCAAAGCTTTTTATATACATTATTTTATTAGGTCCTATCAGCCAAAGATTTAAGGAAAGATAGCTAAGGAAATGAGTCCTCGCATTAAGATGGGAAATGGCAAATTTGTCCTTGGTCACAAGCCAAAGGCAAATTAAAAGGAGTGTGGACACCAAGTTACAATTCAGGGTAAGAGTTAAGCTATTTTAGGAGTGATTAAACAGGTAGGTGCCCCAGTGGATAGGGTAAGGGACTTAGAGTCAGAAAAAACAGAATTCAAATCCCATCTCAGACATTTACTAATTGTGTGAGCCTAAGAAAGTCACTTACCATCTCAATTTCCTCATCTATAAAATGGGTGTAATAATAGCACCTACCTCCCAGGGTTATTGTGAGGATCAACAAGTTAACATATATAAAGTGCTTGGCATACTTTAAAGTGCTATGTAAGTGCTAGCTCTTATAAACAGAAATATGAGAGACTGCTTTTTAATCTCCTGCTTGTTTTGAAAGGTCTTTTGGAGTTTGTGCTGTTACTAATATATTGCCATAAAAGGGAAGCACCAATTTCAAAAAGCCAATATGGCTTTATCAGGAACAAATTATGTCTGATTAATCTTATTTTCTCTTTCATAGGCTTATTAAACTAGTAGATTACAAGAATGCTGTATACACAGCAAAGCTAGACTTCAGCAAAGTATTTGTTAAAGTATCTCACACCGTTTTTTTTTTAATTTTTTTGTGGTTGTTAAGTCATTTTTCAGTCATGTCCAACTCTTTGTGCCCCTGTTTGGTGTTTTCTTGGCACAGATACTGGAGTAGTTTGCCATTTCTTTCTCCAGCTCATTTTATAGATGAAGAAACTGAGGCAAACAGGGTGAAGTAACTTGCCCAGGGTCACACAGCTAGTAAGTGTCTAAGGCTGAATTTGAATTCACAAAGATGCATCTTCCTAACTCCAGGCCCAGCACTCTATCCACTGTGCCACCTTGCTTTTAACATTCATTTTTCAGTATTTTGAGTTCCAAATTCTCACCCTCTCTCCAGCCGTTCCCCCACTCATTGAGAAGACAAGCAATGTGATATCAATTATATATGATCTCATACTATTCTTAAGGAGAAGGTAGAGAGATGTAGGCCAAGCAATAATACAATTAAATGAATTGAGAATTATTCTAATAGTCACATCAAAGAGTAGCCAGTAGTGAGTCAATGGCAACTTGGCAGGATATCTCTAGCAGAGTGCCCCTAGAATCTGTGCTTGGGCTTTGCTCCTTAACCTTCTTGCTGAAAACTTAGACAAAGGCATAGAGATGGTGTATTCATCAGATTTGCAGATGACAAAGTGGAGAGGGATAACCAATACACAAGAAGACAGACAAGATCCTAGATGAACCTGAAGGGTCAAAGCAGTGGGTCAAATCTAATGCAATGAAATTCAGTACAGACAAACGCAAAGTCTTCTTGGGTTCAAAGAAATCAGCTTCCAAATACAGGATGGGCAAGGCATGGTTAGAGAATAGCTTGTTCTGAAAAATATCTACAGGTTTTAATGGACTAAAAACTCAATATGAGTCATCAGTATGGTGTGGCAGCCAAAAAATTTAATGTGATCCTGGGCTACATTGAGAAGTGTCATTTCCAGGAATAAGGAAATAATAGTTCCTCTGTACTTCGCTCTGGTCAGATCACATCTGGAATATTATGTTCAATTTGAGGTGCCACAGTTTTAAAAGGACATTAATAAACTGGAAAGAACAAGGAACCCAGGAGAGTAAAGATCCTTGAGTCCATTTCATTGAAGGAATAATTACAGAAATATTTCTCCTGGAGAAGGAATATTGAGTAAGGGCAGAGGGAGGAATGGAGAGGACTGTGATAAATGCTTTCATAACATCGATAGCTTGGGTGTATCCCAGAGATTCCCAAAGTGGGTGATACCATGCCAGGGGGGGCATTGGAATGATGCAGGGGGGCAGTGGAAGCCTCAGGTGCAATTGAAGGTCATTGAATAAAAATAAGGGGATGGAGAAAGCATAAAAAAAGAAGAAAAGATAAGAAAAATTTTGAAAAACCATTCATACATGTGTCATCTGTTGTGTAACAGAGTGAAAGTCATAGTAGTTACATTATTTTCAAAATAAACACACAAAATGCAAGTTATAACCAATCAGTGGTCAAGTCTGCTGACAGGTCTTATTAAGCAAGTGTTGGCAGGTGAGAATGTCGTGCATTGTTGGAAAGTCCAGCATGCATCAGCAGGAATATGTGTATGTAAAGAATTGTTTACAATACAATACTATATGGTTACATAAGGCAATATTACATCATCAAAATTTCAATGCAGGAAAACCCCACAAATTTACAATAAATTATTAAATTTAAGATGTGTCATTTTTTTTAAAAAAATTGTATTTTTTTAAATGATGCAATTTTTTTTAAACCATTAAAGATATAAAAAAAGTAGATTTCCATTGGGTGGGGGGATGTTGAGTAATTTTTTTAAAAGGGGTCAGTAGGCCAAATAAGTTTGGGAACCTCTGTAGGCTGCAGGTTCTTTCTGATTAGGTTTCCTATTCATCCACATCTGTCTACTTAGAAAACTTCCGTTTTTCCTCATCACTGTAACTTCCCTTTGTGTCTTCAGAATTCCACTCTTAAGAATTTGCCATCCTTCCTGGCCAGACTTCCCCTGTCAAAGTTAAATTTCCCCTCAACCTGCATATACTCTGACTGGTTGGGGTTCCAAAGAAGAAGGGAAGATGAATAAACTCATTACTCTTAGGATTGTAGGGATTAATTCTGATGGTGACTTCCACACTAACGCTATAGATCACGGGACCCTCACCAGTGTATTTCTCATGAACAAATCGGTCAAGATGACTCCATTAACTCTTTTTTTTTTGCTTTTTTTTTTTTGGTGAGGCAATCGAGGTTAAGTGACTTACCCAGGGTCACACAGCTAGCAAATGTCAAGTGTCTGAGGCTGCATTTGAACTCAGGTCCTTTTGATTTCAAGGCCAGAGCTTTACCCACTGCACCACCTACCTGCCCCTTCCATTAACTCTTAATCAAAACATTTACTAAACAGGAGCAGAACAGGAATACCAGCTACATAACATTCTACCCATAAACATGAGGCATATTCCTATTAATGTGCACAGTGTGGGTAGGGGAGAGTGGGTGCCAACTTAAATTAAGGGTAATGAAGTACACGTGGGGAACATATGTGGCCAAAGCAACTCGCAAATCAGGAATAGTGACCACTGACACCCTTGCTCTATCTCAGGAACTGTCCTTTCAAAGTTGATGATGGGCATAGTTGCTGTGTTGGGCAAGTGGCCCCCCTGCTAAACTGGACAGCTCCATACCTATGTGGGATTAGTTCAGCACCAACCAGGGGAATGATCTTAGCTAGATGAGGTTGGTCTATTGGACTACATTCCTGCTTGTTATTCTTCTGCTATGATGAGCTCTTTGTTGGTTCATCTGAGTTTACTCTTACTCCTCCATGACAGCTATTGTCTTCAGCATTTCCCGGTTCATACTTAGCTGATAGCCTCAGTTACAGTGTTACTATGATCTTTCAGAAAGCACAGAGAAACCCCTAGCTTAAGTTTGACAGAAGCCTCTCCAGCTCTGCTCCCTTAGCTGGGCTCTGAGGTTCTTCTTGTCTACTTCCTCAACAATAAGTGACAGTTCAGAATGTTAACTCCTCACTTTTGCAAGCTCCGAGGTCTCTCCTCTGACTCTCTGTACTCTGTCTGGTTCAGAAAAGCATCCTCACTTTGAATAGCATCACTACAGCTCATGATGAGGAACCAAAATCTTATCTCTGCTGTATCATAAACATGAAAAGTAAATTTATTCAGCTGTGGGATTCAAAGTTCCTCAATTATCAACTCCAAAGTTGTCACTTGAATATGCAAATGAGTAACCTTAGCACAAAACCATGAAGTAGACTTTTTCCTAGTAGATGAATGAATGCATGGTCTCTGTAACTGTTTTCTTAGTGTAAACTTCACAGCAATTTTTTTGTCTTAACCCCTTCCAGTCGTCAAAATTGTCAAAGTTTCAAAGGACCATCCCTCCCCATTCACAAGTAGTTGACTGGTTGTCTTGTGGAAGAAGAATTAAAGTAGTTTTGCTTAATCCCAGAGGGCAGAACCAAAATCTGTGAGTGGAAGTAACAAAAAAGACAAATTTAGCTTTGATGCCAAGAAAAATTTCCTAAGAATTGGAGCTGTCCAAAAACAGGATCAGCTGCTTCAGAATGTATTGGTTTCTCTTCCTTTGGGTGCCTTCAACAAGAAGCTGGCTGACCACTCATTAAAAATGTGATAGAAAAGAAATCCCTTCCAAATTACTGTGATTAGGTGGATGCTGAGGTCTCTACCAACTCTAAATTCCATGATCCTAGGATTTTTGTGACTTATGATTTTAAAGAAATTTCTTCTACCAGTGGAAACCAGCAGGGACTCTGCAACTTATTGTCTTAGAGAGTTAAGGGGTAGGGGCAGGGGACAAGTAAAGATTGAGAGTTTAAGTGGCTTGCCCAGGGTCACATGGCCAGCATATGTCAGAGGTACAACTTGAATCCAGATCACCCTGACTCTAAGTACTGGCTTCTACCCACTACACAAATACTGCTTACTTCCGTAAATGTACATAAGTACAGAAAATAGTCATTTTTTAATTTAAAAAAGAGTTTTTCTAGAGGATTTAGTGAGAGGACTGGTAAGATGTCATGACATGAAAAGATAGGATGAAGGACCTAGGGATGTTTACCTAAAGAAGAGAAGACTGAGGGAAAGGAGTAAGGACGATCATTATTTTCTCAATTATTTGAAGGGCTTTCATGCATAAAAAAGATTATTCTTCTCTGTTTGGGTCTAGAGAATAGAAGTAGGGTTGATTGGAGGTGGAGGCAGATTTCATCTTGATAGACAGAAAAATTTTTTTTTAATAGTCAGAACTGTCTAAAAGAGGTTTTTATTTTTTTAAGGCAATTGGGGGTAAGTGACTTGCCCAGGGACCATAGCTAGTAAGTGTCAAGTGTTTGGTCTGAGGCCAGATTTAAACTCAGGTCCTCCAGTCTTCAGGACTGGTGCTCTATTCACTGCACTACCTAGCTGCCCCCTAAAAGAGGTTTTTAGGCAAAGACTGGAGAACTACTTGCCAGGAATATCATAAAGAATATTCCTGTTCAGGTATGAGTTTTATCAGACGCCCTCTAAGCTTCCCATCAATACTGGGAGTCTAAAATATCTCTGTTGGATGGAGAGTTGGCTTAGCTTGAAGGTGCATCCTTATTCAAAAGAAATGATTGAATGGTTTAAGTTTTCTATATTCTACCCAACATCCTCTGTCTTACTTGGACTCAATCATTCTGTTCATTTTTCACAGGCTTTACTGGGCAAACTGGGAACAGTAAGAGAAATTTATAGACCTCTAGAGAAAGCTAAGCTAATTTTTTCATGGCCCTTTTCCCCAGACTGGGATCCTTCGATTCAATAAAAAGCATCAAGTGCTTGGTATGTGGTATGTTGCAAGGTGTTGGGTTAGGTGCCAGAGAGACAAAGACAAAAACCCAAAAAAGTCCCTTCCTTAATGAGTTTACATTTCACTGGAAGATAAAATCTATATGCTGATAAGTAAATATCAGGCAATTTGAGGGAGGGGAGAGAGAGAGAGCGAGAGAGAGAGACAGAGCGAGCACTAACATCGCAATGAATCAGAAACAACTTCATAGAGGAGGTGAAACCTGAACTAATTTTGAAGAAACTTAAGGATTTGAAGAAGCAGTAGTGAGAAAGGAGTCTATTCTTTGTATGGAGAACAGCAGAATCTTAACAAAGGTTGGACAGCTGGGGCTTTCCTTAGAGCACCAAAATGTAGAGGGCACAAAAATTTAATACATGTACTCTACTCTTTCAAGTAGCATAGAAACAACTGAGCTTAGCGACTAGTTATAAATTAATAAATAGTTAAAATAGAAAGCCAACATATGAATTGATAAAATCAACTTGTGAGCCACTATATTAAGGAATTCTCTTTCAGTTGAATTTATTTTTAGTTATTTCTTGTATTATTTTCAAATCATGAATTATAAAGTTGGATTTAGCCATAGAAACATAAGTCTGGAGCTCAAAGGGACCTCAAAGGCTATTTGAGGATATTATTTCTTGCTGTGTGCCCTGTTTAGGAGAGTGACTGTTTTGGTAGTGGCAGTAATGGTGCTGATGTTACTTCTTCTCCTAAGGCTCCAACTCAGATAAGCCTCTCTCTACTCCCACTTTGTTTGCTCCAGGTGAAATTTTTGCTACTTACTGGTCTACCCAGAACCTGCCCTGGGAAGAAATGTTTAGTGCACTTAAGATTTTGTTTTGTGTTTTGTTTTTGTTTTTTTAGGCAATTGGGGTTAAGTGACTTGCCCAGATCACACAGCTAGTAAGTGTCAAGTGTTTGGTCTGAGGTAGGATTTGAACTCAGGTCCTCCTGACTTCAGGACTGGTGCTCTATCCACTGCACCACCTAGCTGCCCCTGCACTTAAGATTTTGAAAGTTCCTCTAGACAACCCCTACGGGCCCTATGAGTTTAGGGAACTGGGACTGAACTATTCTTGGGGAAAAGCATAAGGAAAAGCAGTCATTTGGACTAATACCTGATCAATTACCCAATCCTTACCTCATGAGGTATAATTTATGCCTATAACAAAGCTGTTCTGGGGGCTTGTGTGCATGTGTATGGGTGCACGTGTGTGTGTGTGTGTGTGTGTGTGTGTGTGTGTGTGTGTGGCCACAAGGATGAGTGCCTCATTAATGTCTTCTTCCCAAATAGAATGTCTAGGAACCTGAATATCAACCAGGAAGGACAGTAAATATCATGGTATAAAATCCAATTCTTTTTTATTCTTTGAGTTTACTACCTATCTGACAGAGCTGCAGTGAGAAAAATACTTTGTAAACATAAAAGCCCTCTACAAATGTGAACTGTCATTATTGTTTCTGTCATTTGACCTTGAGCAAGGTAACAGGAGAGTGGATATAGCCTTTTATAAAATATTTCCCAGCAGAGAATATTGTTGAGGACAAAAATCTCACTTTTTTGGAGTCCAGAGAAAGAAACAGTGCCCAGCCTAGACAAACTCAGACACCTCCTTAGGCCATTTCTACAGGAAGGTGCTAAGGCACAGGACAAGCTTCAGTCTTCATCAGTGTTGTTGAAAGGAATGTTCTTAGGAATACTAAAAGATAAATGCTGATGAATAATCTCACCTATAAAGCAATCACATGGAATGAGTTTTCACAAGAAAACTGAGGCCCAGGGATGGTAAATAATTTGTGAAAGTTCACATAGTCACTGGCAGAACCAGGATTTGAACCTAGGCCCTCTGACTCCAAAACTCAAAATACTTTCCATTCTCCCAAGCAACTCTTCTCCATGGAAGCCAGGTTATATGGTTGAGATGGCATCTGATACTCTGTAAAATATTAATAAAACATTCACAAATTGACATTTTTTAAAGGGATGGACAAGTAAGACTGACCATATTTTACTCCTTATTTGCTTACATATTTTTTAAAATCTCTTCTTTCTCTTTTTTTCTCTCCCAGGAAAAAAATAATGACCTTCAAAGGAAAAATGGTTCTATTCTCATTACTGATTTTAATGATTGCATTGTTCATATTTTGGGAATCTTCTTCCAGGTATCTATGAAATATTAACGAATCAGATCATAAGAGTTAACTGTGGTGGCTGATTTCAATCAGGCAAACTTCTATTTTACCTAATTTTTTTTAATGACAGTGATCACTACAGATGAAGGAGGAATTCCCTCTCAGTTTTCTTATTTGCAAGATAAGGGGATTGGACTAGATGGCCTGTAAGTTCCCTTCTAACTCTAAATCTATGATTATTCTGATCCTAGCATCAACATTTATCTTTAAACATTTGTTCTTCTAAGGGCAGTTAGGTGGCAAAGTGGATGGACCACTGGCCCTGGAATCAGGAGGACCTGAATTCAAATCTGCCCTCAGATAGTTACTAGCTGTGTGACCCTGGGCATCCCTGCCTTTGTCTCTAACTTGAGCAGAATGCCTAGTGGCTTTGGTATTTTAGTACTCTATGGGTGCTAAAGACAGCTGCTAAGATGTAGAGACTGTTGGGGGCATAACTCTTCCCTTCTCCCTGTCTCTACCTTTCTCTAATTCTTTCAGCATAGTGAGAAAATGCCTTTTAATAGTGTGCATTCTTGTCTTTGAAACATCTGCCCAATGCAAATGATGTCTCCTTCAGGAGCCAGTCCCATACTATCAATGCCTTACTCTGGCAAGAAAAGGAGCCCACTTGATCTGAAGGCAGGCAGGACACCCCGGGGTGAATTCTACCTTTGCCACTAACTGACCATGTGACCTTAAGCAAATCTCCTCACTACTATCTGCCTCTGTTTCTTAGTTTGTAAAGTGGGGAAAATAACTACACTACCTCATAGGATATAAAATGTTAGATAAATATCAGCTACTATTATTACAATTGTTCTCCTAAACTTTTAGTGTCTCTTCTCTCCAATCCATTCTCTATATACCAGAGATGTAAAAAAAAAAAACCAAAAAAAAAAACATGGCCCACGACACTCCTGAGTGTGGCAGAAACCAGATTAAAATGTATTTCCTATCTGATTTTCATGTGTTAATGTATTTAAAAGGACATAAGTAAACATATGCCATTTTCTACCACAATAAGTGGCCCTCAAAGCTCCTTATGTAGAGTCTCCGTGCCTCCATTTCTATTTGAGTTTGACACCATTGCTCTGCGCAGTTGCCAAAATCCTCTTCCTATGTAGGTCTGACCATGTGGCTCCAGAGTTCAAAAGCCTTCAGTCAATCCCTATTGTTTCTAAGACAAATTCCTTGGTTTAGAGTATAAAGAGTCCTGCACAGTCTGGCTCCAGGCTACCTTTGAAGCTTTATTTCACTTTCTTCTTTTCCTCATGCTCTACATCCCAGTCAAACTGGACTGCCATCTCCTGCCTCCATGTATTCAGAGAAATCATCCTCCCATTCCAGGAATGTGCTCCCTCTTCGTGCCTTCTTTCAGATGCCTTTTTCTCCCCTCAAGACTTCATTTGGGCACTGCTTCAGACAGTTTCCAGTGTACTCTCCCTCCTCAAATATTTCTGGAGGACTCCACTGCTCTCTCTTGCCTCCTTCACTAGCTATTTTGTGTTGTACTTAAACGTGGGCATATCATATCACTCCAGCAGAAAATAAGCTCTTAGTGGCTTATAATTTTTCTTTTGTCTTGGAATCCGCAGCACCTAAAACAATGCCTTAAATGTTGTAGGAATTTAATAAGTGCTGGTTGAATTGAATGGTATAGAGACTATAATGCTCAAAGAGCATTTAATATGAATATTGAGTATTTGGGTAGCATTCCAGAGATCCATCTCCATCATGATATTGAACAAGCTTCTCTTTGGCTCGTGTATCAAGAAATGATAGGATGTCTACAGCAGCTAACAAACATCCTCTCCTTTCCCCCTAGCCTAGTGTCAAAACTATAATAATTCCATAGGACTAGGGGATTGTGTCCAACTCTTTGTGACCCCATTTGGGGTTTTCTTGGCAGAGATACTCTAGTAGTTTGCCATTTCCTTCTCCAGTTCATTTTACAGATGAGGAAGCTGAGACAAACAGGGCTAAATGACTTGCTCAGGGTCACCTAGATAGTAAGTGTCTGAGGCTAGATTTAAACTCAGAAAGATAAGTCTTCCTCACTCCAAGCTGGGCACTCTAACCACTGTCCTAACCACCTAGCTGCCAGAAGGTACCTTAAATACTTTCAAGTCCATCCTTTTCATTTTATAGAAAAGGAAACAGAGAGAGACCTTAAGAGGTAAAGAGACTTATCCAAGGTCACACAAGTGGTAAGTGAGTCCCAGAGCCAGGATTCAAATCTGTATCTTCTCACTGGAGGCCCAGGACTCTTCTCAGCATACCGTAACTATTTCCCTCTAATGAAGTTCTTTCCAAATTAGGGATTCAATGTTTTCCATTCTTTTGAAATAAAGACAAATTTCTATTATGAATATATCCTTCTTGATTATTGCCTTTGCTTTTAACTCATTAATTTAACTTGCTAAACTCTGCATTCAAATCAGGTGGAAGGACAGTAAAATACCCAAGTGATTTTGTTAACTGCAGGGAGAATAACCACAAGATACGTCATTAATCCTAAAGAGACTGCAAAAGCAGTGACCATTAGGAAGCAGCAGAGAACTTTGGAGAGCATGGAGCTCTAAGTTGAAAGAATTCTTATCACTCTTAAAGCTAAAGTGCCATGGAGCTGCTGAGAAGAAAGTCAAGACTACTAGTCCTTCAAAGAATAGCTGGACTTCACTCATACAAAAGTCTCATGACAGTCTCTCCTGAGACGTATCTATGTTAATTACAACAGTCATATCAACATTGCTTCTAAATCCTAAGACCAGTAAGATACACATTGGAGTCTTAGCCTCACAGATGTCTTGTGTCTTGAAGCAGTGTTTTAGAGTAGAAAGAGAGCTGGCTTTGGGAGTCAAGAAACTTGCCTTTGAATCCCATGTCTGACAAATACTGGGTGACCTTTGAGTCCCAGCTTTCCTCATCTGTAAAACTGGGGTAGCATGATAATCTTTGTAGTAGCTACCTCATTGGGTTGTAGTGAGGAAAGCACATTTTTACCTTTAAGGTGCTACTGAGATGAGAATTATTATTATGGAATTTAAGAACTAGAAAGGTCCTGAAAGCTTATCTAGTTTAACTTCCTTATTTTACAGATGAGAATAAACAAAATATTCATAGTTTGCTCATCATGTATTGGTAATGTATTGAGTGTGAGGGATAAGAGGTCTGCAGCCCAAGTACTTCACTGGTATCCATGAGACATTAAAAGAACTAGATGATCGGGGCCACCTCAGCTAGGTGGCGCAGTGGATAGAAGACCAGCCCTGAAGTCAGGAAGACCTGAGTTCAAATCTGACCTCAGACCAAACACTTGACACGTACTAGCTGTGTGACCATGGGCAAGTCACTTACCCCCAATTGCCTCACCAAAAAAAATAAATAAATAAACCAAAAAAAAAAAAACTACTTGATCATCTGTTGTTTGTCCTTCTTTCAAAGAGGTCCAGTGACATTACTGGGTGATGTCTTGACTTCTCGTGAACTGGACTTAAGTGAGGCAGAGTTGCACAAAGCCATCAGCCTCATTCTCTCTTCCAGAGTCATCAAAGTCCAGTGGCAGGACAAAAGTCAAGATGAGTAGTAATGGCCTGGGATGTAATTAATGACCTTGGCATCTTTGATATCTGACCAAGCTATAAGAGCTCCAGAGTGCCTGCTTCAGCCACCTTCATGGCTGTTGGGACAAGTTGATTTTATCCACCCTTCCTCAGAAGGAAGTCTTCATGTGTTTGGGATTGTCACCCTCTACCTCACCAATGGGTTTGAGGCCTATCAGTCATCCCCAACTTGGTTTAACCCATCTGCTGAGATGGTTTTACTAGAATGAGGCTACCACAGATGCGACAGTTTCTTAGAGCCACAGGTGAGAGTTGGGGGACAAGAGGACACCAAAGGTTCAGCTTACTCATCCACCTAAATGCCTGTAGGCCCCTGGGCAAGTCACTTCTCCAATTTGATATCTATGACCTTATGTGATTAGATACTAATCAGGGTTCTAGCTCTGACTTATGTGAGAAAGTCACTGACTTTGGCGGGGGGGATTTCAGTTTTCTTACCTCTCTATAAAATAAGGAGATATCATCCCCAGGGATAGTATGAGCAAAGAACCAGCGACAGAGTTTAAAGGGGTCTTAGACATCGTCTCTTTCAATCTCTTCATTTTACAAATAAGGTAACTGAGGCCCAGAGAGGAAGTAACTTTCCCAAAGAACATACTATTAGCCAAAAGCAAAAAGGGAATTGAAACCCCAGTGTCTTGGCTCTCAATACAGTGTTCTTTGAGATCACCAGAAGCAGTCTCTGAAGAAGCAATGTGAAATGGTGTGCTAGATTTGACTTAAGTGGACATTGGTTCAAATTCTGACGCTGTGTGACCTTGGGTCCCCCTCTCTGGGCTAGCGTCAACAACAATGAAGGCCTTCAAGGATCATCTCTGGAGAGAGAAGATCTGTGAGGCCAATCCCTCCTCATTTGTATTTTTCATATTTGTCATTTCTTGAGGATACAACATATACCATAATTTGTTCAACCATTCACCAATCATGAGACATACAGGATTGTTTCCAGTTTTCTGCTGCCACAAATAAAGCTATTATAGTCAAGTATTTGAAGGGTTGTCATGGGGAAGAGAGATTAGACTTTGTTCTACTTGACCCTGAAGGCAGAATTAGGAATAGTAGAGGGAAGATGCAGAAAGTAACTTTCCACTCCATGCAAGAAAAAAACCCATGCCAATTAAGAGCGAAGGTTGTTGAAATATGCTGCCTGAAGGGGTCGTGGGCTCTCCATCACAGGCATCTGCAGTCAGAAGCTGCATAAGCACTTGGCAGGGATGTTGGAGAAAGGATTTCTCTTCAGATATGGGGGGCTCAAGCTGGCTGCTGAGACGCTAAAATTTGCATGCTTCTATGACCTAATGTACATTCAATCAAGATACCAGTTATCTTTTGTTTGACTCTCTTTAATTTCTGTTTGCACCCAGGACCTGGGTTGATCTGCCAGAAGAAGTCCAGCTGTCAGACTGGTTTTATCCTGAGTAAGAGCAGAGCCGCTGCCTTTGAGATAAAAACATCAGCATAACTCAAGTGTGAAGCAGGGAGGCCAGCTAGCAACAGCCAAGGAAAGACTCTAATTGTGGGAGAGAACATGACTCACTGAAAGGTAAAACATATAGTCAAGGCTGTTACATACAAACTCAAGGCCCAGAGAGGATCTGGCATAGACTATTTGAAGATGTTTACACACTGCCTCTTCCTCTCTCTGTTTTATTAGTGAAATTAGTTTAATTAATTAGTGAAAATAGTTTTCAGTAGCACTGAATTTAATGAGTGCCCTCATCCTATTTATAAGAAGAAAGTAAAAGGAAGTGGGGAGGGGTATATGGTAGGATGAGGATAGTCGATGAAAACTCAGACATTAAATGGAATTTCTATTTGAAAGCTATCACATCTAAGATATACAAAGGGTCCCAAAAGTCTTAGGGCACTTTTAAACTTAAGTAGCTTTAAACTGCACTAAGATTTTTGGGATACTTTGTATATCTTTTTTTAAAACTTATTTTATTTTCAATTCATGGAACAAAGCAAGCCTTTCTATAACAGTACAATAAAAAGATGATTGCACAAGAAACTGCACATCTACCATGTACAACTTGCTATTCCCTCCAAATATACAACAAATTTATCATATAAATTTACTTTTTCTTTTTTTTCTTCCCCTCTCCCCCAGATGGCTACCTTTGGACACAAATAAGTATATCTATATCTATATCTATATCTATATCTCTATCTCTATCTATATCTGTATATATATATATGTGTGTGTGTGTATATATATATGTATATATTTATGTATGTGTATATATGTGTGTGTGTGTGTGTGTAAAATTATTCTATACATACTTCTATTTATCAGTTCTTTCTCTGGATTCAGATAGCACTCTATCTTCACATGTCATTTATTTTAATTTGTGTATTTCTAATACTTTGTATATCTTTACAGATATGCTCAACTTCAAGAAAATTATGTAGCTTACATTTCTACAGTGGTTTAAGGCTTATATACCACTTTCTTTACAACAGTCCTGGGAGGCAAGTATTGCCTTTATTAACCTCATTTTAGAGATGAGGAAACTGAAGCCAAGAGACAGTTAAAGAAATGACTTACCCAAGGTCACACAGCCAGGTCAAAGCCAGAATACCCACTTAACTCTACAGGCTCCAAGTGCTGAGCTCCTACCACCATGTCATGCTGCTTCTTCAGTAAGCTTCTGATTTATTTATTTATTTGGAGTGTGTGCACTGCAAATGGGGACTTCCTATATAAAATAATTTATTGGAGCCCAGAGAAAACAAATTAGGTATAGGAAGTATGAGAGGAAGATTCTTTAAAACATGTCTTGGTGGATTAAAACTTTGCTCCTAGTGTGGTGCAGTTTTAATTTAATAAAGAGTTGAGTTTTCAGGGAATAAAGGATAGTAAGCATGAAAGTATACTAATTACTATGCAATTAGCCAACCTCTTGAAAGTTTCCTTTCTTTTTCCCCTTTAACTATTTAGTATTATTTATTTAATTAATATTTATTTAATATTTATTATTTTGGGGAAATGCAGATATAAATACCTCTCTAGTCATAGAAATACCATCTAAAGGACCTAGCAATGACCATTAACTACTATCTTTGGCTCACATCTCTTTTCTAGCTACCAAGTATCCCTTAGCCAACCCCTTCACTTCTACAACTTCAAGTATCACTTTTGAGTTGACTTCCAAGTTTCTATTTTCAACCCTGACCTTTCTCCTCAGCCCCATACTCTCATTTCCACCTGCCTGAAGCACCCAAACTCAACATGTTCAAAACTAAACTAGTCATCATCATCATCATCATTTCCTTTTTTATAGAGCTTTCAGATCTACAAAGCAAATTCTCACAACTCCATAACACGGACATTGATGATGGTGATGGTCACTATAATATTAATAACTCACATTTATACAGTGATAGAATGTTTTCAAGTGCTTTCCACACCACAATCCTGTGAGGTAGCTAGTACAAACTCTTCAAGATTCCCATTTTACAGATGAGGAAATGGCGCCTCAAAGAAGTGATGTGACTTGTCCAGGGTCACATAGCTAGTAAGTAGCTGAATCAGGATTTGAATCCAGGTCTCCTGACTGTTCTTTCCTCTGAGCCATGCCAAATTATGCTATTTCTCACAACGACTAAGCTGACACTGAAAGCTTGACAAAGTTATTTTATCATCTTCTTCACAAAATCTTGTCATCCTGACTTATGTTAATGGAACCTTCTACTGAGACTATGGCATCTCTCCCTAAATATTGCATCCGACTTTGCCACCTCCGTGTATCTTCGGTCACAGTTTCCTGCCTTGAACTGTTCTCCCAGCCTCCAGTTCCTCCAGTCTAAACCCTGAGGCCAGATGAACTGCTCTGATTAAATTTCTGCCTCCTTCTTCTCAAGCCTCACTCAAAACCCTTCCATGTTCTCCTTCCTTCATTGCTTACTGAAATTCCTTCCACATATTCTGCAACGTGGCTCAAACTTTTCTAGCTTTGTCTTCCACTGTTCCCTTTTATTCATTCTATGCGGGATCCAGCCACCTGGATTTGCTCACCATTCTCCACACCAAGCCCTGAGTTTTGCTACCTCCATGCTTTTGCTACACTATTTCTTTGCCTGGAATAGCCCACTGCCCTCGTTCCCTGTCTCTTCTGGCACCCATCCTCCCCATACCTTTATCCCAGATCCATCTCATTCCTATCCATCTTCCAAGGCCTGGCCCAAAATCTACTTTCTCCAATGAGGCCTTCCCTAATCCTCTCAAACAAAGTGCTTTGTATCTTTCTTATTGAACTTTCGCTCTACCTTCTACAGCCCACAGTGGCCCAGAGAGGATGTTACTTATATGCCTATGTCTTATTTTCATCTTTGTCTCCCTCATAGAGCCTAGCACCCAGCCTTATACATAACAGGTGTTCAGTAAATAAGTACATGAATGAATTCAATCTAATTCTTTTCAATTCAACAAATAGTTGGTCAAGCACCTACTATTTATGAGGCATTGAGTCAAGTATTGATAGATAGGACAAAGACCTGCTCTCAAAGAGTTTACAATCTAATGGAAGAATTAATGAATGCTAATAGCAGATCTAAGGCATAGGCAAGAGAGATGGTAAAAGGAAGTAAAATAGTAGAAAGAGAAGGAGGGGGGAAGAGAGGGAGAAAGAGAAGTTTTTTTAAAAAGAGCGGATAGGATGAGCAGTGCTATCAAACATTATCTTAAGTGCAAATATCTAAGGTAATTGGCAGTCCAGACTAAAAAGTACATCCCAAATCATTATAGACTTTGGTCACAGGCCAGGACAACATTTGCCTCTGACTTAACAATAGGGCTTTGACCAAGGTGCTTTTGTCTTTTTTAACAGAAGACACATTAGTGTTCTAACACTGACTAGATGGTTTGCTCTAGTTGTGTGGGAAGGCACTTTCTAGAACAAGATCCTAGAAGATTATTACACATAGAAGATTACTGTGAATTTGACTGTGTTTGCCGTTGGAAAGTAGGTACAGCTGGTAATCAGCATCATAGAATCATAGACTATTGAGCTGGAAGGGCACTTAATGGTCACCTAGTCCAAACCCTTCTCAAATCATGAATCTGTTCTGCAACATAATGGATGAGTGATTTTCCAGTTTCCAGTTTCAGCTCTAAGACCACCAGTCTTAGGGAACTCATTCATTTGAACCTTCCCATTCCTTCCTTGGCAGTCCATTCCACTTTCAAACGGCCTTAAGTGTTGAGGGGTTTTTTTCCCTTTATGTTAAGCCAACATCTAAAAAGTTTACTCCACTTCATTTTAGAAATATATAGAAAATCAGCTGTGGCCTTATCAGCCCTCTAAACCAGAGGTGTCAAACTCCAGATCCACAAAACTCCTAGTGGAGCTAGTTCAGATTAAAAGGTAATTGGGAAATGTTTAACAAAATAAATAAAAATACAATACAATATAAATAATGTTGATTTGTGGTTTTCTAAGTCAATATGCCATCTCAAGGTTTTGAGTTTGATACCACTTTCCTAAACCACTAATGGTCAATATTAATCACATAGGGTAATATAATATATTTAAGGTAATACAAGAAGGTAAGGACTTAACGTCAGAAGCTTCATCTCTCTGTTCTTGGGATTTTGTGACAGCTAAAATGGGCATGGGGGCATTCCAGAGAGATGAGTTCCTCTGATCAGAATAAAAGAATTGAGAAGTTGCCTTTCCCAGGGTTGACCTTAAAGGTTATAGAGCTAGATACAGAAGTTCTTTCTCCAAGCTCTTTGTCTTCCCTAATCATTCCCCAGAACTGGGATCTACAATGGAAGGACAGTTTCTTCATTTTTGCACTACCCCTAAAATATGTAGGGTGGGATGAAAAGGAAAACCAATTTACATGGCTCACGCTTACTTACATAATACTTTGCTCCTGACAACCCTATACATTAGGTTCTATGAGTAGTATTACTTCCATATGTACAGGCAAGAAAACAGGCTTAGGAAGGTCAAGTAATTTGCCTGTGGTCACATAGATAGTATCAGACCTAGGTTTTAAACTCAGGTTTTCCAACCCCAAATCCAACACTCTTTCCACTAAATCACACTTACTCTTTCATATCACAGAGCTGTGTTCCAGATTTGTAGAATGGCTTCTCTTGCTACATCTTCCTAAGACTCTTCAACCCAGTGCATTATCTTAATTTTCATTCAAAGGCACAGATTTGAATTTCACCTGCTTTATTCATATGTTTGCAAAAACACAGAATGATAGCTAAGTTTAACCTGCTCCTCTTAGGGACTCTGCTCTAAAAATAAACTGTTCAAACTCCCAAACAGCAATAATCTGGATAAATTAGTTCCAGAATTCTAATTTTCTGCATTTAGTAATGAACTCTCTATACAATGGGCTAAAAAATAAAGTGGGCTTTTCTTATAACACACATGGTATAGATACTCAACTTGTCTTTGACTGTAGCCTCTCAGATAATACAGGCTTTCTTTGCCCCAGAGTAACAAAGCATGAAGCTAGAATTGGGAGAAAGAAAGATACTTCTCTCCACAGAAACCACCATCCCTGCATCCCTGTGAACAGGTCAACCATCAACCACCCCCAGGGTCTCACCCCTGGGACTCAACTTCTCCCATAAGAATAAGGAGGACCGAGGCAGCTAGGTGGCACAGTGGATAGTGCACCGACCCTGGAGTCAGGAGGACCTGAGTTCAAATCCACCCTCAGACACATAACACTCACTGGCTGTGTGACTCTGGGCAAGTCACTTAACCCCAAGTGCCCTCGCCAAAAATAATAATAATAATAATAATAAGGAGGACATGTTCCCACTCCTTCTCCTAGCACAATTGCCTCTGGGGTTGGATTGTCCTCTAGGCCATCTGCCACTGCTCGTCCATATAAATGTTCTACCAAATTTGTCCCGGAAGCAACAATTTCTAGTCAGGGCTCTACTGTCTCTATTAGACAAAACTCTCTTCTTATCATTCCATCTTAGGCATATATACCTTCACTGAACCTCCTAATTAATGTACTAAGCAGGCAGCTTTTGAGGTCACAGACCCTAAAAATATATGGGCCTGGAATAGTTTACTAAATCTCACTCCCTCTAGCAGCAGCCCTGTCTGACTTCATGCCAAAAGTATATGATTTTATTAACTCAATTGCTTTCTCACAAATAAGCCGGGTTCATGGAAGTATAGGACTGAGTGAGACCAACCTATACTGAGTTCAGAGGCCTAGTAACTTGTGTGACTATGGGCCAGTCACTTAACTGCTCTAATGCTCAGTTCTTCATATTCAAATAAATATTAAAATATTTGCATTACCTAGATCACGAGATTGTTGTAAAGAAAATGCTTTGTAAACAGCAAATCTCAATGAAGATAAGATGTTAGGATGTCAACCCCATTTTTTGAAAGCTACAAATTATCAGGCACAGAGCAGAAGACCACAAGGGGGCAGCAAAGGGCTGCTGTCTGTATGTGAGTGCAAGGCTCAAGTTTCTCTAAGAATTGATTTCAGAGAATCTTGGAAGAACAATAAAAATAATAACTGGCATTTATATGGCAGTTAAGGTCGATGAAGTTCTTTATATACATTATGTTATTTGATTCTCAAAACTACCCTGTGAAGGTGGTACTATATATCTTTATATTCCCCATTTTACAGATAAGGAAACAGGCTCTAAATTATTTGCCCAAGGGTCACAGAGCTAGTAGCTGTCAGACACAGGATGTGAATGCTGCACTCTGCTGATTCCACAGACTCACAACTCCACCTTCTGCAAGAAGCCTTTCCTGACTATGCCCGAAGGGCTATGAAACTGCATATCCTTTAACCCAGCAAAACCACTTCTAGGTCTGTATCCCAAAGAGATCATACAAATGGGAAAAGGACCCACATGTACAAAAATATTTATATCAGCTCTTTCTGTGGTGGCAAAGAATTGGAAATTGAGAGGATGCCCATCAATTGGGGAATGGCCAGAACAAGTTGTGGTACGTGAATGTAATAGAATATTGTTTTGCTATAAGAAATGATGAGTAGGCAAATTTCAGAAAAAACCTGGAAAGACTTATATGAACTGATGCTGAGTGAAGTGAGCAGAACCAGGAGAACATTGTACACAGTAACAGTCATATTGTATGATGACCAACTTTGATAGATTCAGCTTTTCTCAGCAATACAATGATCCAAGACAATTCCAAAAGACTCATGATGGAATGTAATTGGAAAAAATAAAATACTATTAAGTGGGGGGGAATTTTTAAAAATTTAAAAAGAGGCTTCCCCAGGTTAGCACCTTCCTCCTGGGATGATCTCTCTTTTATACTGTATATACACTATATACATCTTTTTTCTCTCCTATTAGAATGTGAGCTCTGAGGGCAAGGTTCATGCTATAACCTTTCTTTGTATTCCCAAAGCTTAGCATAGTGCTTGGCACATAGTAGGAGCTTAATAAATGCTTGCCAATGATAAAGAATCAGGACAGATTTTTTTTGGAGGCCACCTATTCCACCTATATCCCCTCAAAAAATTTCTACTGTAAGATTGCTGACTAGAATCTAAGACTTCTAGTGAGAGAGAACAATTTCATGAAACAGCTTTTATTACTCCTTTTAATAGACCTAATCATTAGGAAGTTTTTCTTTCCAACAAATTGAGATCTGCTTCTGAATTTCTTCCCAGTTCAGGCAAAACAAATCTAAACTTTCTTCCCCTGACAATCCTTCGTACACTTGAAAATAGTGAACATGTCCACCTTGAGTCTTCTCTTCCTTAAGCTAAATGCCACCCCCACCCCATTCCTTCAACCTGATCATCCAATAGCACAAACTTGAGGCCCTTTACTATCCTGGTCACTCTTCTCTGGGCCATCCCTAGATTATCAATGGCCTTCCTAAATGAGGCATGAGAGCTGGGTACAACAGTGCAAATACGATTTCACCAGAACCAAGTACAGCAGACCTTTCTTCTCTCCCTTTGCTCTGGACACAAGGACTTTCAACAAAGTCTAACATTGCATTCAGATTTTTTGGTTGTCATATTTACACCTTTGGTGAGTGTGCAGTACATTGAAATTCCCCAAATCTATTTCAGACAAACTGTTGCCTAGCTCTGCCTCCTATATCTTATACTTGTGTATTTGAATATCTGAATCCAAGTGTAACATTATACATTTATCTTTATTAAAATTCATCTTGAACGATGACAGAGAGAAGCCAGGAAGTTGCCTGAGCTCTCCCCAGTTTCCCTCGGAAACAACATTAAATCAAGCCTCTAAACAAATTCTGGAGCAACAGAACCTACAAAAAGACAGAGTGAAACAATTAATATTAATCTCGTTGGATAGAGTCCAATGTAATAGGAAGAAGATCATTTTTATTCATTAGCTTATGTTACAGTGGAAAAAGTACTGGTTTTAAAGTCAAAGAACCTGAGTTCAGATCCCATTTCTGCTGCCTTACTATCTTTGTAATTTGAAGTAAATCACTTAACCTCCTCAACATTTTCATTTATAAAATGAGGGTGTTGGATTGGATAGCCTGAGTTCCCCTCTAGCTATAACTATATCTATGATCTTAGTTACCTCTCTTTTTCTGTCATCTGAAAATTTGGTACAATGCTATCTACACCTTTAACTAAATAATTGATAAAAAAAAAAAAAGCTGAGTCAACAAGATATTGATTAAAAAGTCAAGTCAACAAGAATTCCCTAAGCACTTATATGTGCCACACATATATGTGTACCAGCACTTACATGTGCTATATATATAGCACACTTACAGTGTGGTAAGCACTGGGGATACAAAGAAAGGCCGAAACACAGTCGCTGACCTCAGGGAGCTCCCAATCTAATGGGGAAGACAACACAGAGATGACTATATACGAAAAGGCGATCTACAGGATAAATTGGGAATAATCACAAAGGGAAGGTACTAAGATCAAGGAGGAACTGGAAAAGTCTTCTTGTAGAAAGTGAGACTTTAGTTGAAACTGGAAGGAAGCTAGGGAAACCAGGAGGTGGAGATGAGGAGAAAGAGCATTCCAGATATGGGGGACAGCCAGAGAGAATGCCTGGAGGTGGGAAATGGTTTGCCTTGTCCAATAAACAGCAAGAAGACCAGGGTCACTTAATTATAGAGTATGTGGAAAGGAGTAATGATTAAGAAGAATGGAAAGGTAGGAAGGGGGCATGTTATGAAACCAAGCATAGGATGTTATATTTGATCTTAGAAGCAATCCTAGAAACTGTTTTTCCGTCAGGTATGACTCTTCATGACTCCATTCAGTGTTTTCTTGGCAGAGAAACTGGAGTGGTTTGCCATTTCCTTTTTCAGCTCATTTATAGATGAGGAAACTAATGCTAACAGAGTTAAGTAACTTACCCAGGGTCACACAGCTAGTGCTTGAGGCTGCATTTGAACTCAAGTCATCCTAACTCCAGGGCATGTACTCTATCCTATGTGCCACCTAACTGACCTCCTAGAAGTAATAGGCGGCCACTAGAGTTTATTGAATAGGGGAATGATATGGGCAGACATGGGCTTTAGGAAGATCACTTTAGTAGCTGAGTGGAGATCAAACTGAAATGGGGAGAGAGTGGAGGCAGGGAGATCAACCAGAGGTCTATTGAAATAGTACGGGCATTAGGTGATAAATAATTGGAGTGTTAAGAGGAGAAAATGAAATAGAGAAGAGAGAACTCTGTTGCCCTTCTTTCTTTAAAATTTCCTAGGAGGGGCAGCTAGGTAGCACAGTAGATAGAGCACCGGCCCTGAAGTCAGGAGGACCTGAGTTCAAATTCGGCCTCAGACCAAACACTTGACACTTACTAGCTGTGTGACCTTGGGCAAGTCACTTAACCCCGATTGCCTCACAAAAAAAAATAAAATAAAATAAAATTTCCTAGGACACTTTGGATTTCTCCTTAACCCCTATCACATTCCCTGCATTATATTTATCTGTTTACATATTATATCTCCTCCAACCCCAGTGCCAAGAGAAAGACCTGACACATAGCAAGAGCTAAATGTTAGTTGAACCAAAGGTATCAGAAATTACTCTGTCCTTTACATTTTCCAGGGTCTAGTGGGAAGACAGCCAGCCTAGGAATCAGAGGACATGAGTTCAAATCCTGACTCTGACACTTGTTAGCCCCCATGACAGCAGATAAGGCAATTTGCTCAATTGAGTTTCAGTTTTCTCATATGTAAAATATAAGACTTCTCTTCCTGGGTTACAGTGATGTCAGCTGGACAGGAATCAGCCTCTAACCTATGAGCCCCCCGAGCCAAACAGAGCAGCCTAGAGACAGGAGAGTCAGGAATCAAACAAAAGTTTAATTTCAAAGTGAGGGAAACAGCTTGCAAGCAAGGACACAGGTGCTGGAGCCCATCCCTATTTGGGGGGACCCACTTTAGTGTGAGGAGATCTCAGTACTTATACCAATGGCTGCACAGTGATCTCTAGCCTGACAATGAGTGGTAACAGCAACGGTGTGACAAGTTTGATTCATGGGTACAGCAAGTGTTTGTCCAAGCTCAGAGAACACTTGGTACTAGTCAAAGCAATACAATAGTTATATAAAATGATTCTGGGATTTAGCTATTTCTGAGATCATCCAGAGGGTGAGCGCAAAGGATTGTTGTTATACCAAACTCAGGGCACAGATTGCTTGCTGGGCCTTAGCTCTGGAAAACAGGGTGTCTCCTAATATTTTGACAGTGAGAAAAAGAGTTTTATAAAGTTTAAAATGATATTAAATTCAAATTCCCGAAGACTATGAGGGATTCATTCCTTGTATTTGTATCCTAGGACCTAGCATAGTGCATGAAATGATTGAGTCATGGGTGGAAATGAGAACTATGATTATCTTATCATTCCATCGACAAGGAGCACCTGAATTTTAATAGGGAACAAAGGGGTGAATCACAGAATCCCAGAACTGGAAGGGACCCCAGGGATTATTCAGTCCAACTGGTACCTGAACACAAATCCCCTGTGCAGCACACTGAATAAGTATTCATCCAGCCCTTGCTTGAAGAACTCCAGGGAGGGGAAATCTACCTCTGGAGGCTGTTCAGCCATCCTCCATAGTAGGTAAGCTCTAATTACCAGCAAGTTTTGTCTTACAGTAAGACTGAATTTGCTTCTTTGTCATCGTCCCACACTGCTCTTAGTTCTGCCCTCAGACCCTTGAGATCCTTGAAGTCAGCCATCATGTATCCACTCCTCCCCCTCCCCCAGACTTCTCCAGGCTAAGTATTCCTTCACCCAATCCTCCAGGTCTGGAAGGCCTTGATTATCTCTAATTGCATTCTTTCCAGATGAGCTGGAGAGGCTGCGGTAGAGCTGGGTACCTTGGAGGATTGATGGTCTTCCTTCCCAGATCCTGAAATCACTACAGATGGGTCCTGGTCACAACCAAGAAAGTGGGAAACACACTCCAGCATAATCATACCTTTTTGACAAAAAAAATTAGTGGAAGGCTTGCAGCCTGCTGCAACTTGTGTGGGAGTTACCTAATCTCTTCTGAAAGAAGAAATCTTCTGGCTTTACATGGAAGAGAATTTTCTCTTCTTGGATAAGGAGGACTGAGTAAGATGATCTGCCCCACCTCATCCTGTGTGACAATTTTCTTTAAGGAAGCAATTTAACAATAAGGAAAACGCTGCATCACCCAAATTACTCTAAAAGGAAATGACCAAAGTACACATTACTTGGGCTTGTGGCTTCAGGTGGAAATGGTTCTTCACCTAAGAAGAGGAAGTCCCTCTGTAGCCTTCCACCCAACTAGCAAAGGAGACCTAACTTCACCTACAAAATGGGCAAAGGGGCCTTTATTGCTTTAAGCCCAAGCAATAAAGGCCTCCGACAAAGAAGTCTAGACTAGCTGACTTTGGGCAAGTCATTTCTCTTCTTGAAACCTCAGTTTCCTCAACTATAAAACAAATGGGGTGGACCAGATGACTTCTAAGGTCCTTCCTGACTGCTCTGTGAATCTGGAGAGAGCACTTGTGCCATTTCTGTGCATTCAATCTGTTAAAAGAAATCTTGGTTTGGGCCCTGCCCTGGTCAATAAGGCAAATGCAGCAAAAGAAAGTTAAAAGGATTTTATTTAGCACACCAAGGCAGCTTGCAGTTGGGTGAGGCTGGCCTGGGAATTCAAAGTGCTCCACGCTTCTCTTGATGGGAGTAAACAACTTCCAAGGGGGCAATTAGGGGGTATAGTGGATAGAGGATTGGGCCTGAAGTCAGGAAGACTCATCTTACTAGCTGTGTTGACCCTGGACAAGTCACTTAACCCTGTTTGCCTCCATTTCATCATCTGTAAAATGAGCTGGAGAAGGAAATGGCAAACCATTCTAGTATCTTTGCCAAGAAAAACCCAAATGGGGTCATGAAAAGTCAGACACAACTCAACAACAAAAACAACTTCCATATAAAGGCAAAAGTATTTTTTATTAATACACATAATTATGAGGAGGTCGGGTTAGTGCCACCTCAGCTCTTCCCTCATTACAGTATCGTAGGGAGATGGGATTAGTGCACATGTGCCATCTTATGCAGTCTAGCTGCCATTCAAAGCCTAAACAAAGTTTTAAAATGGAGTCACTTTGACTGACTCAGCACAAGTAATTGACTCTGGACAAACCTGCTGTGGATTGGCAAAGGTGCTTTATGCCTCAGGAACTTTCCTCATCTGTAAAATGGAAATACTTTCACTTGCCCCTACCTCTTTTATCATCAGATAAAGAAAATTCAGAGTTCATGAACATGGAACACAGAATAGTACAGGGGCACATACTAATCCTAGGGACACTATAGTAGTAGCTGCCTTATAAGATGACATCAAGCCATTCATAGTTACCCCTGGAATTGAGTCGTTCAACTAAATCTGTATTCACATAATTATACTCTTATCTAGCCCACATTTCTTTACCTCACTCACAAAGATAAAGTGAGAAACTTTGTCAAACTTTTACTGAAATTTAGTAAATTATACATATAACATTCTCATGATTGAGATCTATAGAAATAAACTCTACAAGTCAGGAGTTCTTAACCTTTTTCTCCCATGGACTTCTTTGGCAGTCTGACGAAACGTATAGACCTCTTCTCAGAATAATGTTTTTAAATGCATAAAATATGATCGATAAAATTACAAAGGAAACAAATTATATTGAAATAGTTATTGAAATATATTTTTAAAAGCTCACAGACATATAGGAAAAAACAATTCCTCCAGGATGCCCTGGGTAAGTATGGTTCCTCTTCAGAAATTCAAAGTATTTAAAATTATTCAAGAAGATCAATAGGAAGACATTAGTATGATGAGCATGAAGACCATTGGAGAACACATTGCAAATCATATCCAATATGAACCTGACTTTCTCTTCTGCAAGGATGTAGACCAAGTCTTTAAGAGTTATGGTTTCATGGTGTGTTGTGGGAGTGGTCTCGAAAGAATTCACAGACTCAGACCATCTCCAACACAAGCAAAGACATTTATTGAGAATAACACTCTCCAGCAGGCTGAATTCCAAGAAGGAAGCTACAACTTTGATAAGACAAGACAGGCAATTTTATAGTGCAATAGTGCTGGTTACACAACAGAAAATAGTAACATTAAAAAGGCAAGAGGGGTTTGTCAAGGGATTAGGTATTAGGGAAAGGGTCCCAGCCTTGATAGAACTACTCATGTGATTACCCATAATGCATATAGGAAAAAAAATCCATTGGAGGGGCATGTATATATGATAATGATACTATAATAAGCCTCTCTAGGCCATAAGTTCACCCAAAGGACAGCTTTTGCTATTACTGCACAGGTGTCTACTTAGGGAAAGTCCCTTCCATTGTTTTGGGGTCCACATCCTGTTTGGGCATCCTGGTGGTGCTGCTTTCTGATTGCCTGGCTATTGTGATCTTGTGTGAGATTAGATGGATTTGGTTGTGGTTGAGTGCATGGACACACCTGCTGTTTCTGTGAGAAATATGAGAATTGGGTCTTTGGGCAGTGGCTAGAATTCCATCACATGGACATGCCTCCTGTTCTACTGGGGCATATTTGGGATATTGGGTCTAGGGGGCCTGTGGCATGGTTAAAGCCAGATTATGTGGTCAAATCAGGACATGCCTGCTGTTAGGAAGCTAGAATATTGAGGCTGGGGCCAGCTTTATTAGGATTCCATCAAGAGTATCTTTGGGGTGGAGACCCTGAGGGAATCTGTAGCACAGTGCCAAGCATAGCAGCATAAAGACAAATCATATAATTTCACTTATGAGAGGAGACCTTTATCAGCAGCATGTATGTATTGGGGTGATAGAGACATATTACCTACCGTGCAGCCATTTTTGGAGGTTCTCCCTTTTGGGTTTTAAATCTCACCTGAGCAGCAATGATTTAAAGTAATCCTTCAGGATAAGAAAAATAACATTGAAAGCCACTTAAACAACTATTTCTTTTTAAGCAAACCCACTAAAATATTATCACCAGAATATTTCTGGGATTATCTTATTGGCAAATATTAAACTAGCCAAGATCGCTTGGCAGACAAAACAATTTGATATCATTAGAAATAAATCTTTGTATGTTTGATTTGGTTTCATTTTGAAAGTAAGTGGAAAAGACAATCTGAAAACCTTTTCTATTTAGTCTTCATTCAGTCATTCAATAAATATTTATTAAGTGCTCACTATGGATAAAACCCCATGTTGGTTGTTGGGAATATAAAATTAGATCTGACTACCTATGCTCTGAACGTGTTTAAAACTTAATGGAAGAAAGGATAAGTACATAGAATGATACAAGAGAGAAATTATGCTGGACTCATCAGGAAGACCTGGCTTCATGTCCCACTGACATGGTTTAGGGGTGCTGGGAACCCCAAAATGTCAGGTACAGGGTGGTGTCATCTGGCTTGAATTCACACACTCAAACCATCTTCCAGTCAAGTGGCAAAGTTTTATTGTGACAGTCAATAGAAGCCGGCAAAGTTCCTTAGGGAACTTGGCAAACTAATGAGGAAGATGCTGATGCTTATGTACAAAAGGGACAATGAAAGTATCTGGGTGGGATTAAGGAGTGGTAAGTATATGCAAGTAGTCTGGGATGGGCCAGTGCCTGGGATGGAGGCTCCAGTGGTCTGGGCTGCTGAAATGTATGGGAAAATTCAGGGAGTCAACAGAGATAGCTTTGCTAATGGGATAAGTTGATTCTGTTTCAGGCACCACAGAGTCCTTGGGTCAGGCATCCTTGTACCTGTACTGCTAGCCTTTATCTGAGGAATTATAGGGTCAACTCTGTATGTGCCTATAACAAGGAGAAAATTTTCTCACAGGAGTCTACTGAGATTGGGGGTGCTTCCGGAGAGAAGGTATTTGCCTTTTGGGATCCAATTCCCATCACCCCATTATCACCTCCAGGATGGATATCTATTTTGCTTCCAGTTCCTCAATACCACAAAAAGTGTTGCTATAAACATTTGGGTGTTATATAGGGCCTTTCTACTGCTTACACAAGAACCTTCTCCCATTTCCCTGGAGACTATCTTGTCCCTTTCTCTCTATTTTTACTCCCCACCTGTGCCCCAAGAAGCTGTAGCACACACAGCAGCCTTATCCTATAAAACTGTCTTGGTAGATGGACTAAATCAGGTTGAGGGAAACTGATAAGCCTCATACCCATTGGTGAGGTAGGGGGATGACTAGCCCACGCATTCGAAGACATCCCCTGATGGAATGAGGGAATGAGATGAACTTGTTTCAACAGTCATGAAAATGACTGAAGCACGCACTGCAGAGCTCTTAGAGCTTAGTCAGACATCGAAGATGCCAAAATGCATCCTGGGCCATCACCAGTCATTTTGACTTCTGTTTTGCTGCTGTACTTTGATGACTCTGAAAGAGAGAGTGAGGCTGATGACTTTGTGCAACTCTGCCTCACTTAAATACAATTCATGAGAAGTCAAGACATAGCTCCATGATGCCATTGGTCTTCTTGGAAAAGGAAGAACAACGACTGGAATTTATTAGTCATGTGACCATAGGCAAGTCTCTTAACGTTTTTGAGTACAGTTTCCTCATCTGTTAAATGAGGGGTCTGAACCAGATGGCTTCTGAGGTCTCTAGTGGCTCTCAATATTATGAATTGGTAGAATGTAAGCTCCTTGAGGGCAGGGCCTCCCTGCACAGTTCCCAGCACATAATGTGTGCTTAATAAATTATTATTAACTTCGGAGAGGTCTGGGCAAAGTGCTATGAAAAATTTGAAGAGGGAGAGATGACTCATCTGGGGAGGGGGAGAAAGAATACTTTGGAGAGTTGGTGCTTGAAGAAAGGGGAGATTTTAGGGGAGAGACATCTGGAAAGTCCAGTCTAGGCAAAGGGGACAGGATAAGCAAAAAGGAGGTGGAAGAGGGAAGGACAATAGAGAAAAGAGAATATTCTACTTCAGCCAGAATGTAGAATATTTGAAAGGGAGTAGAATAAAATAAAGCTGGACTTGTAAGCTAGAGCCAGATTGACCAGGACTTTAAATGCCTGTCAGTCATTTACACTTCATTCAAAAGCCAATGGGGAGCTTTTAACAGTTTCTGAGTAGTTTCTAATCACAGTAATGCATTAGAAAAATTAGTCAGATAGCATGGGGCTATTACTGTATTCAATCTCAGTCTCCAAGGAAAATTCTGAAATCTTAGGACTTAGATCTAAGCAAACATATTTAAAGAAAAACTAGCAAATAAATATACACGTGTTTATATGATAAGACCAGCATATTTTAAGAAAAAATAATGTATCTTCTCACATATCTTGAATTACATTATAGATCATGAAGAAAAACCGTTAAAATTTTTGTGAATTGTTCACATTTTGGATTTCAAGAAATACTCTTTTTTGGGGGGGAGCAGGGAGGAAATCAAAAACTCCCCTATCAGCTTCCTAACCCCACGAACTTGTACTTCAAGTTAAGCAATTTCTTTTGTTAAGGATTGGAATCTTTATCCCCTTTTGTCACAGATCTAGTCCAAGATATGTCAAGATTGAGGTGGTTTCACATTCTGACACATCGTCTACTTCTACTATTGTCAAAGCCTCATTCTTCTTTACAAGGCAAAGATAAAATAAATAAATAAATGACCAGAGTTAGATGGCAAAAGGAAGGAGGAAACGTTTATTCGATAAGTAGTTCACAACCAGAAGAAGTGATGACACAGGTGGCAAAGAATCACTTGAGGAATTGACGTGTGTATATAGAAAGTGACCTCCAGGTGGTGGAACCAGATTTCAATGGAGAATCTATGGCACAATCTCACACAGTATGATCTTTGTATGGGTCCGTCTGAATACATACCGGATTTAAAAAAAAAACAAAAAACTTCTTTTTGTCCAGACCTATGATTTCATCAGGTGGGGAAAGTCTCTTTCCTGATTCATATTAGCAACTGTTTTGCAACTTAGAGAGCAGCTTAGGCCACCGAGAAGTTAAGCGACCAGCCCAGAGTCCTACAGTCAACATACGTCAGAGATGGAATTTGAACTCAATTCTTCCTAACTCTGAGGCCTGGTTTCTATACACTATGGAACATTACCTCTGAGACAGATGATAAAAAGTTGTATGGAGAGGGAGAGAGAGAGAGAGAGAGATGATAGGTCTACATATTTGTAAATAGATATGGATATAGATAGAATATAAATATGAAGAGAGAGACACAGAAAGATGGGCGATGCATTAGGAAGCTGGTGATGCAGTAAATAGAACATCAGCCCTAGAGTCAGGAAAACCTGAGTTCAAATTTGACCTCAGACACTTACTAGCTGTGTGACCCTGGGCAAGTCACTTAACCTCTGTTTGTCTCAGTTTCTTCAAATGTAAAATGGGAATAACAATAGCACTTATTTCTCAAGGTTATTGTGTGGATCGAATGAGGTAACTGTAAAGTGCTTGGCACAGTACCTCTCACATAGTAAGTGCTATATAAATGTTAGCTGTTAAATTAGATAAGGATATGAATGTAGATATAGATGCTGTTAAAACTTCACTAATGCTTTTGGGACATTTTACATATAAACACACATATATATACATATATCTCCAACTATACATATGTGTATACTTGTGTCTGCACATTTGTATTCCACTAAAGTCCTCCTCCAGTGCTTCATCCCATCATGGAGGTGACCCTGCACTTACAAAGGTCATGCCAATGGAAGGCACATCCTGGCAGGTCCTACTAAGTTGAAAAGGCTCCTGGTGATGGACTGTGTGTCTCTTGACTAATGGCCTAAGTGTAAAGAAGCTTATCACTAGAAGGCTGACTAACCAGAGTGGAGTTGAGATGGGGTGTGTGGGCAGGGGTGGGTCCTGGCCATAGTTACTCATAAAATCATCCATTAAAAGTTTGTGTTCAGCACTAATGAAGGGAGCACCCCCACTCATCAAATCACAGATCTTTTAAAGTTTTATGGAGTGGGACACTGGAGGTGGTGTCCATTGGCAAAGGATTCTGGGGTCTTCTCCACCTGAGCCACTGGGAGCCATGGGGCTGGGACCACGACTAAAAAGACTTTCTTCACATTTGAAAGAAGTGAGGAACTGAAATCTCCCAAAAGAGGCGAAAATGGGGCGAGGATGTAGAGGGAGGACACGACAGAGAAAAATAAAATATGAGAGAGAGAGAGGGAGAGAGAGAGAGAGTGACAGCATACTGCGGGGGGGGGGGGGGGGTATTCAGTACTGCCACAGCTGTTGCTCTTACTGCCATTGCCATGGGTCAGCTGGAGGGAGGACTCTGGGAAAGGACTTTTTTTGCCCCGGTAGGTAAGAACTACAAATGGTAAAGACCCAATGTCCTTCTCTTTTACCTCACCCTGGCTCTCTTTGCTAAACCAGTCCTGTATATCCCATCCTGTAGTTCTTTAAAAGTCTGTTTACTTTCTGTATTTTTTTTTTTGCCATGTGTATCTAAAATAGAAACCAGTTTGTATAAATTGCATTCTTGATGTGTGTATGTGTATCTGTGTCCTTGAGGGAAAGTAAAATCAGCTAAACTAGAAGATACAGAGAAAGAGGAGGTTTTTTTTTTCTTGTCTACTCTGATCACCACCAGTTAGGGACTCCAGACAAGCTGAAGCAGTGTTCTTGATAATTAGTGTTGATTCCCCCAAAATGGTGTGAAGGGGTTAGGAGGATTAAATGAAACCAGACCTTCCTGAGCTCCTCAGGGCAAGAGAAAGTGAATCAATATGTTTCAAGGGAAAGGAGATTTGGTAAGTAGAGTCTTTCCCTTCAAGAACCTCTGGGCTAGTGGTCAGGGCAACTGTCCCTTCCTATTGGTTTGTTTTTCTATTTGTTTGTTTGTTTTTTTTGATGAGGCAATGGGATTAAGTGACTTGCCCAGGGTCACACAGCTAGCAAGTGTTATGTGTCTGAGGCCAAATTTGAACTCAGGTCTTCCTGACTCCGAGACCAGAGCTCTATCCACTGTGCCACCTAGCTGCCCCCTGTCCCTTCCTATTGTTCCAATCCAGAGGTAGGTTCAATGAAACCCCTTCCCACTTTCCCCTGGGTTGGAGCTGAAGGCATCAAATAAAGAAAGGTCTAAAGATAGGATTTGGAAAACTGAGGCTCTGCCCTCCCCACCAAGGGTAGAGACCACAGAGGGGGAGAGACTAGTTCTCCTCTTTAGACAACCACTACCAACTACCTCAGTCACTGTTAGGATTGAAATATAAATATAGTCATATAGGAAAGAGTAGTTTATTAGTTTGAAGCATTTTGAAGTATAAATTGAGCAACCATACTTGAAAGATGAAACCATTTTAGTCCTGTTCCTTTATTTTGTGATCCAGGGAATCACTTTATGTGTACATTGAAGAAGAAAAAAAACCTCCTGGACATTTGAAAAAAAGGTTCAAAATTGCCAATATTCAAGGAAGCAACATATATAATACAAAGAGTACAGGTTCTAAAGTCAGAGAACTTGAATTTGAATTTTGCCTCCAGTGCCTGACACCTTTATGACTTTGGAAAAGTCATTTAACTTCTCTGACTCTGTTTCCTCATCAGTAAAAATGAAGGGGTTGGACTAGATGACCTCTGGATGGACTAGATGGACTAGGGCCTTCCACCCCTAGAACTATATGATCTATGAAAATGATTCAGTTTTAGAGGTGCAGGGCCCCCAAAATACCAAGGTTCAGTACAGAGTTGTCTGGAAAGAATTCACAGACTCAAGTCATCTTCCAGTCAAGTGGCAAAAAGTTTATTGTAATGCTACATAGTGGGCAGAGTTCTTTTAGGGAACTTGCAACCTAACAGGAGTGCTACTAAAGCTTATCTAGAAAAAGTACAGTGAATGGTGTACCAAGCATGCTAATTAGGTGGTGAACAAACAGTTTCTGTAACCTTAGGCACGGGTGTCATTCACTACTGTCATGGCCTGAGGTGGGGTGAGGCTTCTAAGGGATCTGTATGTCTGTATATCTATATCTGTAACAAGACAGCCTTGGGAGCTGACATCTATAGCTTGACCTCTGGATTGTATAGGGTAACTGTGGGAATTAGTACATGATAGTTCTGCTGGTACAAGACAGTCCTATTCATCCAAGGGAAATTCTACAAAGGTCAGCTTGTTCTTGTAGCAGGGAGAGATAGTTTGCCTCACTGGGTTCACCCATGAATTATTGAAAGAGATAGGGTCTTTGGGCTGGAGAGAGGTATGGTCTAAGCACTCCATCAAAAACAACTGTGAAATATCATGTTGTATCCTCAAATTGTCAAAGATCCAAAAATCAAATTTAATGTTGGCACAGTGTTGGAAAATTGGTATATTGATGCACTGCTCATGAACTAAAAACTGGTTTAATTTTTTGAATGCAATATTAAATCATACAAAGTTATAAAAATGTCCATCAATCCAATCATTCATTTATTAGGTTTATGCTCAAAGAACATTATTGACAGAAAAAAGGCCTATTTACACAAAAATATTCCTAGGACTACTATATGTAATTGCAAAAAACTAAACAATTAGGAAATTATGGCATATTAAAGTAATGAGAGGAAGTGTGGAATAGCGGATAGAGAGCCAGCCTCTGAGCAAGGAAGACCTGGGTACAAATCCCACCCCTGAGCTTTCTGGATTGTGACTCTGGATAAATCCCTTAATCTCTCAGTGCTCCAGGCAACTGTCTAAAATATAACTTGCAGAGAAGTTACCTGTTAGTGGCAGAAGGGGTTTCCTCATCCATGACTTCCCTATACCAATGAAATTACAGGCCTAGTTTTTATTGTCATGAAAGTAATGGAATGTTATTACATCAAAATAAATGGCAAATGAAAAAACTCAAAGAAATATGAGAGATAAGAAGAGTTAATATTGGAGCTGTTTTGGAAAGACAAACACACTAATGCATGGATGGTGAAGCTGTAGATATATTTTAGAAAGTAATTTGGAACCATACTAAGAAAATAACTAAGATAACCATATCCTTTAACCATAGATTCCACTGCTAGGTATATGCCCCAAGAAGATCAATGATTTTTTTTGTCTCCATACATATATCAAAAAATTCATAGCAACACTTTTTGTACTAAGACTTTTAACACAACCTGCATATATCTATTTATGTATTTTTATATTATCTTCTCTATTAGAATGTAAGCACTTTATGGGCAGAGACCATTTTGTTTGTTTTTTCTTTGCACCCCTGGTATTTACTACAATGCTAGGCACATAATAAGAACTTAATAAATATTTGTTGATTAAATGAAAAAGGATTGCCTTGTTGCCAGGCCTGATTGAGATTGAATAATATAAATTTATAAACTTATAGTGGGTTCAGTACTTGTGTGATTTCTTCCATCTCTACTGAGCCGGAGCAGAGCAGATAGTGGAATAATCCAGCTGTGGAGTTTGGATGATAGATTTAGAGCGGGAAGAGACCTTAGAGGTCATCCAGTCCAACTTCCTCATTGAAGAAATTGAGGTGGATTAGATATATAGACTCAAAATTTTAAAGGAAGGAAAGAAACAGGAGGTGACAATTGAGAGGAAAGGGGAAAAGTGATTTGAGAGGAGAGGACAGTATGTAGTTGAGCTGGTTAACTACAGCAGTGATATCAAACTCACATAGAAACGGGGCCACTAACATGTACGAAGGATCATTGTAGGCAGCATACAGTCTAAGAAAACCACATATTAACATTATTTATGTTCTATTGTATTTTTATTTTGTTAAATATTTCTCAATTAAATGTTAATCTTCTTCCAGCACAGAGACTGCAGCCTTCAGGCCAAGTGTTTGATACCTCTGAATTATAAAATCAAGGTTGGAAAGGAGAGAAAGCATAATTTGAGTAAGGGTCCTGGGAGAGTACTGAGGGGTGAAGGGATTTCAGATCACTCTGAAAGTGAAAGATCTAATGAGAAGGGGCCAGGCACAGAAAGAGGTGGAAAGATGGGAATTTATGATCTGATAAAGAAATTTCAGAGTTGATGATCTTACTTGAGGGTGATGGTGAGATCAGAGATGTGACCATTTCCGTGTACAGCTGAAATAAATTAAAGGAGTAGGTCATGAAAGTTACTATTGTTAAAATAAGGAATAAAAAAGAGGGGGGAAAAGCAGTTCAGCCGAACTAACCAATATAATAACCAAATCTAGCATAATATGCAGGTTTTCATACCCAAAGTCTCCCACCTCTACAAAGAAGAGAGGAAGTACTTTATCATATCTCTTTTTGGAGGGGCCAAGCTTGGTCATTATAACCCCACAGCATTCAATTTCACGGAATTTTTTTTTAGGGGATTGGAGGGATTGTTGTTCTTTGGTTTGTGGAAATTGTTGTAGCCACACTATTATTCTCCTGGTTCTGTTTACTTCACTATGCATCGATTCAAATATGTTTGCTGTGCATGAAGTTTTTCTTTCTTTTTACCAATCATTAAATAACAGAAATGTTTTGTTTAGATGGATTTTTTTCAGGGGAAGGGTTAAGGGTCATACTTTGTTTCTTTTGCTTTTGTCCATGTATTTATTTAATGGAAGTGTTAAAATTTTGTTGATTTTTAAAATATTATTAGAACTAGAAGATCTCCAGTATACTATATAGATACTCTATTGAGCATTTTCTGGAAAGAAATAATAATAATGGTAGTAAAAACAATAAATAAATCACATTTATGTAGTACTTTAAGATTTGTAAAGAACTTACCTCAAAATAACTTTACGATGGTATCATTTTTATTCCTATTTTACTTATGAGAAAACTATGACTAAGAGAGGTTAAATAAATTGCTCAAAATCACACGGCTAATGCATTTTAGAGGGAGGATTTGAACCTGGATCTTAACTGACCCCAAGTCTAACACTCCAGAATCATACAGCATCATAAGACTTGGATGGGTTGCAAACTGCAAAGAATTGAATGTCTACTTTAATGAGATCACAGAGTTATCAAAGTAAGAGCTTGAGATCTAAGACAGACTTACTTTCACAGAACTTTGACAGAAGAATAGAAATATTCAGCTAAAAACTTGATAAACAAGTATTGCCAAAAGGATTGATGCATATTACAAGTGGAATCCAAAGCAGATTGGATGTTCCCCCAAGGCTCTGCCCTGTTCCCTCTTTTCTTTTCTCTCTACATTCTCTCTCCCTTGGTGATCTCATCAATTCCCATGGGGTCAATTATCAAGTCTATGCATATAACTCCCAAATCTATATAACCAAGTTATTCTCTCTCCTTAGTTCCAGTTCCACATTACCAGCTAAACTAAATGCCTGCTAGACATCTCAGCCTTTCAAACAACATGACCCGAATGGAATTCATTATATTTTCTCAAAAGTCCACAATGTCCTTCAAATTTCCCCATTTCTATTGACCTATTCATCTGGGCTCAAAAGCTTAGTGTCATTCTTGGCGCTTCCATTTCCCTCAACATCCTTTATCCGATCTGTTGCCAAATCTTGTTGATTCTATCTCCACAAGATCTCTCGTACCCATACCCATCTCTCTACTCAAACACTGACTAGTTCAGGCCCTCATCATCTTTCACCTGGGCTATTTTGGGGGCCTCCTAATTGTTCTTTCTGCTTCAAGTCTTTCCTTTCTCCAATTCATCTTCCTCTATCAAATTGATATTCTGAAAACATAGATCTGATCACACCTCTCTCCCATCCCCCACAAAAATCTTCATTGATTCCCTCTTGCCTTTGATAAAATATAAACTTCTCATCTTAGCATGTAATTTGTTGTTATTCAGTAATTTTTCAGTCACGTTCAACTCTTCATGACTCTATTTGGAGTTTTCTTAGCAAAGATACTGGAGTGGTTTGCCATTTCCTTCTCCAGCTCATTTTACAGATGAGAAAACTGAAGCAAACAGAGTTGAGTGACCTGTCCAGGGTCATACAGCTAGTAAATGTCTGAGGCCAGATTTGAACTCAGGAAGAGAGGTCTTCTTGATTGCATGACTAGCACTCTATCCACTGCTTCACCTACCTGCCCCCTTAGCATGTAATTCCAAAATTTTACTCCCATGCATCTTTCCTATGTTACTTACAGTATTCCCCTTTCTGAACTTTGTTCCAATCAAACTGGCCTACTGTTCCCCTCCATAATATAGTGTCTTCAGTCTCTATGCCTCAGCACAAAAGATTCCCTCCCCCATGTCTAGAATGAATTCCCTTTATACCTCCACCTCAGAGAATCCCTGGCTTCCTTCAAAGCACGACACAAGTAGCCTGGATCTGTAATGTTTATCTTTATTCCTTCATCCCTATCCCTGTTATTGTCCCTCTCTCCCTCTTAAAATTACATATACAGATAAACATATATATGTGTGTGTATATATATATATATTATTCTCTCCCTTTTAAAACTACATATGCATATATGTAGGTATAGGCACAGGTTTACACACATATGTATCAGAACACATACATATATACACAGGTATAAACATGTACCACATATAACATATGTATTATATAACATACATGATATATATTTGTTCATTTACATGTTATACTCCCCAGATAGAATGTAAGCTTATTGAAGGCAAGAAGTGTTCTTTTCTTTTGCAGTTTTTTAACCCCTAGAGCCTAACACAGTGCCTTATATATAATAAGTGTTAAATAAATGTTAGCTAAATTGAATTGGTAAAAAGGAATGAGCATTGATTCTGAAGTCTGAAGACAGCTTGGCCACTTACTGACTGCTATGTCTTGACCAAGTCACTTCCTTTCTCTGGGCCTCAGTTGCCTCCTATAAAATGAGGAGAATGATATTTTCACTGCACACCTTACAGGATTTTTGTGTGGATCAAATAAGTTTTTATTTCTCTAATTTAGTCATAGTTTGTCTCTCTGTCTTCCTTTGACTTTCATTATTTTAACGAAAGTTGTAAATACATGATGGTGAACACTAGATGGAAGTAACTTTCCGAAAAAAGGAACTTTCTTCCCAAGCCAACATGTTCCCAGCTAATAGTGTCATAAAATATTGCCTGCATTATCTGAATGATATCTCATAGTTCAATTGAATTTGGCAAATGCTGAGTGCCTATTATGTGAAATGCACTGTACTAAGCCCTAGGTGGGATATAAAGATTAAAGCCATAATCACCACTCTCAGTAATTTTGCAGTCTCAGGGTAGGAATAGAAGGAGAAAGAAAAGATAGTATGGCATAGTCAAAAGAGGAATGGATTTGTAGTTAAAGGACCTGTGAAAAAGAACAGTTGGTCAAGAAGAGCATTGCTCAGGATGGAATCTGGATTTACAATATGATAAACATTTATTAAGTGTCTACTATGTGCCAATCACTGTGCTAAGCACTAAAGATACTATTTAAAAAAAAAAAAGACAGTCCCTCCCTCAAGGAGCTTACAGTCTAATGGGGGGAAGTTGAAAAGCCAGAGTGCATTCTGATGATGGTGGAGTCAAAACCAAGCAGATTAGCAAAGGAAGAGACTGAATTTTGAGCCTTCTATAAAGGAAAGCTATGGGAGGACTACAGTTAGAAATATATGAATAATGAGGGACTTTGGGCCAGGAATGGAGTATATTGAACAATGGCAGGTAAAAATATGTTTTCCTAGAGTCTTTCAAATTCAATCAAAATGGTTTTAACTGGAAACAAAAGATAGAAACTGGTTATATATGCATAACAAATTAGATTAGAGGATAGTTAAAATGTAAGAAGAATACTAGCAGTGGAGATGCCCAGAAAGTCAAAAGAGATAAAAATCTGAGAAAATAACAAACTATAATAACTAACAATCAATATATCAGCCAGTCAACAAGCATTTATTAAGTGCCTACTTTGTGCCAGTTGCTGTGCTAAGCTAAGATCATACTTATGTTCTTAACATCATAGGATCACGGGTATGAGAAATAAGCAAAGTAAACCGGAGATGTTGAGAAAAGGAAGAATGTCCAACCTCAGGTATCTTGGGAGCTGGATGGGCTGTTACTGATACTACTATACAAATAGTAATAATAAGCAAAATGTATAACACAATTTAAAATTTATACATCTTGTGTATACTATCACATTTTCTCATTTGATTGAATGGAACCCATGAATAAAACTTTAGGAGAATATGGTTTATTTAGAAGGTATAGGATAGGTAAAAGTAGGAGGGGCAAGGCATAGTTGTTTTACATATTAAGAAGGTAAACTAATTTGAGAAAATTCAGGAAGCAGTTGGGGGAAGCATGCTGGAAAATACTACAGATCTGTTTGCTCATCTATAAAATAAGAGTAGTTGAACTTCATGATCTCTACAGGCCTTTCCAATTCTAAAAGTATGGTCCTATGATCCAATAATCCTATAAAGATTAAAAGAAGAAAAAATAGAAGAGATAACTCTCATCAGACTAGGCTAGAGCTGGCCAAGACAAAAAGAAGAAGTAGGTGGAAAGTGGAAAACAGACCACTAACAGGACATGCTGGGATAAGTCAATTACATGGACGTGCTTTAGGGATCTTCTCTGTGCCAAAAGCAGAGTAGCCAGTACATTTTTGACTTGCCTCAATCATAATTTTATCCTTCAAAATATGGGGATGGAAACAAGTGGAACTGTTTTTTTCTGGATGAAATTCACCAACAAGGAGGAAGCCGCTACTGAAGTAGAAATGATAGGAATCTTTAGGGAGAAGTCACCATTCCATCTTGGAACATGACAGAGAAGGGGAAAAAAAGCTAGTCACAGTCTGACATGGGCCCAAGGCTTTGAGGGAGCAAATTTCAAAAGGCCAGTCAATCCATCAAAAACTTGTGTTCGTCATGTGTTGGTTACTGTGCTAAGCGCTAAGGATACAAAGAGAGGCAAAAGATAGTCCTAATCCTCAAAGAGCTCACAATCTAAAGGGGGAGGCAACCAGTAAGCAAATATTACAAACAAGCCATATACAGGATAAATAGGAAATAAATAAAAGGGTTAAGGCACTAGAATTAGGACGGGCTGGGAAAGGCTTCCTGTAGAAGATGTATTTTAGTTGGTATTTGCAGGAAGCCAGGAGGCAGAGTTAGGAGGAAGAACATTCCAGGCTTGGGGGAGAGTTAGAGAAACTGCCTGGAGCTGAGAGAGGGAGTGTTTTGTTCATGGAATAGCTAGAAGGAGAGTTCCATGGAGAGAAGAGTATGTGGGAGAGCATAAAGTATAGTGAGACAGGAAATATGGGGGGGAAGGCTAGTTTATGAAAGGCTTTGAATGCCAAACAGAGGTATTTATATTTGATACAGAAAGTGATAGGGAGCCACTAGAGTTTATTGAGTATGATAGTGACATAGAAAGTAGACTTGTGCTTTATGAAAATCCCTTTGGCAGTTGAATGGAGGATTGGAGTAGGGAAAGACCTGTGGCAGGCAGATTAACCAGCAGACCATTGAAATAGTCTAGACATGAAGTGATGAGGATCTGCAGGAGAGTGGTGGCAATATCAGAAGAGAGAAGAAGGATTATTCAAGAGATATTTCAAAGGAGAAATCAACCTTGGCAAAGGATTGGATTGATGGGGGTAGGGCGGGGACAGTGAAGAGTCAAGGATGACCCGTAGGTTGTGAGCCTGATGGACTGGGACCATAAAGAGCCAAGAAAAGACTGAGAAAAGAGGAAATGGAGGCACCTACTGTAGATGACCTTCTCAAGGAGTTTAACCACAAAGGGCAGAAGGGAAATAGAATAATAGTGAAGGTGGAAGGATCAAGTGAGGGTTTTTTGAAAATGAGAGTGCCATGGGCCTGTTTGTAAGCAGTAGGGAAGGAGCCAGTAGACAATGAGATATATGTGAGAGAGTGGGTATGACGCATGCATTGCACCATGGTGGAATGGGATAGTTTGTGCAAAAGAGAGATTTGTGTTGTCAGGGAATGGGGTCTCCTCCTCATGTGGGACAGGGGTGAAGGACGAGAATGTGACAGAAGGCATCTGAGGGGTATAAGATGAGGAAGAGGAGGAAGAGGGAATTCATGGAAATGGTCTCAATGATTTTTAAATCTAAGTCAACGTTCAGAGAAATATGAATTAGGATCTTATAGACTAAAATTCTATAAGGGAAATCAGGTTGAAAAGATAGAAAGTTTTTAAGAATGAAATTCTAAAGACACAAAGAAAAGCAAGCTCATGAAGAAGAAAAAAGGGAATTGTCTAAAGAGATAGATATAAAACAGAGTAAATTTATCAACCAACATAGATTTATTTAATTTTTTTATTCTGACTTTAATGAACAGCAAAAGAGGACATTTCAATGTATAAAGTAGTACAGAAAAAAGGGATTATTGTTATAAATCCTACATGTTATTTTCTTTTCTTTTTTTTTTTGAGGCAGCCAAGGTTAAGTGACTTGCTCAGGTCACATAGCTACCAAGTGTCTAAGGCTGTATTTGAACTCATCTCCAGGACTGGTGCTCTATCCACTGCACCATCTAGCTGCCCCTCAACATGTTGTTTGCAAAGCTATCCTTCTAGTCTTTTTTTTCCTTCTGGTCTCTTCTGTACATTTTTTAAAAATGCTTTAATGGCCTTCTTTTCATCCTTTTCTTCTTTCTTTTTGACAACACTATCACGAACTGCTTTCTTCTCCACCCTCAAACAAACAAAAAAGAAACACAAATCTTTCTAACAAGCATAATCAAATAAAACAAACCCACATATTTTCCATGTCCAAAACTGTATATCTCATTCTCTATCTTGGGACCATCACCCCTCTACTGAGAGATAAGTCCCATAAATCATCATCAGTCCCCTAAGGTCATGGTTGTTCTTTGCAGATATCAGAATACTTAAGCCTTCCAAAGTTATTTTCTTTTCAATCAATCAACATACACTTTTTAAAGACATGCAAAAAAAATTAAAGTTAAGAGCAGGTAACAGAAGAAGAATACAAAATCATGGCACAGTCATGCATGAATAATGTCAGAAACACTAAAGTGCAAAAAGAACCAAAGCTAGCAAGAAAAGCTGAGGATCAAGAATGGTTGTTTGCAGGGGAGGGGTTGGAAGTTTTGGGGGGTTTTCAAAGCTAAATTGGGGGAAAGAGAAGGATCAAAGATGTGATAAGACTGCTGCTTATAACGATTATAGTAATAGTGGATGATAGAAAGTGGATGGTGCAAAACTACCCAACTTTATTTTGATTTGTTTTCTCTGTCTAGAGAAACTTTAAGCTTGAAAAAAAAAAAAGAGAGAAGAAAAGTGGCAAATAGAGAACTGAAGCCCAAGTTAAGTAGGGAGATAATAAGAGAATGGCTCATTGCCCTCAATGAGTTAAAGTTCTTTGGCCCATGTACTATATCACTTTTTTTGTTCAGTCTTTTTTTCACTCATGTCTAACTCTTCATTACCCCATTTGGGGTGGCAAAGAGACTGGAGTGGTTTCTTCTTTCCTTCTCCAGCTTATTTTATAGATAAAGAAACTGAGGCAAACAGGGTTAAGTGACTTGCCCAGGGTCACACAGCCAGTAAGTGTCTCAGGCCAAATTTGAACTCAGGGAGATGAGTCTTCCTAACTACAGACCCAGCACTCTAGCCACTGCACCACCTAGCAGCCCAACTACATCACAGGATAATAAAAAAGCTGTCAGATTGTATTACTGAGTAATCTTTGAAAGACAGTGGAAAAACTGGAGGAGTGTTGCAGGACTGAAGAAAAAAGCACATTTTGTCTCCATGTCCAAAAAAGGGAAAAGAAAAATATCTTCAAACTGCAGAGCCCTGAGCTTGACTTTGTCCCTGGCAAAAGACTAGAACATATTTTTAGAGGGATGGTTAGTGAAAATGAAGCAATGATACAAAAAAAAAAAAGGTAGCATGGTATCATCAAAAACAGGTCATGCTGAACTTTCTTTTTTTTTTTTGACCAGGATGCCAAAATTGTTAGATTAAAGGAATGATAGAAATAATAGTGTAGGAAAAATGATTTATTATATTGCTCAGAAAAATTATTATTCTGGTTGAATCCAAACTTATATTATTAAAGGTTGTCTGCACCCGGAATGTTGCCTGACCCTAGAAACTCTCCAAGAATGCTGGAAATAGCTACAAGGCATTTTGGGTTCCCCCAGGTGCTGGATCCACCCAAAGCACTGTTCTTGTGGGCTCCCCCCACCCAGGTGTTATTTTAGGTCCACCCAGGCTTGTGTTTTGGGTTCCCTTGTGTTTTGACTTCACCTTGATTCATCAAATGTTTATACTTGCTCATATCCATCTCAATCTACCTTGCTTTTGAGTTTCCCTTTTGGCAAAATTGTTTAACTGTATACATGTGGTTCATGTATGAGTACCCTTATTGAAATCCTATATAATGTAAACCTTCCAAAGTCTAGACAGGAGGAAGCCACAACTCCTTTTCAATTCATTCTCTTTTACCAAACAACCTAATAAATTTCTCTCTAAAACTCTTTCAGATTTTGGGGTTTGTTCTCACAAACGACAATAGCTTACCATTATTTTAGGAAAATATTTGACAGTTTTCCACACCATTTTATTCTGTTTTACTTTATTTTGGACAAGATGTAGAGAAGTAGGCTAGACAATAGTGCTGTATTCAGAGTTGGTTAAATGGCTACACCCAAAGAGCAGTCATTAATGCTTCTATATCACCTTGTAAGGAGGTCTTTAGTAGAATGCCCCAGGAACCTGTGCTTGGCCTCACTCTATTCAGCATTTTATCAACAACTAGAGGTAGCATGATGTAGTGACTAGAGAGCTATCCTTGGAGCCAAGAAGACCTGGGTTCAAGTCCTGGCCCTGACACATACAGGGCTGTGTGATCCTGAGTAAGTCACGTACCTGCTCAGTGCTCTAGGTGACTCGCTAGGACTACAAGGTGTGGAACAGGTGCCAATCTTCATTAGCAGAGGGAGTTTTGTCAACAAGAAGTTTACTCTAACAATGAAATCACAGGTCTGGTCTCTATTACTTATCTCAAGTAATAACTTAGAAAAAGGCATGAATCAGATATCAGATTGCTTGCCTTCTCAATGTGGGGGGGGAGGAGAGGGAGAGGAGAAGATTCGAAACTCAAAAAACTTTTTAAATGAATATTAAAAATTGTTTTTCTATGTAACTGGGGAAAAATAAAATATTAAATTTTTAAAAACAAAAGGCATAAGGGTGGATGAGAACAATTTGTTCCAACAGCCATGAGGACAGCTGAAACAGGTGCTAAGGGGCGCTTAGAGCTTGCTCAGACATCTAAAGATGCCATGGTCATCCACTGTATCCCGAGCCTTGACTTTTGTCCTGCCACTGGACTTTGATGATTCTGGAAGAGAGGGTGAAGCTGACAATTTTTCACAACTCTGCTTCACTTAAATCCAGTTCAAGGGGAAATCAAGACATCACCCATATCCTGATACCATTGACCCTCTCGAAAAAGAATGATCAGCAACAACTGGTGGGGTTGGAAACAATCAAGTTTACTAACAAGGGAAATAATGAATTATATATTCTCAATAGTGCTTATGCAGTCTTTCTTATACATTCTAATTAAATTTCCTTTTTATTCAAGCATGAGTTAATTAAGCTGGACTCCTCTAGTATTACGGTTCTCAAATTGGTTTCCAAGTTCCATATCATCGTAATTATCACCATCAACATCAATATTTACTGTGTTCTGGTTTAATGGAAAGAATGAGGGACATAGAGTCAGGAGACCAGTATTTAAGTATTGTTGTACCTTAGCCTATGACTCTACATATCCATTATCTCTCTCACATTTGTATCATAGGTCATAGGATCTGGAATTGAAAGGGAGCTTAGAGATTGTCTATTTCAACCCCCTCATTTTACAAATGGGGAAACTGAGACCCAGAAAACAGACATGATTTGCCCAAAATTATACAGATAGTAAGCAAAGGAGTTAAGTTAGACCTTAAAGTCCTCTAATTTCAAAGCCAGTGTTCTACATAATACTGACCATAGTTACTTGTATCATAGTTACTTCCTATACTACTAAACTGTCATTTCTTTAGTCCAAGGTCTCTATTGTGTATATTTTTGTAATCCAAGACAAAGCACAGAGCCCTAGATGTAGTGTTTACCTAATATTTGTTAAGTCTTATAGATCTTAATTTTGCAGAGCCCAGTTTCCTCATCTGCAAAATGGGGATAATATATTACTTACCACACGAGGTTGTTCTGAGGAGAGTGCTATATAAAATGTTATTATATTTAAAAATGAAGAACAGCAAAATGAAAGATAAGATAAATTTGGCTACAGTTCATAAAGGACTTCTTACGTACCCAGGGATTCCTGCATAGAAACCCTGAGTTTAAAATGACTACAAGAATTTTAAAATAAAGATCATAGGCTTAAGATCATTTAATAATGATTAATGATAATCACTAACATTTATATTGTGTTTTGAGGTTTGCAAAGTGCTACATATATATGTGTTATATATAATGGTGTGCCGGTAAATATTTAACAGCCAATTCTTAAAAACAACAACAACAACAACAACAATAACAACCCATAATATACAGGAAACATTTTAAACTTTTGTTTGCATTATTAGTATTTTCCCCATCACTTTCTTAAGTCTAGATGATCAAAAAAAGAAAAAAATTAAGCCCTGATTTGTAGCATTTGCCAATTTCTGAGGCTGATCCTCAAAATTTAACAATCAGCTAGGTTTGAGCTGGCTCTAGCACATCACTGGTCTTATAATACACACACACACACGTGTGTGTATGTGTGTCTGCATATGTATATGTGTATGAGTATGTATTATACCTATATATACACACACATAATGTCATTTGATCCATACAACTACTCTATAATGGAAGTATTGTTATTATATCCATTTTACAGAGAGGGAAAGTACGGTTAAAAAAGACCAACTGACTTTCCTGGGGTCCCACACTCAACAAGTGTCTGAGGTAGACTTTGAATTCAGATCTTCCTAAACCAACCCAAATCCAAGGCTTTAACAGTTATATCACCTAGCTGCTCCATAACAATTTCCCTAACAAAAGAGGAAACTGAAGCCCAGAGGGGTGAATCACCTTAGCCAAAGTCACACAGGTAGTAAATAGGCCTTCTAGTATTAAAACAAGCAAACAAACAAAAAAACCCAATTCCAAGTGAAATACCCTTTCTACTCCACCATACTCCCTCTTAAAAGTCAAGGTATTTCTACAAATTTCTTCAGTATAGGTATGTGTATGGACAAACCAGGATCCATCAGTCTTAAGGTCAAAAAGAATCAACATTTTAACATCAGAATCTAGAGATCCTCAACTAGAGAACCAAAGACAGTCCAGCAGAGAATTTTAACATTTACTCCAAGCTGAGATAGTTTTAAGTTCAAAAAGGCAAAACTTATTCTGGGCCTTGAGCCTGGACTTAGCTCCCAAACTGATGCAATCAGAAACTAAGGCCAGCAAGTGTTTACCAAAGGGTATATCCCAGAAGGGGAAGATTTCTAAATCTCCCAAAGTGATGTACTGCCTTGGGGCCCAGAGACTAGATCCTGCTTACGTCTGTGGGTTGTTGTTGTTGCTTTTTTTTTTTTTAAATTCTTTTCTGGCAGCAAGTGCCAGGAAGCTTGCACCCTTCCCTTCCCCACTGTCTTTGAATAAAAGAGGAAATCACACTTCTCAGTATAGAAGGTACTCATGGTGATGGGTGGGGCTAGTAACTAATGGAAACTGGAAAAGAAAAAAGTAGGGAAGAGACAACTAGAAGAGGTTGATACTAATTGGGGAGAGGAAGACTCTGGAGATTTTAACCTCATCTTACACCAGGGAAATGGCATTTGAAACACTGGGATTCCTTTTCATCTCAAATAAGACCTGGATTCACCCATAACAGTTTTACTTAGATTTCCCTCTCTCCCCTCATTCCTCAATTTGAAGATTTTATTTGACCTTTCTGACTAAGGGCCAACAAATTGCAAGTTCATGCCTGCAGGGTTTATTCATAGCAGAATGGAAAAAGAAAAGCTGTGAACTTTCTCTAGGATGACTCACAGAAGAAGGATCATTAGATTACTTGCAGGCCATAAAACCCAGTAACCTTGACTATCTTCCCCACCCCACCCCCTCAGGGTTCAATGGTCACTGGGGACTGGAGGCCATCTGGAGAAATGTGTATTAAGTCTTCTCTCACTTCCGGCTGCAAGTACACATCCTTTGTACACTCTACATCCCTATCCCTCTCATTGTCACCTACTTTGTTAGTGATTCATCCATTTAAAATCTAGCCACTGCTCAGATTCCTAAAATCTAGCCACTGCTCAGATTCTTAAAATCTATCGAATAGCTTACTAATGTTCAGACCGCTTAAGAGTCTGCCCAATATGATGGATGTTCTAATAAACCTTGTCTTTGGTTGAAAGACCAAGGCTTAGGTCGAATTGTTTCAGGCAGGACCCGTGTGTTGTGATATTGTGGTCCCAGCACCCCTAAACCCCTAAACTGTATCAGCCCTTTGCTCAGAATAATGTTTTTAAATGCATAAAATAAAATGTATATGATTATAAAGGAAATTAATTATATTGAAATAAAGATATAATTTTTTTTTTTCCCATTCAAGGCCACAAACTCCCCTTAAATTGATCCACCGTCCTCCAAAGCGATTCAGTGGATAGAGTGCCAGGCCTGGAGTCAGGAGGATTCATTTTCCTGAATTCAAATCCATCCTCAGGTACTCACTGGCTGTGTGAACCTGGGCAAGTCACTTAACCCTGTCTGCCTCAGTTTCCTCATCTGTAAAATGAACCGGAGAAGGAAATGACAAACCACTCCAGTGTCTTAGCCAAGGAAACCCTAAATGGGGTCATGAAGAGTCAGACATGACTGAGAAATGACTGAATGACAACTTCCAAAGTGGGAGTGGGAGGTTCAGATCCCTAGCCCTACAACATACATATGACATGTGGTTATCTAGTCTTTGTTTAAAGAATTCTATTGAGAGGGAGCTGTCTGGAGACAACCCATTCCACTTTAGAGCTCTAGTTGTTAGGATGCAGTTTTTTCCTTACACTGAGTGAAATCTACTTCTTTGTAACATCCATACATTGCTCCTAGTTCATTCCTCTGTGGCCAAGCTGATGAAATTGAATTCTTCCACATGGCAAACCCTCCAAATAGATGAAGACTGCTCCCGTGTTGCCCCTTCTCTAAAACAGGCCTTCCCACTTTATTTAGCCAATCGAGTCATGGATGGAACAGTCTTTCACCTTTCTGGTAATCTTCCTATGAAGACTCTCCAGCTTTTCAACATCCTTCATAAAACCTAACCCCTCAGAATTGAACAAAACATTCCAGAATTGACCACAATGAGATGGAGGTGGGAGGGAGGAAGAGAACAAGCATTTATTAAGTGCCTACTATGTGCCAGGAGGGTAGCTAGGTGACAAAGTGGATGCAGTACTGGGCCTGAAGTCAGGAGGACCTGAGTTCAAATCCAGCCTCAGACACTTACCAGCTGAGTGACCCTGGGCAAGTCACTTAACCCTGTTTGCCTCAGTTTCCTCATCTGTAAAATGAGCTGGAGAAGGATATGGCAAGCCACTCTAGTATCTTTACCAAGAGAATCCCAAAAGAGATTGCAAAGAGTCAGACATGACTGAAAACAACTAAACAACAAATCTGCCCGCTTTGCTAACCTGTGTTAGAACTGTGCTTACCTCTTTCCAAATATTATCTTATTTAACCCTCACAACAGTCCCATGAGGTAGGGGCTATTATACTCTCTACTTTACAGTTGAGGAAACTGAGGCAGACAGAAATTGAATGTCTTGCCCAGAGCCACACAGATAGGAAGTTGCTGAGGTTGGATTTGAACTCAGATCTTCTTGACTGCAACCCCAGCACTTGATCCACTTTGACACCTAACTTTGGAGGACAGTGGGACTATTACTTCTCTTGTCCTGAGCACTATCATTTTAGCCTAGAGTCACATTGGTTTTTTTGGTTGCTGTGTCACATTATTGACTCATATTGGGTTTGGAAGCCACTAAAATGCCCAGATATTTAATCAAATGACCTTCTATTCACCCTTCACCCAACATCTACCAGTAAAGCATAAAACATTAGTCATTAACGGCTGCTCTAAATAGTTGTGAACCTACATAAGTATACTATTGTCTAGTCCAGTGCTTCTTACACTGAGGGTTGAGTAATTTGTAGGGGTCATGAAAAATTTGGCAAGAGTTAAAGGTTTCTGAACACACAATGACCAAAAATTAATTCCAAATCAAATCGTAATGAATCTGAGGTGTTTCTGGCAGTGTTTGCCTGTGTTGCATCACATGACTTCTCTGTAGTCTTGGTTCCGAACACACAACATGAGCACTTTGCACTGTGCATGCTCTCACACAATGCAATACCAACGAACACTGCTAGAAACCCCTTGGCTCATATTTGAGACTATTGTAGTTAGGAATTGCAGGGTCTTTACTGTACACACTGCTCTTACAGAAACATGATAGTTTAATTATGGAAAATAAAGATATTTAATATTTTCCCACCATCATTCCTCAACATGCAAGTATCATATTACTATATCTTTGGATTGTACCATGTTAGGATGTTTGATTTTTTAAAAATTGCTGTTATGTCCTTTTTTTTTTTTAGAAACATAAGTGTTTAATTGCAGCAAATAAAGACAAAAGTCTTTTAATAATATTTCTCCACTATCACCACTGTATGTGTGTTTAAGTGTGAACATTAATTTTTTAAATTAAGCACAAATCAATGTAATTTCATAAACTAAAGCTAGTATTTATTTGAGAAATTATTAGCAATATTTATTTATATTTTAGGACAAAAATACTTTTTGGTTATGGATAAATGGCTAAATTTAGACAGAAGAGGTAAAAATACTAATAACAATGCAACAGAGTCTTTGTTACCAGGTTGTATTACACCTGAATTGATAAGAAAAAGAAAATATGTTGAATCATTTTTGCAATATGGATTTACTTCTAATAATGATGATGATGTGGAAAAACCTCTTTGATTAATTTGTAGTTAAGTTTTGGTTACGGAGAGCATGAAACCAGCCAAATTAAAACGACATCTTAATACCAAGCATGCAGCATATTACAATAAACCAAAGGAATATTTTGAACAACTTTTAAAATCTTCAAATAAAGAAAAACAATGCTTTGAGAAATTTGTTACTGTCGATGAAAAGTATTTACTTGCATCTTATGAAACTTCTTATTTAATTGCAAAAACTAAAGAGCCCTACATGATAGAAGATCTCATGTTACCCACTGCTATCAAAATATCAGAAATAGTTCATGGGAAAAAGTATGGAGATGAAATTTGTAAAATTCCTTTATTGAATGATATCTTTTCCAAAAGAATTTCTGAAATTAGTAATGACCAATTCCAGCAGCTTATTACCAGGTTTAAGGGCAGCCCAAAGCTTGCAATTCAGTTAGATGAAACAACTGATATTTCTAACATGGTACATTTGTTACTTTACGTAAGTTATGTTTATTAAGGAAGCATACATGAGGAATTATTGTTTTATCACTCTTTGGAAGGGCACACAAGAGGGGAAGACATATATCTTAAAGTCAATGAATTTTTCACAAATGAAGGTTTATAGTGGAAAAATTGTGTTGAAGTCTGTACAGACAGTGCCAGAATGATGATGGGCAAGAATGCTGGGTTTGTAACAAAAGTTTAAGCCAGTGCCAATGAACATAACACTTTTACTCACTGCATGATCCATCGGGAGGCACTCATAGCCAAAAAAAATCAGAGTTAGAGGTGCTTGATACTATCAAAATCATCAACTTCATAAAAAGTTGTGCCCTTAACAGTTATTTGTTTTCAAACCTTTGGAAAGACATGGATTCCAATTACAAAAGCTTATTACTACATGCAGAGGTAAAGTGGCTCTCGAGAGGGTGAAGTTTAAACAAATTATTGAAATTGAAAGATGAAGTTGTTATATTTTTCACTGAGCAGAAATCTGATTGATAAGGATGGGATCTAGATCCCAGAAAGGAAAAATCCTGTACTTTCGCCTGAGACTATAATCCCTATGGCCTCTGGCCATTTCCCACCCTTAATCCTAGCTAGGATCCATTCTCCCTTAGCCACAAGTTCCAGGTCCCAGGAGTTCTGTTCACCCCAGCTATACTGGCCACTCCTAGGTCCCTCCACCTTGTCTCCATTAAGAGGCTTAAATTTTTATAATCTAACCATGGCTCAGATTCCTAAAATCTAGCCACTGCTTAGATTCTTATAAGCTTGCCACTGCTTACTCACGTTCAGACTCCTTAAGAGTCTGCTCAATATGACAGATGTTCTAATAAACCTTGTCTTTGGTTGAAAGAAGGCTTGGGTCGAATTCTTTCGGGCAGGACCCACATGTTGTGATTTTGGGGTCCCAGGACCCCTGAACCCCTAAACCGCATCATGATTTAGTTAATTTTTTTTCATAATGACTTATGGCTTCCAAAACTGTGTTATTTGTAAGAGATTAAAAAAAAAACCTCAATGATTTAAACATGTTGCTTCAAGGAAAAAATTGTAACATATTTATGTTAGAAGATAAAATTAAAAGTTTTACTAAAAAAGTTAGTATATGGAAGAATGGGGCGGAAAATGGTTCTTTAGAAATGTTTACAGCTACAGATGATTTTATAACTGAAAGTAACCTTCCCAAAGATTTAATTGTAAGAGTTATAACTGATCATCTGAAGTGCCTGGAGACACGGTTTCAGAAATACTTCCCTTCAAATTTTGATTCTAAAAAACTAAGTTGGGTTCATAAGTCATACTAAATTGAAATAAAAAACATCAGTCATCTGCCATTAAAAGTTCAAAAAGAATCTGCCAAGTTATCAAGTGACACAATGATGTGGTCTAGGGGTGCTAGGAACCCAAAATGCAAGGGTACAGGGTGGGAGTCTGCCTCGAAAGAATTTGACCACTCAAGTCTTCTTTCAGTTCAAATAGCAAGTTTATTATGACGCTAGTTAGGTGGGCAAGATTCCTAGTGAGTCTGTGGTATTTGTAATGCCATTATAAGTGGGCCAGATTCTAAGAATCTGGGGAATTTAATGGGGGTAAGATTGTATTTGTATACATAAAGACTGTGAGAAGATCTGGATGGGATCAAGGAGTGGCAAGTAGCCTGGGGTGCGCCACATGCAGACAAAGAAGGCCATAATGAAAGGGCAGTTAAAAGGATTATACTGGAATGGGCAGATGCCTCAGGGAAATGCCAGGGACTTGGTTGCTGAAATTTGTGGGAAAGGTCAAGGGCTTTTCAGGGGTCCAGGTCCTATCCCCATCAATAGATCTGAAACTTAAGTTTCCTAAAAAATTGTTAAATGAATTTTGGCTTGGGATTAGGACAGTATTTCCAACAATTTTTGAAATGGCCCTAAACATACTTCTGCTATCTCATACTATGCATTTATGTGAAGCAGCATTCTCAGCATTGACAACTATAAAATCAAAATATCAATCAGCTCTGAAAAATGTTGAAGATGTTCTACGTCCTGTAGTATCAAATATTCTGCCAAGCTTTAGTTCTTTATGTAAAAATAAACAAGCATATCCATCTCATTAGTATGCAGACTTGCTTTTGTCTTTAATAAATGGTAAAATTATATGTATACCAAAGAATTGTTTTAAATTCCTTTATGGCTTATTATCAGTAAATGTTTGATTTGTATACCTATTTTCTATACCTGGGGTCTTATAAAAATTTCTTGGGTGAGAAGGGGTTATGAATGGGAAAAGTTTAAGAAGCCCTGGACCAGTCTATACTTTTCTAACTTTTTCTAAAAAAATAACACAAGCAGCTTTGACAAAAGCTTTGTTAAAAACAGGGGAAACTATATTTATAGAATTACTCTGATCATCTAGTTAAATAATCCTCCCATTCAGCCTGACTGGCAATCCTAAACTAGAAAATATCAATGTTATATTGTTTTAGGCACAAATCATCTAAAAACAAATTTTATTGAACATTAAAATAATACCTAAGCTATTTTTAGCTGAGAGAGGGGATGGGGAGGGGAGGAAGGAAGAGACAGAGGAAGAGACACAGAAAGAGAAATAATGTCCTCACAAAGTGGCACAGTTCTTTCATGCCCTTGGATGTAATTCTCTACCCCAAAATGATCTTAGGTAATGATGAGGATGGGATCTGGACCCCAAAAAGGAAAAACTCTGGACTTTCCCACGTGGCCAAATCTTTGGCATTTGCCTGAGGCTATAATTCCATCAACTGGCCTTTCATTGTGGCTAGGCCCAATCTCCCCAATTCTCTGTTACCCTTAACCTAGCCTAGCCCTCCATTGTCTTTCTATGGCTCCTGGCCACTTCCTATCCTTAATCCTAGCTAGGCTCCATTCTCCCTTGGCCATGTGATCCAGGTCCCTGATGTTCTGTTACCTCACAGTCCTCACAGACTGCTTGGCCACTCCCAGATCCACAGTATTTGTGTATATAAGATCCATATTGTCTCTCTTAAGGTGCTCAGATTCTTAAAATCTAGCCAATGACTCCTTAAGAGTCTGCCCAGTGTGACAGATGTTCTAATAAACCTTGTCTTTGACTGAAAGAAGGCTTGGGTCGAATTCTTTTGGGCAGGACCCGTGTGGTGTGATTTTGGGGTCCCAGCACCCCTATGCTCCTAAACCTCAACAGTAACATTTATTTGAATCTTGAACAAAAGAAAGATCATAATAAAATAAAAACACAGTTTGGGGTTAAAATTCCAAAACAGTTAAGCAACAAATTTTCACGTCATTCCTTCCTGGACCACTCCCCTTAAGTGCTCTCCGTAAAATAAACAAAGGAAATTCTTTTCTTCTAAATCAATAGGGAAGGGTAGATCCTCCCACCAATTGTTTCCAGGAGATGGACAAAGTATAGACTGCTTGTCTTTTCAGGAAATTGTTATTACCTTAGCTTTGTTCTACTGATTTTCCTAAAGGGAATACTGTAGTCTTCAAAGGCATTTAGGCTAGGAAAAATAAAAAAACCCAAAACCTATTACTTCTTAATATTTTCAGTTTTACTAAAAAGCAAATTTTAAAAAATGTTTCCTACAATTCTTTAGCTTTTCCTCTTTTCCCCAAAATGCCTTTAAATGCCTTTTCCCCTTTCTTTTCCTTAACAGCCCTTTCCCTAGTCTTATAGAGTAGAATGTAAGCTTCCTAAGAGTAGGTGCTTTTTCATTTTTGTGTTTCTATCCCTAGCACCAGGAATCTAGGGTGCAGCAGGCCGAATGCTAAGCCTGGACTCAGGAACAAGCAGGAGTTCAAGTCTGGCCTCAGATACTTACTAGCTGGGTGAACCTGGGCAAGTCACTTAGCCCCGTTTGCCTCAATTCCTCATCTATAAAATGAACTGGAGAAGGAAATGGCAAACCACTCTGGTATCTTTGCAAAAACAAAACAAAAAAAAAAAGGAAGAAAATCAAAATGGGGTCACAAAGAGTCAGTACTGAACAACAAGAACATCCCTAGTATCTGACTAAAAGTAAAAAGTAATGTTTTTTCAATACTGTTGAATTCAAAAATGTGTGTGAAGTGGAGATATTAAGGAGTTTTCCTTTTTGTAGTTAATTTTTTTTCAATTAACAAAAAATTTTCTTTCCCATCCACCTACAATAGAAAAAGAAAAAAAAAGAAAATGCCCTTATTAACAAACAAGTATAGTCAATAAAAACAAATTCTCACATTGATCATGTTAAAAAATATATGCACCCTCAGTCTATCACCTCTCTGACAGGAAGAGGGTTGTATGCTTCCTCTTCTATCCTAGGTAATTATGGGTAATTATTGCATTGATCAGAGTTCTTAAGGCTTTTAAAATTTTTTTCACAGTGCTGTTATTGCATAAATTGTTTCCGTTATTCTGTTCACTTCTGAAACCATAATTTTCATCATTTCTTAGGGTGCAATACTATTTAGTTACATTCATATACAATAATTTGTTTATCTATTCCTCAATTGTTTCCCCCTTAGTTTTCAGTCTGGTAAGGAATTTTTCTACAACTCCACAGAAGTTCCTTATTCGAGTGGAGAGGATCATAGGGCTTTAGCCATTGAACTAAGGCAACCAACACCACACAGGAAATACCTAGTGATTGCAATAGCAATTTAGAGTTGAGGAGTAACTGAGAGGGGGTGCTACATCTAAATTGCCAATCTTTCATAATCATCCTTTGTTGTCTATCTTTGATTTCATCATGAGTATAGGTCTTTTAAAAATATAAATTGTTTAGTAATTTCCATGGACAACCACATTGGCCTCTTTATATCATAAGGGAAAATACTTAAATTAGAAAGGAAGGTGATTATGAAGACATTTAAAAGATTGCAAACATGTTTAAATAAATATTCTTAGGCAAAGAAGCCAAAGCAGAGTGTTCTGGAATGGTTTAAGAGAGAAATCTTGAGAGAAGAATTTAGATGGGAATAAATGAGAGTATTTATAACACACAGAGCAGAAATAATTAGCAGAGGGGCAGCTAGGTGGTGCAGTGGAGTCAGGAGGGCCTGATTCCGAATTTGACCTCAGACACTTGATACTTACTAGTTGTATGAGCCTGGGCAAGTCACTTAACCCTGATTGCTTCACCAAAAAACAAAAAAAAAAAGAAATAATTAGAATGAAAAATTTTGAATCCTTGGTGGAAAGTCTCTCTAAAGAAATGAAAGAGAAAAACAGATTTAGAATACACTTATGCTGAAATGAAGGACAATCTGGAAAATGACAAGGAAAAACAAGTAATGGTAAAAGAAGACATGATCTTTACACAAATAAAACACATTGGATCTTAAAGACAAGATGTATAGAAACAACCTAAGGATCAGTGGCCTACCAAAAGAACATGAACAAGTAAAAAAATCTAAATACTATAAAGGAAAATAATACAAGAAATTGCCCAGAATTTCTGAGCACAGAAAATAAAGCATCAACCAAAGGATTAAAAAATCCTATGCTTTGAACCCCAAGATACATAGTAGTTAAATTTAACAATTCCAATGACAACAAATTCTAGTGGAGACCAATTATGGGAGCACTTTTTTTTTTAGGCAATTGGGGTTAAGTGACTTGCCCAGGGTCACACAGCTAGTAAGTGTCAAGTGTTTGGTCGGAGGCCGGATTTGACCTCAGGTCCTCCTGACTTCAGGGCCGGTGCTCTATCCACTGCACCACCTAGCTGCCCCCTTTTCTTTTTCTTATTTTCTTTTTTTTTGATGAGGCAATGGGGTTAAGTGACTTGCCCAGGGTCACACAGCTAGTGAGTGTTTTATGTCTGAGGCTGGATTTGAACTCAGGTACTCCTGACTCCAAGGCCAGAGCACTATCCACTGTGCCACCTAGCTGTCCCTGTGGAGACCAATTATGAAGGAAAGGAAATTTGAAAAACACAAGACTATTCTGCACCCCACGGAAATGGTGGTGGGGAAGTGGTCCAAAAGAATAATTGTTAGGGCAGCTAGGTGGTGCAATGGATAGAGCACCGGCCCTGAAGTCAGGAGGACCTGAGTTCAAATCCAGCCCTAGACCAAACACTTGACACTTAGTAGCTGTGTGACCCTGGGCAAGTCATTTTTAACCACAATTGCCTTAAAAAAAAAAAAAGAATAATTGTCAAAAGAAATGCAAACTATTAGCAACCATTTGAAAGGATTCAAATCACTAATAGACATACAAATCAAACTTTGAGATTTCACCTCACACCTAGCAAATTGGCTAAGAGATGACAAAAGAAGGGAATAGTCAAAGTAGGAAAAAAGATGGGCACACTAATGCACAATTGTCCCAGTTGTGAGTTCTGTGAGAGCAGGGACTGTCATTTGCCTTTCCTTGTATCCCCAGCAATTAAAAAGGTGTCTAGTCTATAGTAGGCACTTAATAAATGCTTGTAGACTTGACAATTTGACTTAGTCAAACCATTCTGCAAAACAATTTGGAATTACACAGAGAAAAGGATTTAAAATATCCATGTCCCTTGATGTAAACATTTTACTAAGTTATATACCCCAAGGAGGTCAATAATAAAAAGGCTCCATGTATACCAAATATTCACATCAGTACTTTTCGAAGTAACAAAGAATTGACAACAAACACATGCCCATCAACCCAGATATGGTTAGAAAAGTGTGGTACACGAATGTAATGGAATATTACTGCGCTGAAAGAAATGATGAATAGGGTAAATAGAGAAGCATGGGAAAGCTGATATTAACTGATGCAAATCGAAACGAACAGAACCAGGAAAACAACAGTACTCGTTGAGTACAAACACGTAAATGGAAAGAACAATTGAAACTGAAGTCTCTTAAGTTATAATGACCAAGCTTTGACCCAAAGATGAAATAGAGAAGGTTCCCCTCTCCCTTCTTTGCAGAGATGGCAGACTGTGGGAGTGGCCCGCTAGCGATGTCAGACATGTAAGTTGGTTAGTTTAGCTGAACTGTTTTTTTCTTCTTTTTTTATTTTTATGACGATGGCTTTCTCGGAGGAGGACGGGATATACTGAGGAATGTGAATGATGTAAAAACAAAAGGTATACTAAAATCTTATTTAAAAAAAAAAGTTGAGAAAAAACAAAACAAAACAAAAACAAACTTGCTCTCCCCAAAGCTAGGTTGCGTGCCTGGCTTTCCCTATCAAAAAATTCCTAGTACCTTTCTCACAATATTCCCAACATTACAGCATAAAAAAGAGCTCCTCCTGGAAGTTAGCAGCCACTTGTTGGGGACGCTGTGGTGGGGGACGCGCTGTGAGGTTCAGGTAGTGTTTGGACAAGATTAGCTGAGGTCCTCCCAAACCTGAAGCAACCCGTGATTCTGATTTTGTTTCCGTGATTCCTCTCAACCCCTGCCTTTTCCAGAAACCTCCAGCCCTTTCTCTAGCCAACTCCTCAAAGCCCCACCCCAACTCCGGCTCCTTCTGCTCTGCCCGGGTCCCTACGCGCCCCTCCACCGGGAGAAGGAAGCGTGAGGTCGGCGGGAAATCTACATGTGAAACCTACAGGGGCAGTTGGCTGGGAGGCGTGACCTCCCCGATGCCTGAGCCCTGATTGGTCGGGCGCAGTGAAGGGGCGGGGCGTGGAGGGGCGAGGTGGAGGCGGGGCGGGGCCCGGGAGGGGGTGGCAAAAGCTAGAACTCCGAGGACCCCTTCACTGATTATCTGCAGCTGTAGCAGCGGGAACTAAGGTTACCACCCAGCGGGACCATGTCTGACAAGCGGCCTGTAGAGACGGACCCAAGAAGCCGGCGGCTCCCGAACACCTTCAATGGTGAGTTCAGGGCTGCGAAGTCTTCCTACCGAAGCCCGCTCCGCATTTACTACCCCTGGCACCACCCCATCCCCCTGATATCCCTCTGTTGTTATCAGTTATTGGGGCGGAGGGAGAAAATCATACTCACAAATTGTTAGAGCTGAAAGAGACCCTAAGCTCATAGGGTGTCAGAGCTAGAAGAGAACCTCGTACATGAAAAGTTAGAGAACATCTAGTTCAAACCTCTTATTTTTACAGATGAGGAAACTGAGGACCCCACGGGGTAAATGAATTGCCCAAAATCACAAATCAAATCTGCGTCAGAGCCATCTTCATTTAGAAACCTCCCCTCTATTTGTCAGCCTTCCTAATGTACACCCCCCCACACACACATACAACACACACATACACACACTTTATTTTTCCCATAGGAAATATTCACAACTGTCATATTCAAATTAGCCTCTGGTTCCTATACCCCGGGTACCCTTAAGGATTTCCACTTTCACTCACTTTGGCAAATCCAATTCCCACTCCCACGGTCTTGTTGACTACCTTAGAAATGTCATGACATTTCACAGTGGATGGAGAGGTTGTGTAGTCTAAAAGGTCCGTGAAGATGAAAATGACTTGCTTGGAGACACAGAGCAGATTAGTACTGGAGCCAGAACTTAATCCAAGGTTTTAAGACTCCCAAATCAAATTCCTCTTCCAGTATTAGATGATGACCCTCTTACCTCTTCTATCTGCCATCTCTCAATCTTCAAGGATATACATTTTCTGAAAGTATACTAGACCAGGAGTGAGTTGATCCAGCTCTGGTGGGTACTAGTTCTAAGAGTCCAGGTCCTAAGGCCCTTATAGAGCTACCATTCCATGATTATATGATTCTTTTTTCCACCCTGAGTCCCCCAGGTAATCTTTATTATTATCCCTCCTGAGAACTCTATACCATGCTTCCACCTTCCTGGAGCAGAGAAAGGAATCTCTGCTCCTCCTCAGGGTCCTTTGGATTTACAAATAAAATAAGCTCAAGCTCTTTCTCCCTTCCCTAGCATAGGTCTTAAGTTCTTATGCCTATAGGGCCCAATATTGTACCTGTGAAGTTTTGCCCTAGGTTTCTCAAAATGTAGTGTTGGAGACTATTCTCTTTGACATTATCCCACTTCGCTTTCAGCTTTTTTTTTTCTTCTTTTCGTGCCCAGTGTCCAGTTCCTACCTCAGACTAGGCAAATAACCTCTTTCCCATTCCTAAAATATTTTGTACCTACCTCACTTAGCCTTCAGCTGAACCACTTAGGGTTTGAGGTGATAATGACCTAAGATGTTACCCACCCCCACATCCTCCTTGCCCTAGTAATTGCACTTTCTTAGGACGCTTTTCAATTCAATAAACATTTATTAAGTGCCTACTATGTGTCAGACACTGTGCTAAGCTCTGGGGATACAAAAGAGGCAAAAGACTGTCCCTGCTCTGAAGGAGCTTATAATCTAATGGGGGGAAACAACATTCCAACTATCTACAGGATAAATAGGAAATAATCAAGAGGGAAAGCACTGGAATTAAGAGGGATTAGGGAAGACTTTCTGTAGAAGGTGGGTTTTTGGTTGGGACTTAAAGGAAACCAGGGAGGTCACTCAAGACCAAAAAACCGTGACATTAACGGCAACATTTGTGGTGCACATTGGAAATGTTTCTTCACTGCAATCTCATAAGATAAGTAAAGCAAATGTTATTATGCTTATCAGAAGCTTCTCCCAGAAACAAAAGTGGTCTCTTTAATGCCAGTATTGTATCCAGTACGTTATAAGGTTGTGAGAAATGGACTCACAGTGTCCCTAAGAATGACAAATAAGTATGACCCTGAGGGCAGTATAAAGGCACATAGTAGATGTGAGTAGGCTGCAACTTTTCATAAATAAGGAACTTGAAAGAAGAACTAGAGGAATGTTAATCTGGGATATTTATACTCAGAAAAAGGCATTGGGTTGGTCTGAGGGCCAGAGTGAAAGTGACAGGTCGACAGATGGCCCAGGGAACCATCAGATCCATGAGGTGTAAGAAGTGGACAAAGGTTTACAGCAGGTTGGCTGGATCTTCTGTGGCTAAATTAGGACGCAACCTGAGCAAGAGTGACACCCACAATGAGCAAGCGTGAAAGGGCTGGAGTCGGCATCCATTGAAGGGAACAGCCAAGGCAGTGATCTCACAGATCCATTTGAGTATAGGCCTTATACATGAAAAAATCCCAGTTTGAGGTCACTGGACTAGTAAATGTTAGAACTGTACTTAACCTCAGGCCAGTCCTCTCTTGGTTACACTGGGCTGGCATGATATTAGCAGGAAGAATACTAGATTTAGAATTTGAATACTAGCTGTGCTACCCATTATCTCTGAACACCTGGCCAAGTCATTTGACTTCTTTGGGAGTCAGTTTTTTCATCTTTAAATGAACTCATTTTCCAAGGTCCTTTCCAGCTCAAAAATCAAGCCAAAGGAATTCATCTCTAATGGTGGGAAACTTCTGGCAGAATAACATAGTGAAGGAAATAATGTTTGGTTAGTAAGTGGGGGGTTTCCAGCACACCTCAAAAAAAGACCACTAATGTGGCTACTGGTTCTGCTCACTTAGAATACTAATAGTTTTTGTCCATTTTTCTCATTACAAAGGGCTGTATATAATCTCATTTGATCTTTAGGACAACCCTATGAGACTAGTGTTCTACTTTCCAAAAGACAAAATTGAGACTCAAGAATTAAAGTAAGTTTCAGAGCTGGAGGTGGATTCTGATTCTTCTGTCTCTTAAGGTAATGGCTTAGTGTTCTTTTCTCCTAAGCACAGCCTGGGTTTCTCTCTACCACGCCCGTCCTTGCTGCCCCACCAAGCTTATCTGGTCTATCCAGAGATCTTCATTTCTTACCTGACTTCTGGGCTTCCCAAGGCGGACAGTTAGTTCCCTCCCCAAAAGGGAAAGTAATGAGGAGGGTTTGATAGCACCTTAAGATATACTTTCCTCTATAAACCTGAGAAGCAATTAATACTAGTATAGTTATTCCTATTTTATAATTAAGGAAACTGGGACTCAAGGAGATGAATTTTCTTGTTGAAGGTGACACTGTAAAGTATGAAGGGCTAGAACTTGAACCTATGTCTCCAGGGTCTCAGTCTGTTGACTGAAGAGGCAGAGAACCTAGTTTCAAATCTTGGCTCTACCATTTACAAACTGTATGACTTTGGGCAAGTCATCCTCTTTGAGCCTCAGTTTCCTCATCTGTAAAATGACAGATGTTGAACTAAATGACTTCTTAGGTTCATGCCTCATTAATATCACCAACCCTTCCCTGAGTTCATCTGTGATCCTATCACTGTTGCTACAGTATCTGTTATTAGATCGAGAACTCCTTGAAAGCAGGCTCTCCCGCCCATACACACTTTTTTTTTTTTTTGTTTCCCACTCCTTAGCACAGTACCTGGAACATAATAGATGCGTCAGTACCAAGATGACATCTGTTGAAATGAAAGTGTTTGGAGGTGTGTGTGGAGACAGACTACCGGCATAAGATTGGGTTTAATCTCTGTGTTAACTCTATCCCTAATCCTTCTTTTGTGAGCTTTATTCATTCAGCAAACATTTGTTAAGCACCTACTGAGTGCAGAGCCCTGTGCTTAATACATAAGAGAATAGCAAAGCTTGGGTAAGACACTTCCTACCAATATCTACTCTTTTCTGTTGAATGACTGAGAAATGGGACACTGTAGTGTTCCAAAAAAATAAAAATTTCCCAGATGTGAAATTGAGAGATACAAGATGGTTGTGAGTAGTCTGCACTATATTTCAAATAAACAACTTCAAAGGAGAACTTGATAAGAGGATGTAATCAGGCAAAATGGATGACTGAAAAGTAAATTGGACTGGTCACGTAAGAGATGATACATGGACAGCCTGAGTGTTGGAGCACTTAGTAAGCACATACTAGCCCCTGTATTAAGTGCTACGGATGCAGATACAAGCAAGCAAGACGTCCTTGACACCAAGAGCTTTCATTTGAATAAGGGAGAACAAAGATCTGGAAAGGGAAGGTTGCAAGGGTATATACTGGGGCCAGGAAGTGGCATGGCAAGATAAAGGCTTAAAGTTCACTTCTCAAAGCTGAGGGATCTGGGGGCAGAGTCCAGGTTACCCAGGGGGCAAAGGTAGAAGTGGTGATCAGCATAGAGAATGATTGCCATGGACTTGGCTGGGCCAGGAAGTGGTCATATCATTTATTTTATGTGATAAGTACACAGAAGAGGGGCAAACAAAGCATTATGGGAGATCCAACAGGGAAAATCCTCACTGACCAGGGAAGGGCTTCCTAGAGGAGGTTGGGCTTTGAAGCATGGGTAGGAATTCAAAGGTAAAGAGAAGTAGAGGGTCATGGAGGTGACACAGTAGACTGGCCCTGGAGTCTGGAGGACCTGAGTTCAATTCCAGCTTCAGACACTTACTAGTTATGTGATCCTGGGCAAATCACTTAACCCCAATTGCCCCCCCCCCCCCCCCAAAAAAAAAGAGAAAGAGAGAGAGAAGTAGGAAAAGTGTTTTAGGTTATCAGAGAAAAACATGAGCAAGGGCATGGAAGTAAAAGAGAACAAGGCATAGGATCATCATTATCATTTATAGCAGGACAGGATATGTTCAGGAGGCAGAGAGTAGTAGAGTCTAGACTGAAATAGACTACCTGGAGGAGAGTAATGTGAGAGGCTTTCATAGAATCAGAGCCAGAAGGAACCTCAGAAGGAAGGAAATAAGTATTTGTTAAGTACCGACTGTATGCCAGGCCCTGTACTAAGTGCTTTACAAATTTTATCTCATTTGATGCTCACAACAGCCTTGAGATATAGGCACTATTATTAATCCCATTGTATAGTTGAGGAAACTGAGGCAGATAGAGGTTAAATGACTTGCCCATTGTCACACACCTTTAAGTTTCTGGGGTCAAATTTGAACTCAAGTTTTCCTGACTCCAGGGCCAGAGCTGTGCTGCCTAGCTACCTCACTTCATTAAAGAGATGAAGTGACATGTTCACTACACAGGTAGTGTCAGGTGGGAACTGACCTCTAAGTCCTTAGTTTTCCTGTAATATAAAATGGAGATGATAATACAGTCATTAGCTATCTTAGGGAGTTGTGAGGTGTAAAATTAAAGTGCTATGTAAATGGTTGCTAATATTAAGACAAAATCTGTGGCCCAGAAAGAAGAGAGAATTAGATTCTGGGAGATCCAGTAACCAAAAGGCCATTAGGTCATGATCCATGTTCTAGAGCTGCATTTCTCTCATTATGTAGTCTGGAGATCTCTGGGGATCCCCAAGGTTCTTTCGGGAGGTTCAGGAGGTCAAAGCTATTTTCATAATGATATAAAAATTTTTCATTGCTAATGTGGTAAATATCAATAGGTATAAATCACATAAAAGCTTTTTGGTGGGTGCTTAATAATTTTTAAGAATGTAAAGGGTGGGGCAACTAGGTGTCTCAGTGAATAGAGCAGCAACCCTGGAATCAGGAAAACCTGAGTTCAAATCCGACTTCAGACACTTACTAGCTGTTTGACCCTGGGCAAGTTAATTAACCCCAATTGCCTCAAAAAAAAAAAAAAAAAAAGAATGTAAAGGGGTTCTGGGACCAAAAAAATTTGAGAACCACTGTTTTAGAGGAAGGGGAAATGGAAGAGAGAGGGAGAGATCCGAGATTTGAGAAGGAAAAAGAAGATGAAATCTGAAGAACAAGAGATCTGGAGCTTGACAATCCCCTAGGAATCAGAGGGAGACAGAACTGTTTTCTGTGGGGTTGACATGTCTGGGTCCCTGAAGGGAGAATGAACTGGATAGAGGTTTCATGTCTGGGGCACCAAAAAAGCAAGCATGGCATGCTTGAAAGAACATTGATTTTGAAGTCACAGGACCTAGACTTGAACCCTGGCTCTGCTACTTACACCTTGGTGACCTTGAACAAATTACTTAACCACTCAGCACCTCCATTTCTCTTCTATAAAATGAGGGCAAAGGGAGTATGTGGTTAACCTAATGAGCTCTAAGGTCGTCTTCTAGCACTAAAGCTACAATAGACCTGAGCAAGGAAATAGGCTCGGATCCCAGAGGGAAGAAGCAACCAGAGAGAACTGAGGTTGGGAACCTGAGAAGGGACTAGACAAAGATCTGAGTCTCAACATAGAACGAATTTTAGAGGATTGGGAGATCCCATTGGAGTGGAATTAGGTTGAGTTTTGGGGCCCTCAAAAAGAGAGAACTCGTTTGGAAAATGTGAGGTCAAGACCTGAGGGGAAACTATTCCAGCTTCTGGTCCCAAAGGAGAGGGGATGAAACTAGAGAAAAAGACAACTGATTTTGGCAGGGGGCAGAAGAGAGATCTGGGACCTGAGTGGGGAAATGCAAGTAGAGAGAGGACCTGTGTCTAGGAAACATGAGGTAAGAGGTCCCAGAGAAGACTAAGGAAGGGTGCCTGGATCTTGAAGTAGGAACCAGTGATTAAGGAGACAGCGGTTTTCTGGGAGATCGAGAGATTCTTGTCCTGAGCTGTGGCTTTGGGGTTTGGGGAGAGGAATGAGATGAAGAAGGCTAAGCAGAGAGACTGCATGACTGCCTCTTCAGCATACAGTGGATGGGATTACTTTGCAGGTTGGCCATGATAGTCCTTCCAGCTCCAAGATTGTGTGAGCATCAATATTCTTTGAAGAGTCCTTAACACCCAAACTTGCCTCCTCATTACACTGGCTGATAAGATGGGAGATATGAGTAACTTAACTTAGAAGGCAGCTGTTATTCCTTTGCTAGTCTGGTCGATGGGATAGGAGGCCATATTGAGTTTGATAAGGTTGGGGGGACATAGCCAAAATTTTCCCTAGTTTGTACTTCACCCTCACCTGCAGAAATAATTATTTGTTTAATATTTTATTTTCCCCCAATTACACCTAAAAACAATTTTAACATTTCATTTCTTAAAATTTTGAATTCCAAATTCTTTTCTTCCCCTCCCCCATCATTGAGAAGGCAAGCAATTTGACATAGGTTATACATGTGCAGTCATGCAAAACATTTCCATATTAGTCATGTTGTGAAAGAAAACACAACCAAAAAAACCTCCAAGAAAAATAAAGTTTAAAAAAAACAGACACCTGCAGAAATTTGCAGACAGATTGGCATCTAGTCCTAGCCTCACAGGACATAACAGCCCTCAATCATCTGTCTTAATTAATTGCACCCTGAGCCTGCTCCATCCCTATGAGAACCCTTCAAACTTGGGAGAGCAGTGCCCCACCCATTCCCTGGAAGCTGAGTTTATCAAAAATGTTGTTCTTCTCTGTCACTCCTGGGCAAGAAATTAAGGTCATAACAGGCATTAGACGTCTGTTTTTGTTATATGTAAATATGTATTTAAGAAGAGATCTTTGGGATAGCTCTTATTACATAAAAGGTCTAAAAATTGTTTGGCCACAAACTGGGCTCTTGACAATAGAAGTCATGTTGCTAGAGGTTGCTTAGCAAGCTACCTCAGAGACAAGAAGGAAGGCCAGTAGAATTATCATTTTAAAAAATTCTCATTTTTGCAGAGTTGTAAAGTTCACAATGTTCTTTCCTCACAATAGTTAGGTGAGATGTTGCTTTATTAGTGTGGAAGGAACTCATCTTTCCTGGAGGGTTTAGCATTACAAGTTTTATTCCCATATCATAGGAGAGAAACTGAGGCTCTATATTCTAAGTGCAGGAGTGGGGAACCTGTGGCCTTGAGGCCCCTGTATCTAAGTTCTCTTCCAACTCTAAGATGCCATGATTCTCTAGAGCACACTGTCCCTAATTCCAGAAAGCCCTGTGTAAGGCAGGATAGATGAGCTACTGTCTGCACTTGGCACCATCTAGAGTTTACTTGCACTTTGTCAGTTTAAATTCCTGGAGACAGAGCATTAGAGCAGAGCGACCCAGGGATCTGACCTAGTATGGCAATTCTTATAACGTAACCTAAATCATAAGACCAAAGCAGGATTCTCTTTACATCAGCATTTCTGAAATAAATAAAAAGAAGGAAGGAAAAACGCTTAACAGAGCACCTCATAGATTCAGAAATACTGGAAGCTATCATCTTTGGATTTGGGAAAAGAAACGAATCATCTAGCCCGTGCCCACATTTGCTGGGAATTGGTAACTAGAAAGAGAAATGTAGGCAGCACTTTCCAGGAAGTTCTTGTGTCTCCCAGAATGTGAGGCCATTTCAGTTCTAAACTGGTCTATCAACTTCTTAATAGTATAGTGGAAAGGCGCCCTGACTCGGTGGCCCAAAGGCCACTTTGTCAGGAGATCTCTTTGTGACCTTAGGAAAGTCACCTCTCTAATCATTTGTTTCCTTATCTTTTAAATGATTGGGTTGGACCAGATGACTTCTACCATCCCTCCTTGCTCTAACATCCTAAGGTCCCTCCCTCACTCCCTATCCAGCTCCAACTTTCCATGAGAGATACCAGAGCATCAAAACTTTGTAATGAAATAATGTAGATTGGTTGCAAAGAAACTCAGTGATTGGTAGCATTATAATTAAGAACCTGAACAACTCCCCTTGGGAGAATCGTGACAGGAGAGTAAGTAGGATCTTGGGACTAATTTGTTTACTGCATTGTTGTTACAACTGATAAAATTGTGGGAAACCCTGTAACTTCTTCATGAATTAATCCAAGTAAATAAATACTCAGTGGGTTATAAATTGTAGCCTGTGTTTAAAAAGACCCCAAAACTGAACTTGCTTTATGACTAAACATATTCTGGGAAACTACTTGAAATCTTAGTCACAGAGTTTTTATTGCTAGACCTGAGAAGGACATTGAGACATACTAATAGCAGTAGTTCACATTCACATGGTATTTTACAGTTTACAAAGTTCTTAGAACATAATGTCAGAGTTGGAAGGGACCTTAGAACACAGATAGGCCATGTAAAATGTAGAATGTTAGAATATGGAACATAAAACATTGGCTATGAAAAGGCTTTTGGAGATTACATAATTCAACCTTCTCATTTTACAAATGGGAAAATGGAAATCCAGAGAGTGATTTGTTTAAGATAGAAGCTTGAGAGGCCAGGGAGATGATGGACAAAGAAGTGGGAATTGAAAACAATATGATTGTAGTGTAGTAAAAATGTACTATAACAAAGAATTCCACTGGTCTCATTCCTTTGTATTTTATAAAGAAAAAAATTTTTGAAGATGGATATTTATAGAAAGGTTTGGATGAAGAGTAAAAAACCTAAAGATGGTTTGCCCATTATCCCAATTTCTCAGGGGGTGGGAGGGGAGTACCAAGGATCCTATATTCTGTTTAGTTTTGATCTTACTGGAGACCACCACCTATAAGTTTTATGAAGAGCAAATTAACATTTGAAAATGCAATCTTAACTTGGTTGTTGGGATGAGAAATGATCACACATGCAGCTATTAAGTAATACAAGAAGCGAATTCCTTCCTATTTTGCATTTTATAGAATTAGTATTGTTGTTGTTGTTTTCTGGAAGGAAATTTATCTAGTTATCTAGTGTGACATTCTCATTTTCAAAGAAAAGTGATGCATTCCAGGCACTCAGCTAGTCTTTGGTAGAGGTAATAGCAACCTTAAAAACAGATATTGAAATTAGCAAAATGTTGGTTATGATTTTATATATAAACATTACTATATAGTGAATATGATTCTGATATTTTATTACTTAATAACAAAATTTGATAATATTTTTGAGTAAATTTTATTGTTGAATATATAATAGTGTATCTATTCTGTGTGTATGTGTGTGTGTTCCAAAAGTCTTAGTGCAGAGTACTGTCCTAGGTATTGAGAAAGATATACGAGGGGCAGCTAGGTGGCGAAGTGGATAGAACACCAACCCTGAAGTCAGGAGGACGAGTTCAAATTTGGCCTCAGACACTTGACACTTACTAGCTGTATGGCCCTGGGCAAGTCACTTAACCCCATTGCCTAGCCGGGGAAAAAAAAGAGAAAGAAAGAAATACAGATCAACAAGACTAGGTGCCTTTCCTCAAGGAACTTGTAGTTTGCTAGAGTAATATGACAAATATACAGGAAACTACAGTACTAAACAGATCTTAAATGTATTAGAGAGCTAGAAAGTGCTACAAATATTTGGAAGAAGCTTTTTGTTGGAGATTGAGGGATCAGTGAAGGTAAATAGTGTGGTATCATTCTGTTGCATTGAAGAAACATTTATAGTTTGAAAAGAAGTGGTAGAATTTCTGCCCCGAGGAGGAACTTACCATTCAGGATCATGTCATCATCAGAATAATAATAATAACTTAAATTCCCATAGATATTTAAGGTTTACAAAGTATTTTCCTCAACCTATTCCTATAGAAGCACTATTGTCTCCATTTTACTGATAAACTGAGGCTTGGAGAAATGAAATGTTTTGCCCCAAGCCACATGACTAATTAATTAATTAGTACATATTAGTTATACATTATACATATTAATACATATTAGCATGGGGAAATTCAACCCAGACCTTCCAACTGCAAATCCATTGTTCTTTCTACTATCACTGCTTGGAGAGTAGAATTTCATTATACTTTCTTGCATTTAAAAAAAAAAGTATCATTTACAGAAAAGGATAAAAAAATTAAAATTTTGGAAATGTAGATTTTTTTAAAATATGTAAGAGAGAGCTCTGGATTTGTGATGAACTCTCAGCTTCTTATAAACTGTTTGACCTTGGGTAAGTTTCTTCCTTTCTCTGAGCCTCAGTTTTCTATTCTGTAAAATAAGGGTTCGGGTTAGTTTATCCCTAAGGAGATCCTGAATGTTATGGCATTCTAAATTCTAAAGTCTATTCTAACTCTTAAATCTTCTTAAGGAAGATGAATAGTATCCACTGAATGAATGAATGAACAAATGAGAGAAAAGGCATTTATTAAGTGCCTATTATTAAGTGCCTACTCTGTGCAGAGCACAAATAGAAAAGAGAGACCATCCCTGTTCTCAAGGAGCTTAGATTCTAATAGGGAGAGACCACACGTAGAGGAGGCTTCTGTAGCAAATAGGATGGAAAGGCCCAGTGATCCTTAGGATTTAGGAGCAAAAGCAGATGGTAATACATCTTCTTTAGTCTCATTTCTTTTGGTAAAATGACATCCTTTTCTGAAGTTGAGCTACTGGACAATGCCAACAACTTTGTTAGTAACAGCCTTATTTTCTAGGTCTTCAGTAACTGAGGCTACTGAGGAGTTGAAAGGTGCAGCACCTCCAGAGGGGTTTCCTTTCCACAAGCATTGCTGGCCTGGCACTCAGCCATGTGGGCCAGGCTGGAAACAGGTCAGTGGTCTGGAGGGCCAATTCTATTCTCAGGCTCTTGGGCTTCACTGCCTGTCAGTGGCAGTTGGTTGGCAGTTGGTGTTGGAGATGTCACAGATGGGGCCCTTCCAAAGGGTTGCTCCCTTCATTTATGGCCAGCAGGATCAGGATAGAAGCCCGGCCGTTGATATGGGTGGTACTGCTCTCTTCCTGGGGCTCTTGGGCTTACCCTCCCATCAGTAGCAGTTGGTGATGGCGGCGGCTATGGCGGAGGCTATGGCAGCGGCAGTGGCAATCAGGCCCTTTCTCCCCAAGGGCTGCCTGTCCTGAATGATGGCTAACAAGGCTGGGTTAAAGCAGGGCTGATGGGTAGTGGGATGGGTGCTGCTGTTCCCATGGCTCTTGGGCACAGGGTCCTGGGACTGTCTCCACCTGGGTCTGAAAGGAAGTATAGATTGAGGTGGCAGGAGTATTTTGTTTCTGGAATGTCTGGCTAGTTAATGGTGGGAACTTTTTTGTTTATTCTCTTTGTGTATATATCTATAATTTATTGAATTTGTGTTTTTAACCTCTGTGTCTAGAAGTTTGTCTTATTATAGAACTGTCTCTAATCTAAAATGGACTTTGCATAGTGATACCATGTCAGGGCTTATATTCCCAGTTGACTTATCTGTTTATCAAGGGAGATATAGTTAGTGTTCATAATAAAAATGGACTTCTCTTGTTTAGCAAGGCCTGGGAAAGAGAGACAGATCATCAGAAAGAAGGAATTGACATGCTAGTTCCTCATTTTTGTTTCTCCTCTAACCCCATTTTGACTTCATGAGATCACACATCTGGTGGATCTGTTGGACAGTGTAGAAATATTAGGACAACTTTCTCTGAACCTCAGTTTTCTCCTTTGTAAAATGAGGATGATAATTATTGCACTACCCTCCTTCCCAAGGCCATTGTAGGAAAAATGCCTTGTAAGTTGTAAAATGCTTATCAAAATGGGAGCTATCATTCTTAACAGAGCAGTGTGGAGGTGATTAGAGTCCTGGCCCTGGGGATTAGAAAAACTGCATTTGACTCCTTGCTCCCCTACTTACTAACAGCATGACTCTGGACCAATCACCTTATTTCTCTGTTTCCTAATTTGTAAAATGAGGATAGTATTACTTCCACTGCTGGGCTTCTTATGAAGGGCCTATTATGTGCTGGGTATATGCTGAGGACATTTTATGAAGAAAGAAACCAAGATTCAGAAGTTGATCCAACTATCAGTAGTTCTATGGAAACACATTGCTCCATTAAGACTGCTAAACCCAGGGTCAAGAAAACCTGAGATCCAATATGGCCTCATAGACTTAGCAGCAGTGTGACCCTGGGTGAGTCACTTAACCTCTGTTTGCCTCAGTTTCCCCTACTGTAAAATGGAGGCAACAATAGTGCATACCCCCAGGGTTATTGTGAGGACAATACGAAATAATATTTGTGAAACATTTTGCAGACCTTAAAGCACTACATAAATTACTGGTGATGATGATGATGATAATGATGATGATGTGGAGGTTTGGATCTGCCTTGGGAGAGGGAGTACCACATTGATGAAGCTCTAGACCCTTGAAGAATTTCAGCAATTCCATTAATAGGACAATAAGTCCTATTAATTGGGGACTATTGTGAATTGTATCCAAAAGTGTGTTTTTCTTGTCCCTCAGAGGGGAGATTGAGTCCCCAAGCACATTGTTAGTCTTAATGTTTTCTCTATAGTATGCTGGCCCCAGGTGGCATTTCACTTAATATTAGCAGGCCTAAGTAAGAGACCAGAAGAAACTCATGACTCTGAACTATGGTTCTTACCTCTTAACTGGAGGAGAGAGAATCTGAGGCCTTGTTGAGAAGTTGGGCCTACAGAGGAGAAGCCCAGGGAATGATTGCCTTCTAGTACTTAAAAGGCTCCTGTGTGTTTGAGGGTGGCTTTGTCGAGTTATTTTGCTTGATGCTAGAAAGGAGAACTAAGAACAATGGGTGGAGATTAAGAGGAAAAGACTTACACTCAGCTGAGTGTAAGGAAAAATGTCTACATAATTAGAGCGATCTTGGAATGGGCTAGGCCACCCTTGTGGGCAATGGGTTTTCTTTTCCTAGAGGTCTTCACATTAAAGCTGAGTAACCTCTCAGGCTTCATAAAGGGGAATTCTTAATTAAATATAGGTGTTAAGCATGATGGCTTTTGAGAGATCTCTTGTAACCTTGATATTGCATGAGTTTTGTGTGATTTGGAATTAGGACCCCTGGATTCTAATATCTGTTTTGTACTTGATGAGCTTTAAGTGGCCTGAGTTACATTATTCTCCTTGTACCTCAGTTTCTCAGTTGTCAACAGAGATAAAGGTTTTCTGCAAGTGTGCTTTCGGAAGAGGCTGTATTGATGTGGCTTTTGACTTTTAATACTTTCAGATAAAGGGTCAAGATAAACTTTGGTTTTTTACCCATGAAAATCTATGGCAGTATGGTATAATGTAAAGAGCTCTGAACTTCAGATCCAAAAACCTGAACATAGGTCCCATTTCTGTCCCTTATTAGCCCTGTAACCAGAGGCAAATCACTTGAATACTGGCCTTCTCAAATGGAGGCATTCACATTTATGTAAGCACTTTATAGTCCTTATTTCATTTGGTCCCCATAACAATCCTTTCATTAGGGGCTATTATTATTCCCATTTTACTGAGGAGAAACAGACTCACAAGTGAAGTGACATACCCAAGACCACATAGTGAGGAAGTGTCCAAGTCTTAACTCCTAGTCCATTGCTTTATCTACTACCTCCCAAGGTTGTTATGAAGATGAATTGAGATTATGTATGAAAGTTGCTTCGTGAAACTTTCACAGAGCTACATCAGCATCAGCTGTTGTCATGGCCTCCGCTTGCCTTATTGGTTAAATAGAAGGGCCTGTTGACTTTTTATTCTGTGTTTCAACATTCTGTGTTCTCACATCCTTTTTTGCACCAACATTCTATGTGTGGCACCGTTTTCTAAGTTTTAATTGATACATTATGATGATAGTCCTTCCTCATTTTATTCATAACACACAGCTTTAATCTACTCATATCCTTAGTTTGTGATGATATCTTCAATTCATTTTCTCTCTCTGTCCTCTCCCTCCCTCTCTTTCCTTCTTCTTTCTTCTCTCTCCCTCCTTCCTTCTCTCTCTTTTTCTCTCTGAATCTCTCTCTCCCTCTCTCTCCCCCCCCTCTCTTCTGTCCTCCTCTTTCTCTTCCTTCTCTCTCTTTCTGTCTCTCTACTTTTCTTCCTGAATTCTTGAATCACTCCAGGGAACTTAAAACCTTACTGTATTTCAATTTGTACCATTACAATGATCACAACAAACATTTAAATAAAATCCTTACCACAATTTTTTGTAGTAGGTAGTGCCAGGATTAGTATCCCCTTTTTAAAGATGAAGGCTCAGAGATGAAAACTGACCTATAATATAATCAAAATAAAGTGAAACAAACATTTTTATTAGGCATCAGTTTTGTGCAGAATACCTAAGGTCATCTGGCTATTAAGAATTGGAGCCAAGATGTGCACCCGGGTCTCCTGACTAACTCCATATCTAGTGCTCCTTTTATGCTACTCCAAAATGAATGTCATTCCCAGGCCCCCTACTCAGTTGTCAACTTCCAGGAGGCTGGGATAGTGCAAATTGAATCACTCTGAAGTGGACATATATATTGCAATTCACATTATTTGAAAGTAAAATTATGTAAGATATGGTCATTGGTTCCAGTCCAATGGAAATGCACAGTGTGAGTTCAAATAATGTGACCACTTCAGAATATTCTTTATTCTGTACTAATAATAGAGATGTAACTGTATTTCAGTAAAGGTGTGATCTCACTAATGTCTATACCCCCTCAAGTAGCACAGATTATAAGCCATGTATACCTTCTGATCTTGTGTGACTCTTGTCCTCGTCTTCCCCTAAATCCTCCGTGGGAGATCACGCCAACTTTTGGGCAACTTCATCTCTCTTGGCATTTCATGGGCACAAAGAAAGGAATTTGTGTGCCTTGTTTATCTTTGCCTTTACCTGCAGTACCATGCATACATTAGGTACTTATAATAAAGGTTTTTGGAATTGATGAGTTTTTGATCTGCTGTCCACAGGCAGCAGGTATAATATAAAAGGTACTGACCTTGGAGTCAGCAGATCTGAGTTAAAATCTTACTCCAGATGCTTAGCAGGGTGGCCATAGGTAAGTCACTTAACTGTTCTGAGACTGGCAGTGATAGGTCTGCTGTAAGGAAAGCACTTTGTAAACCCTTTAAATAGTATAGACATAGCTGTTACTTTGAAAAAGAATAAAACCAACTGTAGAGCAGATTTTCAAATAAAACCCTAAAAATTGAAAGCAATTTACATTTTATTAAAAAATAAAACACTTTGCCATAATTCTAAACTCAGCCTTATATACTTAGAAAGCTCAATTGTGTGGTGATGCCTGCCTTAAGACATAACCAAGAGCATCTCTAATAGCCTTGTCATAGTACAGTGGGGAAAATGCTGGATTTGGAATCAGAGCTTGAAACTTCATCTCTTGTACTCTGTGACTTAACCTCCCTGGACTCAGTTTCCATACCTATAAAATGAGGGGGTTGGATTAGATTGAACAGAATGTAAAACTGTGCATTTTACTCAGTGCCAGGTACTATGCTAAGCTCAATTCTCTCCCTTGCTCTTTGGGTGACCTACAACATTTATTCTTTGGAGACTCCATTGTTTAAAGCCACCTGGCGTCACTGGAAGACTATATCAGTACATCGAGGTTCTAGGATTTGTATGGGGGGAGTACAATAGAAAAACTCGATGGTTCCTGCTTTTAGGGAGGTCACATTCTAATTGGGGGAGACTGAAATGAGAGTTCAGCTTCATGGCAGATGGAGAGAGGCCAGTTGGTACTTAGGATTCAGTAGGAAAAATAGTGGGGCAGAAGTTAGGGCCAGGTGGACCTTGGGAGACAATGGCATGGCAGATAGTTCCCAACCAATCACTGTTGAAAAGAAGGTAGTGCTCCAGTGGGAGTCATAGTGGAGTGGGGTTCTGGGTTCCCTCAGGCAGAGGTAGGTATGAGGGAAGGGGGTGAACATCCAGATGATAATGGGCATCAAGAACCTGGAGGGAACTGCACAATGGGGATTAGAGTGGCAGGGTTAGGTGATGTTGGAGAGGTCCCCTGGGCCTGTTCTTGCAGATCCACTGGGTGCCAGTTGGCATGAGGGTGACAAGGAGGCTGGAGCAGAGGAGGAAAAAGGTTTCCTGCAACTATCCCTGCTGATAACCTGAAAGGGTCCTTTAGATCTAAATCTGTGATTCTCTTTCCCACTCCCCTTTTGTTTTCTCATTCTGATTATTTTGCTGTTGATATTGCATAACCTGGCACATCTTGCCTGCCTCCCAGGCCTCTTCTTTGATAGTTTATCTCGGAGGGGTATTGCCACAGAGAGCCATACAGTTCTTGATTAGGTGGGCTGACCCTTCCCTGGGTGTGGTAAAATGTCCATGACTGTGAGTCAGCTGTTGGGTAATCTGTATCTGAAGGACATTAGGTGGGGGACAATTAATAAAATTCCAATGACAGGGAGGAAGTATTGCCCTCTGCCTGATCAGTTGGCTTATTAGGTTCTCCAAACCTTAATTTGCTATTTTGCAGTCCACAGCTTTCACTTTTCGGTTCCTCATATTGATTGAATTAACACCCTCATTAACCACTCCTAATTGCTTGATTGCACACCCTTGCTGCTCCTTCACCAGCTTTGTCCAATCAGATTCCAAGTCTCAGAGGGTCTTTGTCCATGATGTGTTGCTCATTGTTCTGCCTCTTTCTACTTACACAACTGCCCTGGAGTTCCGCAGTCTCCTAATCAGGCTCCCAGAGCTTCCAGTCTTTGGAGCGGTCCTCCACACAGCTGCTGAAGTAGTCTTCAAGCTCGAGTCTGACAATGTGACTGACTCTCCAGCCTGCCAAACTTCAGTGGCACCCATTTCCCTCCAGCATAGAATACACACTCTTGAGCTTGCCATTTCAAGCCCTTCTCAGTGTAGCTTTCCTGCACACTGTTCCCCTCCACACTCCCTCTGTTCCAACCTAACTGGCTTCATTACTGTTCTCCAAACTCGCTGTCTCGGAATTCCAACTCCCAGATCTTCATCTCTTCCTACTTTGCCTAGGCCATTCCCCATGTCCTATCATGTCCTCCTGCTTCATCACAGCCTCTTAGATTCCCTAGTTTCCTTTAAAGCTCAGCTTATGTCTTATCTCCTAGAGGAAATTTTTTGGTTTTCCCTGTAGTTGTCTAATGCTCTCTTTGTTATTATCCCCATTTTAGAGTGGAGGAAACTGGGGCAAATGAGATTAAGTGACTTGTCCAGGTTCATACAGCTAGTAAGTTTCTGAGGCTAAATTTGAACTCGGGTCTTCCTGACTTACTAGCTCTATGTGTAGCACAGTACAGTGCCTGGCACGTAGTAGGCTTTATATAAATATTTATTCCCTTCCTCATCCCCATTATTTTATAATGAATGTATTTGTTGTGCGCTCTTTCTCTCTCTCCCTCCCTCTCTCTTTCCCTTTCTCTCTCTCTCTCTCTTCCCTGCCACAATTTCCTTATCTGTTAAATAAATGCCTGTTAATGCTTGTATTACCAAACACAGAATTTACTCTAGAATTACTCATATCTCCCATTTCCATAGCACCTTATGATTTGTAGGATCCTTTCCTAGCAACAACCTTGTTTTATATTCCTCCATTTTACTATAAAAATAGTGGTTTAGAAAAGTTGAATAACTGGGACAAAAACTGGAGACAAAACTTGAATGCAAAACAAGTGCCTCCAAACCTCCTCTTCATTTTATTATATAATGCTTCTTCTCCTTAGACACGAATTAGTTCCAATTCTCCTCTTCATTATCACCTTGGATAAAGTACTCAACTTCTGTGCCTTAGTTTCTTTATCTATGAAATGAGATTAATAATAACTGCACTATTACCTCATGGGGCTATTGTAAGGTACAATCAAAAGCACTTTGTAAACTTGAAATAGTAATTATAACTGTGAGCTTTGACCTCTTTAAAAAAAAGCAAAATTGGTTTCCAGGAAAAAACCCTCCTATTCATGTTCAACTAGATTGAATGAATGTTTAATACTGTACTCAAAAGGGTAAACATTGTGTTTTCAATTCCTTGTATTCCTTAGCTACTCATTTACTCTCTTGGAATTTACAACTGTAAAATGAAAAAATGACAAACCATTGTACACTGGAGTGTTGAAGAAAAGATAGTCTTCAAGAATGTTCTTAATGGTCCAGTAATACCAAACAATTGTTTCTTAGAGATACTATTGCATGGCTCTTCCTTAACAAGTTTTTCTGAGATCTTAAGATGTGAAGCTTTTTTTATTTTTATTTTTTATTTTTTACTTTTTGGCGAGGCAATTGGGGTTAAGTGACTTGCCCAGAGTCACACAGCTAGTGAGTGTTATGTGTCTGAGGCCTGAACTCGGGTCCTCCTGACTCCAGAGCCATTGCTCTATCTGCTATGCCACCTAGCTGCCCCAAGATATGAAGCTTTAAGCTTTAATTGGATAATCTAATGAAGGTTGTGGACCCTTTCTCAGAATAATGTTTTTAAATGCATAAAATTCCAAAAGAAGTCAAGTCAAATCAACAGGTATTTATTAAACACAATAATTCTGCCCACCTCCACAGAGAGGTAATGGACTCAGTGCAGATTGAGCCATTTTTCCCCTTTTGGACATTGACAGGGTGGAGTTTGTTTTGCTCAACAATACATGTTTGTAACAGTTATTTTTTTTCCTGCTTTCTCAATGGCAGGGGAAGGGGGATGTCAAGGGGAGTTACTGAGAGAATTCAGATCTGAAAATTAAATAAAATTGAAGTTAAAAAAACTAAACATTTATTAAGTGCCTACTATGTGCTAGACACTTCACTAAGCACTAGGGATACAAAGAAGGACAAAAATAAGGGAGTTCACAGTCTAAAAGGGGAGAGAATTACTTATGTGTATTATATTGCAATAGTTATAAATATATATTGAAATAGTTTCATATTGAAATTTATTGAATATTACTGAAGTAGTAATCAAAATGTTTTTAAAGTCCACAGACCCTAAATTAAGAACCCTTGATCTAGTCTAACCTCCTTATTTTACAGAAAAGGAAACTGATATCCCAGGAAGGTTGTGTCCTTCCTAAATCACACTAGTGACAGAATCAGAATTCTAACCCAGGTCTTCCACCTCCAGATCCACTCCTCTTTGCCTTTGAAGATTTCTTCTCAAGTAGATCAATAGAATTTGCTTATCATTTTGGTGAATTAGTTTTATTGTGATGTAATGTTTGGAAGGAAATTAAAATTTCCTTTTCTACCTGTCCAGGCTAGCGGTCATGTGGGAGGTGAATCTGTGGATTTTTGGTAATCTTGAAGCTTTAGGAGGTTAGAAATATGTCAAGATGTGTCACATAGAAGTGAAGCCTCCACAAAAATCTAGCTTCTCTGTTCATAATTAACTAGATATTGAATGTCACGAATTTAAAGAGGCAGCATGTCATGGTTGAAAGAACACTGGATTTCAAGTCAGAAGACCTAGGTTTCAAACTCATAATCTGTATAAATGATGGCAGTTAGAAGGCGTAGTTTCATATTCAGGGTTAACCATTTGCCAGCTATATGATCATGAGCCCCTTTCATCTCTCTGATTCTTCGTTTTCTCATCTGTAAAATGAGGGGGTTGGACTAAATGACCTCCAGGGTTCCTTCCAGTACTAACATTCTGTGTTCTGTGCCCAGCTGCATTTCATAAGCCATCCTCAGAGGACTACTTAATTTCCTTTTCTTGCTTTTCATCACTGAATAAACTTGGGTTTTAAAAGGCCATCATTTTCTTAGACTTCTAGCAAAGAAAAAAAGTAACCTGAATATCTGGGCAGTGTTCAGAAGGCTGAGGCGCCAGGCTCACGTACCTACAGGCAAATCTTGCAGATTTATGAAGCATTCACTGAGGACAGGCCACAATTCTCATAATGTCTCTCTCCCCCTCTCCCTCTCCCTCTCCCTCTCCCTCTCTTTCTCTCCCTCTCCTCACCCCCGCCTGCATCCTCCAGTATTTAGTGCACTGCAAATTTTCTATAACAGTAAAAGAGTTAACTAGCTGGTGTACATCTGTTCTTTGTTGGAGAGCCTCAGGAGGCCAGACTTAGGCCTGGCAGGGAGCCTTCTGCTGTCTCTTGCCATAAAGAATGTTGTTTGGAAATAAGAAAACTTACACTGTGGGAATCTCATATTTCATTATCAGAGCTTCTCCCAATGCATTCCCAATTTGGACACAGCTGTCTTGGGAGGTTGCCACTGACACCAGACCATTGGTAATTAGGGCTTTTGGTTTCTGGTTTATGATAGCAAAAAGGCTTGATAGAAGCCTTCTCCAAAAACACCACATTGGAGACTTTTCTTATAATCTCTCAGTGAATTGATTTCTTCTTGAAAAAGGATTATGTAGAGCTCTCCAAGATCACCTTACTATCATATAATACTTGGACTTGGAGTCAAAAGGACCTGGGTTTGAGTCTCAGTTTTGAAGCTGTGACCCTGGACAAATACTTTACCTATCCGGGCCTTGGCTTCTGCATCTTTAAAATGAGAATGCTATTTACATGGTTGTTCTGTAGAAGCCACTTTTTAAACCTTAAAGTACTATAGATATGGGATCAGTTAATAATAATAATAATGGTAATTGTTATTGTATGTATTATGTGTAACACATTTCAGAATTATGCTATTAATAATAAAAACAATGTGTATTATGAAGAAGTCCAAAGGGCAGACTCCATCTGCACCTAGGATCAATCACTGCTTCTAATACTTTCTTTCTTTATGACATTGGGAAAATCACTTAACCTCCCTGGACCTCAGTTTTCTCAGCTGCAAAACAAGACGGTTGGTTTAGATGACCTCTCAGGCCACTTTTACCTCTAGAACTATAATCCTAAGAATCCTCTGTTTGGCCTTTCTATAGTCTAGCACAGTATCACAGATATGGTTTTAATAAGATTTTTTTTTTTAAATAACAAATAACATTTGTAGAGGCAACCTGGGATCATGGATAGGGAGCTTGTCCAGAGTTGGGAAGACCCATGTTCAAGTTCTTCCACTGATACATATTGTCCGTACCACCCCAGGAAAATTGCTTAAATATCTCAGGTGGCCAAGTACATCTCTAGGAGAGTAAATTGCAGAGAAGGTACAGATCTGAATTGGTAGTGTTCCTCATCAGGCGTTTTCTACCAATGAATACATGTCTGGTCCAGATAAGGAGCCAGAAAGCTACTCTAGTTACAGAGTGTTTGACGTACATTATCTCATCACGCTGTAAGGTAAATTGGTCAAGGAATATTCTCCTCAAATCATAGCTTAAGGAAACAAAAGCCTGGAGTGCTAGATCTATTTGTTCTGTGTCACACAGCTAATCAGTGGTAGGGATGATAACATCAAAGATTTAAAATTGGAATCAACCATAAAAGTTTATCTAGTCTAACACCCTCATTTTATAGGTAAGGAAACCAAGGCCCAGAAAGGGGAACCAATTTGCCCAAGATCTCACACAAGCTGAGCCCATGTTGGAACCCCATTGCTGTGGAACCAGTATTCAGTGAACATACTGCTTTATGGATATTCAATTTCCATTGAACCACCCAGCTTCCAGGGGAGTCACACACAGATGTTATAACTCAAGTGCAATGAGTGCCCTTCCCATTACATTGAACTGGTAGTGACAGTAAGCTTCCAGGACACTACCAGCAAGTAGTTAGTACATAGTAGGCATTTAATAAATTTTTTTTTAATTAAATTGAATTGAATTTGGATGAAAGCCTATTACTAATGAAGAACCTGAAATTCAAAGTCCTTCATGCCAATCACATAATTTGCTGTTTTCTTTGTTAGGTTTTGATTGAGATAAATATATCTACATATATATATATATATATATATATATATATTTCCCTATCACTGCAGCTCTTCCTTCAATAAGTTTATAGTCTAGTAGTAACACTTTGTTAATAGTCATTTGGATCTTTCCCACTACTCCTCTCTAACTATTTCTTTCATCTCTAGCCCAACAGTCTCACTATGCAAAGATTCTAGTCTTGATGCTGTGTGATTCTGAGGAAAGAATCAGGAAGATGTGGGTTCAATCTTGGTTATATCACTTCTGTGACTTTGGTCAAATAACTTTCCTGCTCTTGACCTCAGTTTTTTCATCAGTAAAATGAGGTGATTAGATTGTCATCATTAAGGTCCCTTCTAGCTCTGACAACCTGTAGTGTAAGATCTTCCCCATTTCTAAGTCATATGATACTGTGATGAAAGATAGAATTTTGAGCCCATGATCATTCTGGAATATAAGATTTGGGCCTTTTCCAAGTAAAATAACTGAGTGGCGCCTTCCTCCATAACTTCCAGCTTGGGAGATTTCACAATTACTTGGCTCCATTGCATCATTGGACTGTGGACTGTCGAATGTGTGGTACGAAAGGGACAATCTACCCTCCAGCATACATTTTCTTGCTGGGTCTGAGGTACTGCTATGGGAAATTTAGTTCCCAAAACTTTTCTGTTCGGCTACTCAGTCAGTTCTCATGGCTTGTGGGCACAGTATTGATTGCATCAAGCCTCCCCTGACCCACACATTTCTCTCTTTACCTCTTGTGGTTTCTTAGCACTCTGTACCATTCTTATGCACTAATTTGTATTATAATTATTTGTGTGTTTTATCTTCATTTTAATCAACTTCTTGAAAATGGTCAATATAGAAACTTATTTTGCTTCACTATGCATATTAGTTACAAAGGTTTTGTTTTTCTTTTATGTAAAAAACATTTTTTATGTATTTTTTTAAATATAAAAATAATGAAACAAACTAATTCAATCCAAGCCTGACAGCAGAAAATGAATACATGAACTTGGAAAAAAAACAAGAAACAAAAAAAAACCATAAACACACACACACACACACACACACACACACACACGCACACACGCACACACAGAATGAGGTCATGAAGCTGGAAGGGACCTCAGATCATTTATTCCCATTTTTCAGTTAAGGATACTGAAACTGAGAATAATTTACCTAAGGTCACACATGGAAGCAAGTGCCAGAACTAGGACCTAACCTAGGTCTGTTGACTCTCTCAGCACAATATATTGATATGTTTATTGAATGAATATTTGAATGTTTCATTTATACTTATAAAATGTTAGAGCAGGAAAGGATCTTAATACTCAATCTTAATGGTTCCTATTTATTTGTATAGTGTTCTAATGTTTGGAATGCACTTGCCTCAAAACCCACTGAAGAAGGTAGTACAAAGTTATTGCCCCTATTTTAAAGATGAAGAAACCAAAGCATAGAGAAGTAATGCCATCACATATGAGAATTGGAAGGAGACTTGGAAGATAAGATATCAGAACTGAAAGAAACCTTGGAGGTTATCCATTCACTTTATCTGGAAGCCATTAACTTTTTCATAATTTGATAACTATATTTCAGCATAATTGGTTTCCTTTGAAATCCCATTTATTTTATGCACTTAAAAGCATTATTCTGAGAAGAGGACCACAGGCTTCACCAGACTGCCAAAGAGGTCCAATATCCAAAAAGTTAAGAAACCATGTTTGGTCTAGTCAGCCCCACCTCATTTTACAAAGAAAGACATAAAAAGCCCAGAGAAATAAGGTGAGTGAATGGCAGAGCTGAAATGAAAATCTAAGCTTCTTGATGACTAATTCAATGTTCTCTCTAATATATCAGGCTCTCTAAGCTCTTTGGTTTCCTGTAGTGTCTTCGTACTACAAGAGTGATCGTCAAGATTCTGTTTGGTCTTGATAACGTGAACTACGTATTCTTTCCTGCAGATAACCCCAGTAAGGGCCTTGGTTTCTGTGGATGGTTGCTGGTGGCTATATCCTTCTTCTTCACAGTTATTACCTTCCCATTCTCAATCTGGATGTGCATAAAGGTAATGGAACATTTCTTTTAGGAAGCTTTAAAATGGGTTAGGTGGCCCCTTGTTTCGAATAGGTAGACTGTTTAATTTGTAGGTACGTTTGTGGCCAGGATTACTCTTTACTATGGGATCTCAGGATTTAGTCCAACCCTCTCATTTTTTACAAATGAGTCACCTGAAACTCAGACAAGGCAGGCTACTTTGCCCAACATACAGAGGTAGTAAGCGATGGAGCCAGGAGTCAAATGTAGTTCTTATGACTCCCAATTTAATGCTTTTTTCAATGTATCACTTTGCCTTTTATTCCTTGCTTTCCATTTTGAAAAATGCAATCCTCTACTACTTCTATGAAGTCTTAAGAACTTTTTCTGGGGCCCATTTAAAATTTCACCAGCTGGGCTACAGTAAGAATCTCTCGGGACTTTCCTAGAGGGGGCCCCTCCTTTGGCGTGAGGGATTGAAGAGTTTCTGAGATAGGCATTGGCACCATAGGAAGTAGTCAGTAATAAGCTGATAGCGTATTCCCTCCTCCACTTACTGCTGCAAATGTCAGAAGACCCACCAAATATTTTCCAACTTTTTTTTTGTTCCCCTAAACCAGACCTTTGTTTTTATTAGTACAGGGAACTCTGGGTAAGGAAACTACTAAATAAATATCAGCAACTGCTCTGAAACTTAGGGGTCTTAGAGTATTGCCTAGGGTACAAAGATGTAAAATTATTTGCCCAGGGTCATATGGCCCTATGTTTCAGGGAATGTTCTTGAATCCATGTACTCTCTATTGGGAAGAGATCTCTATTTACTATGCCACACTACTTCTCCAACAGAGAGCTTTAAAAAAGCATATATTTTCACTTATTTAATGTGTAACACTTGGGAAAAAACCAGAAGAATATGCAAGGCCTTAATTTTTTTTTCCTCTACTGACTATGTAAAAATAATCAAGCCCTGAATCATTGAACTTCCAGGTGGGCAGGACCTTTGATACTAGGTACTCTAACCCCTCTGGAAGCATGAGCCTCTCATGTAGTATCCCCAACAGTGGTGACAGGGCGAAGATATCCCCTGATGGTAGTTCTTTTGTATCTGAAGCCAAAATCTACCACTTCTCAGCCTCCCTTTTGCCCACTGCCATTCATCATCCACAGAGTCATGTAGATCCTTTGAATTGGCAGGGATCTCCGAGGTTTTCTACCTCAAGTCCTAAGTGAACAAGAATACCCCTTACAAACTTCTCCAACAGATGATCTCTTTGTGACTTCCAGTGACTCAATACTCTCCCATAGAACTTCAGTTCTAACCCATTAGCGCTAAGTAGAAACCCTGTTCCCTTCTTCCCTATAGCAACTCTCCAGCTATCTGAAAACAATGAGCCATGTCCCTCCTTCTCCCCTCTGCCTCTCGTCTTCTTCAAGTTAAACACTCCCAGTTCCTTCAATTTTACTTCTAGATTTTATCTGCTTAAAAAAGTAGCATGTGATGACTAAGTCACATAGAGGGTTGTGATCAGGGAATTAAACCATATAAAAATTTAAATTCCCTTTATTTTGTGTTTAGGAAACATTCATTACATGTCTGCTGCATGCAGAGCTCTGCACTAAGCATTCAGGGTGGTACAAAGAAAAGACATCATGAAGCTTATAGTCTCTTGAGACTTAATTTGCTGTTTTCTTTCCTAGATCATAAAGGAGTATGAGAGAGCTATCATCTTCAGACTGGGTCGAATTTTACAGGGAGGAGCCAAAGGGCCAGGTGAGTGGCAGCATCAGGAATTGTCTTTAGCAAAGAGGAACATTTTGCTTCAGTTTTCATCCATTCCCTTTAACTGCAACACCTGACACTTGTCCCCACTTCCATACTTGAAGAAGAGTCCTAAATCCAATTTGATTCAATAAATATCTATTAATGCCACCCTGGCATTATATCATGTATTAAGTACCTACTGTGTATAAGATGGGCCCATTGTTATTCAGCTATTTCAGAGTCTTTGTGACCCCATTTGGGAGTTTCTTGGCAAACATACCAGAGTGATTTGCCATTTCCTTCTCCAACTCATTTTACAGATGAGGAAGCTGAGGTAAACGGGGTTACATGTCTTGCCCAGGGTCACAAAGCTAATAAGTTTGTGAGGCTGGATTTGAACTGAAGAAGATGAGTCTTCCAGACTTCAGACCTGGTGTTCTAGACACTGTACCACCTAGCTGCCCAAGATGGGCTCAACATGTGTATATAAGACTTGGGGCTTAGTACAAGGACGAAAATCAGCAGAGTCTCTGTGCTTGAGGGAGCTTAGGGGAATCGAATGGAAGAGTCTCCCAATGCTAATAACTAAGTCAGAATGTGATAAATGTATTGAAGAGATCAGAGAGGAAGAAGAGATTGAAAAAGAGAGAGATCACTTCTGACTGGAAAGTGTGGGAGGAACACAAATTTAGGTAGAGAGGTTCTCTGAGGTAGCACCTCAATGGGGCCTGTTGAAGAAAAAGAAGAATTTCAGCAAATGGAGATGCAGAGGAAGTCTGTAAGGAGACAGCCACCCAGTAAGGCTGGAGAGAACAGGACAAGATCTGGAAACTGAGGAATCCAGTTTGACTAAAGTGTTGAGCTGTCTGAAATATGGCTAGAAAGACGAGGCCAAGTGGTGGAAGACTTTGACCAAGTCATTTAAATAATTTATGGCAAGAATAGCAGATCAAATTTGTATAAACACTTTGGTTTTTGCAAAAGCCCTGCAAGGTAGGTCATGCAGGTATTGTGGCAGGTTTGCAGAGAAGTAGCAGGCTCAGAAATGTAAAATTATTTGTCTAGGATCATGTAGCCAGAAAGTATTAGAGCCAGGATTCAAAAGCAGGATTTTTCCAAGTCTAGAACTCTTTCTATTAATCTACCCTGCTTCTTTTTAGACCAAAGGCAGCTTGGTCTTTTGGAAAGACATATCCAGACTGTGCCTCTACAACTATTTTATCTCAGCAGTTGATAGTGCAGTAGGATGGAGTCAGGAAGACCTGAATTCAAATTTGGCCTTAGATACTACATGGCCTTGGACAAGTCAATCTTCTGTCTGCCTCCTTTGACAGAAGTAGGAACCTACTTCCTAAGGTTGTTTTGAGGATCAAATGAGATAATGATTGGAAAGCGCTTAGTACAGTGGCTGGCACGTAGTAGGTGCCATAAATGTTAGTTATTATTATTATTACTATAATAATGGTGATGATGCTATCATAGATTCTGAGTTAGACTAAGACTGCCCCATGACATGTATAGAGACCTTTTAAATCCTTTCCTTACAACTACCCTGTGCAGTGAGTACAGTAAATGTTATTACCTCCTAGGATCTGACAGTTGGCAAGAATTGGAGCTCATGACTTCAGATTCCAAACCCAGTTCGATTCACCTGGTATACAATGATTCCCAAACTTTTTGGTCTCAAGACTTCTTTACACTCTTAAAAATTACTGAGGACCTGAAAGAGCTTTTGTTTATGTGGATTTTATCTATTGATATTAGGACTGAAAACATTTTAGTATTATCATGAAAATAATTTTGACTTCCTAGATACTCAGAAGGGTCCTGGGGACTCCTAGGAGTCCCTAGATCATACTTTGTGAGTCACTAGATAGTGGATAGTATGCTTGACTTGGAGTCAGGAAGAACTGAGTTAAAATTGCATCATAGACCCTTAGTAAATTGTGTGACCCTGGAAAAGTCATGTAACTTCTCCAGGCCTCAGTTTCCTCATCTGTAAAATGGAAGGGATGGATACAGTGACCTCAAAGTTCCCTTCTAGCTTTACATCCATGATCATCTCCTCTTTCTACTGTACCATTCTGCCCCCAGTAGGGAAGTGGGACCCATTTTGGCAGCAGAATGCAGTTATTGGACTTGTGTACTAGGAATATTACTTTGTCTGCAAAGAGTCATTTGGTAAGTGAAGGAGACAAGTCAGGGAAGTGCTACAGTAATCCTTAGGCTAGAAGAAACCAAGCCTAAACTATCTTCTCTTATTTTTTTTCCTCTTGTCCCCTACCCACCTTGACCTGTGATAACTCTTAGAACTTCCTTTTCTGGAGTGCATTTCCTACAGGGACCCCTGTAAGGGAGACTGATGCAGTGATGACTTTCCCAATAGATAGTTTTGTTTTGGGTTCTCAGAAAGACTCAACCCAGGAGTCTGGAGCATGGTCATGGAGCAGTTTCAGGGGCTCATAAACTTAGAGCCTAAGAGACCTTGGATGTTTTCTCATCCAACCCCCTCATTTTACACCAGAGAAAACTAAGGTCAAAAAAGAGGAAGTGACATAGACACATTCACACACTTAATGATTGGCTGAACTGGGGCTCTAACTCAGCCCTGATTCCTAGGCCAGTCCTCTTCCTACCATACCATGAGGACAGTGGGCTTGGCTCCAAGACCCAAGTTATTTTATCTGAGGAGTAGATACACAGCCAGCAAATATTAGACTTAGATCTTGAATCCAAGTCATGTTGCATATTGATGTGTAAACCTACCTCGTAGATGTGGAGAGTAAAACATTTGGGACCAGATATAGCTAATAATAGCTAACATTTATATAGCACTTCAAGGTTTGCAAAGTACTTTATGTCTCTCACCTCATTTTATTCTTACAGCACTCTGTAAGAAAAGAAAGAAGGAAATAGGTGTTTATCAAATGTGTACTATGTGCCAGGCACTGTGCCTGTCAACAACCCTTCGAGGTAGGAGCTATTATCCCCATGTTATAGATGAGAAAACTGAGGCAGACAAACTTTCCCAGAGTGATGCTGAGTCTTTATTTCAACTCAGTTTTTCCTGATTCTGTGCCCAATGCTCTATCTAATGTACCACCTGGTTGCCTCTAGAAGTCAAGTGAGGTAGGTACTATTTATTATCCTCATTTTACATATGAGGAAACTGAAGCAAAGAGGTTATATAACTTGCCCTGGGTCATGTGGCTAATAAATACACAGAAGAGCTAGCCAGATGTGTGAGATTCATTGCTTCAGAAGACCCAACTTTCTCCCACTGCTCTTAAGTGAAATTCACCCAGAAATATGACATCCCAAAGGTGGGGGAGTTTAGTTGTGGAATACAGTATCTATTGAAGTCACTGTTGACTGGTTTTACTTAACTGGTTTTCTTTGTTGTCTGGTAGAACTTCTTTTATTTTTTTTATTTTTTTATTTCTATTTTTATTTTTTTTAGGCAATTGGGGTTAAATGGCTTGCCCAGGGTTACACAGCTAGTAAGTGTCAAGTGTTTGGTCTGAGGCCAGATTTGAACTCAGGTCCTCCTGACTTCAGGGCCGGTGCTCTATCCACTGCGCCACCTAGCTGCCCCTAGAACTTCTTTTAGAAGGAAGAGGGGACAATAATATCTGGAGAAGACTGTCAATGTACAAACAAAGGATTTCAATAAAATTTAATTTTCAAAAGAAAAAGGGATATGACAATCTCTTGAAGAAATCAGAAAGGCACTGAGACTTGTCCAAGGTTCTTGGACAAGAAAAATGTATCTGTTGGTGGAGAATGGCCTTGCCCAGACTGGCCCCTCTGCATATCAGTCCAGATGTAAAATTGATCAGATCTGATTCTCTTCTGATTTAGTGACAGAATAAAGTCATTAGATGTCTCTCATTAATCATCCGGCTCTTTACCTTGCACAGGGCTCTTCTTTATCCTGCCTTGCACTGACAGCTTTATCAAAGTGGACATGAGGACCATTTCATTCGATATTCCTCCTCAAGAGGTGAAGTTTCTCTCCATTCTTAACGTTTCTCATCTGTGGGTTTCCAATGGAAAATGTGATTTGCTGTACCGTGATGCCCTTTTGTTCTCAGAGTCTTGACTTTTTTATTTTAGATTGCTTAAGATAAATTTTGTTACGTCCAAGCTGATGTTCTCAGCAACCCTCCCAGATAGAGAGGATTTGGGACTGTTGTCACGAGATCAGAATTTTAGCTCATAAAGGACCCCCGTGGCTGTTTGTCTAACCCGTAGCTGAAAACAGACTCCTTCTACAGAATAGTTGATGTGGTTCATGTCATCTCCATCTAAAGATCTCCAGGGAGGGGAAGCCCGTTACCTCCAGAGACAACTCCTTCTAGCCCGCTTTGGACAGCTCTGATTTTTAGGAAATTTTCTCTTACGTCAAGGTTAAAGTGTCCGCATTAGACAGAAGACAAAAAAGAAACAACAACAAAAACGGGCTCAGAAAGGAAATCATTTGCCCAAGGGCACACAGGGAGTTGTAGCTCATCCTAGAACGTCGAGGGTCTTAGAATGGAAGGAAGGACCTTAGAACGTAGAATTCTTGCGTCTAGAACTGGAAGGTGGACCCTAGGGGTCATATAGTCCAATCTCTTTAGAGAGGTTAAGTGACTCGTCTAAGGTCTTACAAGTAATAAGTAGCAAAACTAGGCTTGAAACCTATATCCCATGGTGCCAATTTCCCTGCTCTTTCTACTATGCCACAGCTTGCATTTTATATCATTTTAGAGAGAGTTGAACTATCTGGTCCAACCCCTACATTACGGGTGAAGACTGACCCAGGACCTTATCCCACAGGTTGTGATTTACTCATAGCTAACACAGTGAGCTTCACTTCTCTTTTCACCACCCTGTGGTGAGCTTATGACAGCAAAGAGATACAATAAGAAAGAAGGGGAGGTTGGGAAAGGAAGACTACCTCTGAGGCCACAGTTTTGGGGGTCAGCGACTAAATCTGTTCCTTTGCCTACCATTTAGCCTTATTCCTTGAGCCATAGGCAGGGAGCGTCTTACTGAGCAACAGTGAAAGGCCCAGGACTAACCTTCTCTTGATCTGTCCCCAGCACTCTGAGCAGAGGGATTGTTCCCAATGGAGCCCCTTTCTGAGAGGCTAACCTAGCTCTGTGCACGCCCTGACACCCTTGAGGTGGGTTACTCTAAGCTGCTGCATTTCAGTTGCCTTTCCTGTCCTCAGGAGACTGATCAGTGTGCTTGGCAAAGACTTCTACTTTCTTGTCCCTAGTGAATTTACTCTGAATTAAGGTAAACATTCTGCCTGAGATAAACAGTGGGCTGAGGCAATGGAGGCAGAAAGAATGTTAATATGGATAAAAGTCACATTTGCAAAGATTTCTTTTGAGTTATAGGCTCACAGATGTAAAGCCAGAAGAAACCTTAGATTATTTAGCCCATTTTATAGATGGAGAAACTGAGGCCTAGAGAAGTTTAAGTGACTTGCCCAAGGTCATACTAGGTAGTAAGTGACAGAGGTTGAATTTGAATACAGATTCTCTGATTGTCCCAGTCCTGCTGCTCCTATTTTATTCCAAGAAACCTCTGAATCTATATTCACAAAGTCATAAATTATGGGTTATTAGTGGGATCGTTGCTTTGATGCCCGATTACGTGATTATTTTATCATCACCATTAAATTGATCTATATTGTAAAATCTATGTGACTAATGTTACTATTAATAATAATAGTAATGCTTCCTCGGATTTATAGAATGTTTTAGAAAAGCAACAGTTAGAGGGACTGAAAGGGACCTTAGAGCACAGAATGTGAGATCATCAAAGGCAGAATATTTTAGCAGGCAAGGAATTTAGAAAGGAGAATCATCTATAAAATGTGAAGTACCGACCTTCCGCCCAAGGTTGTTATGAGCAAAGTATGTCATGAACTATAAAACTTTCTAGAATGTGAACTGTCATTTCGTCTCCTCTCAATGAAATGAGGTCGGGGCAGATGGCGGTTTTCCCATTTTACAGATGAGGAAAGTCCCTGAGACAAAAAAGTGTCCTGACCAATCCAGAGAAAGTTGAATCCACTGAAATGGCACTAGAAAGACCCGTCGTCTCCCCAGACTCACAGAGCAGTCAGGAAGGGCCTTAGAAGTCATCTGGTCCATCCCATTTATTTTATAGTTGAGGAAACTGAGGTTTCAGGAAGAGAAATGACTTGCCCAAAGTCAGCTAGTCTAGACTTCTTTGTCGATGGCCTTTATTTCTTGGGCTTAATTCTCCCCTTTGCCCATTTTGTAGGTGAAGTCAGGTCTCCTTTGCTAGTTGGGTGGAAGGCTACAGAGGGACTTCCTCTTCTTAGGTGAAGAACCATTTCCACCTGAAGCCACAAGCCTAAGTAATGTGTACTTTGGCCATTTCCTTTTAGAGTAATTTGGGTGATGCAGTGTTTTCCTTATTGCTAAATTGCTTCCTTAAAGAAAATTGTCACATAGGATGAAGTGGGGCAGATCATCATACTCTGTGGTGGAGTCCTCCGAATGAGGAAGATAAGAGGAGATAATTCTCTTCCCCTTCAATCTAAGAGATTTCTTTCCTCAGAAAAGATTAGGTAACTCACACAAGTTGGAGCAGGCTGCAAGTCTTCCACTTTTTTTTTTTGTCAGAAAGGTGTGAATGTGCTGGCTTATGTTTCCCATCTTCTTGGTTGTGATCCGGTGCCAAGCCAAGTTCCCCAGCTCTATCCCACCCCTCCTCCAGATAATGCTGACATTCCGCAGCTAGAGATAATAGGAACCTTCCCTACCTTGAGGATTCAAAGAAGTACTTGGAGACACTTAGCCTGGAAAAGCCTGGGGAGGGATGGGGACTGGCAGAACTAAAAGCTATATGGGAACTCGACGAAGAAGCAAATTCAGTCTTACTAGAAGACAAAACTTATGGACCATTAGGCTAACCAGCCTCCAGAGGTTGATTCCCCTCCTTGGAGTGCTTAAGGCTGGAACTGGACAAAAACTCAATTGAGTATAATCCCAGAGGAGGATTTCAGCTTAGGTATGGTGTAGAGATTCTATCCTTTGTCCCCTATGAAAATGCAGGTGCTCCTTGTTGATTGAATAATATGATAATCATAGCTCACATTTCCACCCATCAGTCAATCAACAAGCATGCATTAAGCATCTTTTATATACCAAGCCCTGTGCTAGGTTCTGAGATACCATACAAAACAATGAAACTGCCTTTACTTTATGGAACTCAAAATTTGCTAGCATTTTAAGCCTTACAAAATTCCTTTTCTCACAGTAACCCAGGAAGAGAAGTCTTACATTTAGATAAGAAAACTAAAACTCGGGGAGTTGAATTGCCTTGTCTGGTATAACTGGGACTAGTAAGTGTCAGAGTCAGGATTTGAACTCATGTCCTCTGATTCCTAGGCTGACTGTCTTGCCACATGACCTCAGAAAATGTAAAGGACCGAATAATTTCTGTCACCTTAGTTCAACTAGCATTATTAGCTCTTGCTAAATAGGCACTAAGGAGCCAAAGTTGAAAAATTATTCAAGTTCCTGCCCTCAAGGAGCTTACAGGAATGGAAGACAGGGAGGGGGAGGACAGAGAGCAGGGGGGAGGGGAGATATGAGATGAACACAGATATAATACAAGGAGTGTGATAGGGGTGAAAAAGAGATCCAAATTGCCCTAGGAAATTTTGAGGGACAAAGGGCAACAGTTCTCCTTGGCTAAAAATGATGCCCCCTTCTCATCACCTCACATCTGGACTACTGAAATAGCCTTCTGGTTGCTCTTTCTGCCCCAAGTCTCTCCCCCACTCCAATCTACCTCTCACCCAGCTGTCATAATGTTCTTCCTAAAACACAGGTCTGACCATTTCACCCCGCTATTCTGTAAACTTTAATGGCTCCCTGTTACCTCTAGGGTCAAATATAAAATCCTCTCTTTGGCTTTCAAAGCCCTTAATTATCTATTGGGCCCCTTCCTCCCTTTCCAGTATCCTCACACCTCACTCCTCTCCATATACTCTGATCTAGTGACACTGGACTGCATACTTTTCCTCATCCAAGTCTGGAGGCTTTCTCTCTAAATTGATCCTCCTGGTTTCTTTCAAGTCTCAGCTAAAGTCTCACCTTCAAGACTTCCTCAGTCAGTCTTCCTTAATCTTAGTGCTTTCTCTCTGCTGCCTGAGACAAGGAATTATTGCCAGTCTATCCTGTATAGATCTTGTGTGTACGTAATTATTTGTAGGTTGTCTCTTCCCATTAGCCTGTGAGCTCCTTGAAAACAGACACTAATTTTTGCCTTTCCTTGTATCTCTAGCACATAGCACACTGCCTGGCACGAAGGAGGCCATATCTTCACCAAGTAATAAAAGCTAGTCGACTGATTTCTGACTGGGGGAATAATAATAATTATAGCTAACATTTGTATAGCACTTGTTATGACTAGGCTGTGTGCTAAGTAAACAACAAAGAATTCATGGAAGAGGTCACACCCGAGCTTAGGCCTTGAAGGAATAAAGGGATTGTACTGGAAAATCACTTTTTGGTTTTAAAAAAAAGTGTCATTCGTTATTTCCTGCAGCATACACTTAAGATTTTTCTGTTAGGTTAATGGACATAAAGTTCTCTTTTTTCTTCCTGTAGATTCTCACCAAGGACTCTGTGACTGTCAGTGTGGATGGAGTGGTCTATTACCGTGTCCAGAATGCTACGCTGGCGGTGGCTAACATCACCAATGCCGACTCAGCCACTCGCCTCCTGGCACAGACCACCTTGAGGAATGTCCTAGGCACCAAAAATCTCTCTCAGATCCTCTCTGACCGAGAGGAGATTGCCCATAACATGCAGGTTGGTACAGCAGTTGCCCTTTCTGGTCTAATCATTAATCAGAACCTGGTCTGTCACTTTCCTTTCCCAGAGTGGGAATTAAAACAGGCTTTGGAAAAGAGGGTAGAAGGGCAGCTAGGTGGAAAAGTGGATAGAGTACCTGCCCTGGAGTCTGGAGGACCTGAGTTCAAATCCAGCCTCAGACACTTGACACTTACTAGCTATGTGACCCAGGGCAAGTCACTTAAGTCTAGTTGCCTCATATTAAAAAAAAAAAAGAAAGAAAGAAAGGTAGGGTGGAGGGGACAGGACGGTTGGAAAGCCCCAGAGTCCTTACCCTGAAATGTTCTCCCATGTAGCTGCCAAACTGCAAGGAGAGGATTTTGAGAGAGTGTTTCTTGTACTAATGACTTTTATTAGCTCCTAGGATTTAAAGCTGAAAGGACCTTTAGGTGTTACATAACCCCTTAATTTAACAGTTGGGTAACTGAAGTCCAGAGAAGCCACATGGTGGTAGCGGAAGGAGCACTGGACTTGGAGCCAGAAGACCTAGTCAGGGGTGTTCTGTGAAGTTTGGATTCAGTCAAAGGGCTGCACTTGAGGACCTAGAGGGCCCTGACCTAGGTTAATTCTTAGCTATTGGTACTTGCTACCTGTGTAATCTCAGGAGCTTAAGAGTGCCTCTCAGGGCTTCTATTTCCTTATTCATTAAATCAAAGGGTTGGCCTAAATGATCTTCCACCTCTGACCCTTTGACTCAATGATGTAGATCTTGATCAACCAGTTCATAGTAGTAACCAAAAAGAATTTCCCACTTGTAGGGATATTCCCCTTTGGTCATGAATTTCTGTGAATTGAGGTTGGCTGGTCCTCAGGCAGCAGCCACTCAGATCTCTTGTCAAGACTCAGATGCAAAGCCCTTTCTGTATAGCATCAGTACTTTGGATCTATGTTCTTTCCAATGTGGAGATTCCCTCCAAGCAATCAGTCAAATCAATAAGCATTTATTAAGAGCTTACTCCATACCTAGCCCTATGCCTGTGATAGATTGCAGCTCAATTTTTGTCTTTTTGTCCTGTGTGACTCTTGCCTGTAGTTTCCCATAAATCCTCCACAGAGTTAGGGTTAGTCCATCCAAAATGCTAGAGGCTTTCCTCTAGATTTCTTGACATCACAAAATGGTTTTCCTAAAGCATGACTCTGACTGCATCACACTTTGCCCCCATCCCCACCTGCCATTACAGCTTCCTGTTAGATCCAGGATCAAATATTCAGCTCGTCTGTTTGCCTTTTAAAGCTCTTCACAACCTGGACCCTTCCTCCCTTTGCAGTCTTTGTATACTTTATTTCCTTCCATTAGACTATCCTTGCTATTCCTTGTACACTGCTCCCCATCTCCCATTTCTGTGTGTTTTCACTGGCTGTCCACCATTCTTGGAATGTTCTCCCTCCTCACTTCTTTTACAAATTTGCTTAATTCCACCCTCTATAAAATTTTTTTACCAATATTCCCTCCCTTCCCCCATTGCTGGTACCTTCCCTCTCAGATTACCTCCCATTTTCACTGTATATATCTTATTTTAATACAGTTGTTTTCATTTTGTCTCTTCATTAGAATATATTCTCCTTGAGAACAGGGACTGTTTTTGCCTTTCTATCTCTAGGGCTTAGCGCATAGTAAGTGTTTAATAATTAAGTCCTGGCACATAGTAAATGCCTAATTAATGCTTGTTTATCCACAGCCCATGGTCACATAGAAGTGTCAGGAATGGGAACGGAATCTGTCTTCTTAATTCCACGTCCAGCACTTGGGCCACTATACTATGTTGCCTCTTGTTTTACAATTGAGGAAACTAAGGTCCATAGAGGGGAAATGACTGCTAATAGGTTACAAAGGTAATTAATGCTGAAGATGGGGTTAGAAACCGGGTCTCCTGACTCTCAACTTAATCATCCCTCCCTTGTTCCATATGCACAACGAACAGACTAAAAGCTCTGCAATCTCCTTTTCCCCTTCTCAGCCTCCAATCGCCCTCCTTTCCCATAGCAAGGGCAAGAGTCCCAGACTGTCACACCTATGGGACTTGACATCCATCTCACGGACCTTTGCCCCACCCCTTATTTTGTATGCCAGGACTTTGGGCAAATTCACCTTCATTCCTTTTGTCCCCAACAGGCCACTCTGGATGATGCCACTGATGACTGGGGGATAAAGGTGGAGCGTGTGGAGATTAAAGATGTGAAGTTGCCTGTGCAGCTGCAGAGAGCCATGGCTGCAGAGGCTGAGGCTTCCCGGGAGGCCCGAGCTAAGGTAACCAACAAACCACCCTGACTCTCAGGATAAGAGAGCAGCTTTGCTCAGGCAGAGGTCTCTGCTGCTTTCCATCACATCTTCCCTGAGATCTTCTCTCTCCTCTCTCTGTTTCATGCCTTTGCCCACCTCATCAGTCATTGCTTTTCTTGCTGCCCTTTATGCCAACTCCCTCTGCAGCACTGTAAGTCTTACAAAGTACTTACCTCATGACCCCATGGTAAAGTAGATCACACAGGGGTTAGGGTTCCCATTTTAGAGATGGAGAAACCAAAGCCTAGATAAACTTGTGTCCTGTAGCTCTTTAATGTCTAAAGCACTTTCCTTATAACGTCCTTGCTAGGAAAGTAGCATAGGAATTATTGTTCCCATTTTACAGATGAGAAAACTGACCCTGGGGAGAAAATAAAGTTTTCAGACCTTACCCCTGGTACTGGAGATGGCTATAACCTGCTTTCTTCAAAGTAAAAAGCATTTATTTCTATGCTAATGATAACGAATGCTGTTTCTTTAGCACTTTCCTCACAATAAATAATCTGGTGAGATTCTGAGTTCAAGAATTATTTTCACCATTTAACAGCTGATGAAGCCAAAGTTGAGAAAAAGAAAGTGACTTGCTCAGAATCCCCTGGCCTCTAAGTGGCTGAGTTTGTCTCATGACTCCAGATCCAAGCAACTGTGTCTGACTTAACAGTGAGCAATGAACCGCCTCTGGATTTGGTCATTGTGAAGCCAAGCACACACCCTGGTTGAGTATTAGAGAGGACACAGAAAATCATCCCACTCCTATTCAGATGACAGCTATTTGCTTAATTGCTGGCTTGGGAAATCAGATTTGTGGTGGTTTTCTCGGAATATTTCTTGTTCCTTTCTCCCCCCCTCCCTTTCATTCCATTGTTTTTTGTTTTTTTTTCTATGACATATTGAGTCTGATTCACTTAGAATCCATAGTGCTTATAAGAGCAATGAAAGGATTCTTAGTTGTGGGAACCCCTAGGCATTAACCTAACCAGATGCCTGATAGTCAGAAGTTTGGTTCTCATAGAACTTAGGGCTGGAAAGGTCCTTGGAGAGTGTCTGGTTCAAGCCTTTTATTTGGTAAATGGGGAAACTGAGGAGGCTTAGAAAGATGCAGTGCATTAACTAGGAATACTCATGGTAGTAGTAACAAAGCCAAAGTTTTCCTACCTGTGGGGATGTTTCTTCTACAAAGGGTTTAAAAATCAGACTCTTGAGAGCATAAGAATCCTCACTGGAATGGATAGTCCAACCTGACCTGTAGCATAAGGTTCTCTATATATAACGTCCCTGACAAGGCATCATCTGCTTGAACCAGCACCACCTGTAGTCTATGTTGAAGAAGACCTAACTGTAACATTAAAGCAGCTTCTTCTAAGGGTCTCTTGTTTTTAGCAAAACCCTTCCTCATTTTGAGCCAAAATCTGCCTCCCTGAGTTAGAATTCTTAGCATTGGTTCTAGTTCTACCCGCTGAGGTGTTCTAACCCCTCTGGCGCATGATGAATGGTTCTACAGAGGTGTAAAGACAGGTCCCATGTCTGTTTCTTCACATAAGCCTCATGCCTGGAAGGTACTCCCTCTTCCTCTCCTTCAATTAATCAATATTTATTAAGCATTTACTGTGTGCTAGGCACTGTACTAAGTGCTGGGATACAAAAAGAGGTAAAAGACAGTTCCTGCCCTCAAGGAGCTTACAGTCTAATGGGGGAAACAACATGCAAACAAATAAATACAAGGCAAGCCACATACAGGATAAACTGGAAGTAATCAATAGTAAGAAGGCACTAGAATTAAAAGTATTTGGGGATGGCTTCCTGTAGAAGGTGAGATTTTAGTTGGGACTTAAAAGGAAGCCATCAGTGCACTGAGTCAGAGGAGGGAAGCTGTTCCAGCCTTAGGGGGAGAGCCAGAGAAAATGGCTGGAGATAAGAGATGGAGAATCTTGTACACAGAACAGCCAGGAGTTACTGGATCCAAGAGCACAGGTCAGGGAGTAAGGTCTCTGAAGACTGGAAAGGAAGGAGGGGGCTGGGTTATGGAAGGATTTGGATGCCCAACAGAGAGCATAGTTTGTATTTGATCCTAGAGGCAATAGGGAGACACTGGAGTTTAAGTAGAGGATGGTGACATGATCAGACCTGCTCTTTAGGAAAATCCCTTTAATGGCTGAACAGATCCTAGAGTGGGGAGTACTCCCCATTCATCATTCTTAATCTTTCATGTCTCTTCCCATAAGCCATTTCTTCCCTGAATCCTTCTCAAATTACTTCTTACTTATTTCTGATCCATAGCACACAACAAAAATCTAAACTGCTCCAAGGCAATTTCATTTTTGTCTTTTACCCTCAAGCTTCCAGCATAGTGCTTTTCACTTAGTAATTGTTTAATAAGTGTTTATTGAATTTATTTATTTACTTTTTGGCACTAGACCAGTGATTTCATCAGTAGAAGATTCCCCCAGTATGAAACTGCCTATACCAATGTAGACTGGCATCTGCATTGCAACTTCCCATGGTAGAGTTGCCTGGGACTCAGGTGGAGGCTAAAGACTTGCCCAGGGTCATGGAGCCAGTATGTGGCAGAGCAGGACCTGAACCCAGGTCTTCGACTGTCATCTGCCACAGTGTTTTCTCCAGGCTAATCATCCCCTGTTTTTTCATGGTTCCCAGTCCTTGCATCATTCTGGTCACCTTTTTCTAGATAAGCATCAGCTCGCCAGAGTCTCACTCAAATGTGTGGCCTGGGCATTTACCCACAACTGATAACAAGAAGGCCTGTTTGTCCTCCCCAACATGCAGGTTGAATTGGTTTCAACCAAAAATATTATCCCAAGAAATAAGCTACTCTCAGAACCCTGAAGCTTTAATAGTGAGTGACCTATTAATAGAGTGATTCTATTCAGTAATGCTTTAGTATGTGTGGACTCCCCATCCTCTGCTCCTAGTGCTGTGGTGAATTGATGCTGGGTAGTGGGGTCTATGTAAGCCTTTTCAGCTTTAAGGTCCTGATAGATGGGGAAAATGAATCCCTCAGGGGTGGGAAACCTGCGGCTTAAATTCTTTCTTTTGCAAAGAGAGATGGTCAAATGTAATAGGAAGAGCTCTGACCTTGGAGGAGGGAGGCCTGAGTTTCCATACCAGTTCTCCCTGACACTAGCTCTGTGACCTTGGCCAGCAGTCATTTCCTCCCTCTGAATTTCAAAGTCCTCATCTGTAAAATGGAACAATTAGTATTTGTACTTTACTGAACCTCACAAGGTGGTTGTGAATTATGAACTTGTCAAATCTCAGCGATAGAGAACTGAGAGTTGTTATTTGTGATGTAGTAGATTCAGAAGACGTGGATTCAAATCATGACCCTGATGCTAATTGTGTGACCTTATGTGAATCATGCTACCTTTCTTGCCAAGGCCCCAGTTTCCTCTTCTGTGGAATAAGAAAGTTGGACCAGGTGATTTCTAAAATTTCCTTGCAGCTCCAAACCTGCAGCCTCATCATTTGACAGTAAACAGACACCGTACAGTGAGAACACGAAGAGATCCTAAGCAAGCCGGCTGCCAGCGTGTGGGCCACTGCTCAGATAAGGATGAACTGACTAGGTGCTTCATTCCTGTTCTTAAGTGACCACTGCCTTTCTTGTGCTCCAGGTCATTGCTGCAGAAGGGGAGATGAATGCTTCTCGGGCCTTAAAAGAAGCCTCAATGGTCATCACTGAGTCCCCGGCGGCTCTTCAGTTGCGCTACCTGCAGACCCTGACAACCATTGCTGCGGAGAAAAACTCAACCATTGTCTTTCCGCTGCCCATAGACATGCTTCAGGGCCTTACAGGGATAAAGCACTAGGCTTGCCTGGGACTGGGCAGAACTGAGCTGCCCAGAAGAAAGGCTGAGCTGGGGAACCAAAGTAGCCTTTAGTCTGCAAAGAGTGAATGGGGTGAGGAGCTTTCATCCTTCCTCCTTCCCTTTCTTCTCCTTTCTGTCTTGATATGCTGAGTTTGATGTGCTTAGACTATCTAGTGATTATAAGAACAAGCCAATGAGTCATTAGCTTTGGTGACTTTTGGAAAAGATCAGACAGCTGGAATATTTATGATAATTTACCCTTTTCTTTTTGTAGCGCAGACACCTCTTTTGGTTAGGTCCTTCCATTGCTCATTTTGGCAGCCCAGGGAAAGGGCAAGTACTGACTGACCTTCCAATCATCCTTCCTCTCTCCCCTTTCCCACATTTACCAGCTCAGTCTAGAAAGTGATATCAGCACATAATGAAAACGCAGAGTATTAGAACATGAAATGGTAGAGCTGGAAGGGACCTTTAGAGATTCTAAGATGAGTATGTTGGACCAAATGATCTTTAAGACTCCTCCTGGTTCCAAATCTACAATCTAGTCCAACCCCTTCATTTTACACGGGAAAAAATCGAGGCCTAGAGAGGAGAAAAAATTTGCCTAAGGCCACACAGTGAGGAAGTAGCAAAGCCACTCAGATCCTAGGTCTCCAGACACCCAGGCTGGGGTCCTTTCTGCTCAACAGCTGTTGCATCCTGCTATAATAGAGGGTTCTATTCCAAACCCTACGCTAGTTATCTTATAGGAGCCCTCTATTTAAAGGACAATTTCTCAGTGGTCCCTTTCCCTGACCTCCCCTGTTGAACTCAAACCATATTTTGAACTCAGTCCCCTTTGTTGAGAGAGGCCTCTTCACCATGGGGAAATACTAGAGCTTCAGTCCCTGCCCTTGATACTAGAGATGGCTATATTCTGCTGCCTTGAAAGACGTCACTAGGCTCTCGTTGCCACGGCTGCAGACTGGTAGTCATGGAGATGATAACATCAGAGCCCCATTTCTGCCATTCAGAAAGATTAAGCTAACCTTTCTAAACCTCTAAGACCTTTTATGAATCTGCCATCGTTTCTGTCTTTTGCAAAAAGAAGTTTGTTTTTTAAAATTGACCAGAGCCTCTTTAGTGAATGAGCAATGTGTTGACCTTCTTACAAAGCAGCTGAAACCCCTTCCCAGAAGTGCTTTATTATCTCAGACTTGCCTATCTTCAAGCATCAGGTTTAAAATATTTTTGTATTCTGATTTTTTTTAAATGAACCTTTCTCTAACTTCTATAAGCCAACTTTTGTATATCTCTTTCTGTACCTTTAGAACACAATGTGGTTGTCTTAAAAAAAAAAAAGTTACAGGGAGACCATGTTCTTTATAGATGTCGTAGTTTGTGTTATGTATATACCACAGTGAGGTGTCCTTGGTTTGAGAGTACTTATGGAACAATTTCCCTTACCCATTATAAGGATATGCTGAGGGTTCTGTGGGTGGGAGCAGCCTCTCTATATGTTCATTTTACCCACTGTTAGATTTAAGGACTAATGGGGGAGGGCCTAGGGAGTAACCTCTGGAAAATAGAAGTTTAAAATATGCATCTGAAAACTTCAATTCCATTTCATCTGTTTGCTGGTTCTCACTTTTTTTCCCCATCATGTATTTCACACTGAGAAAATGAGTTAATACCTAGTATTCTTCCCACTGATAGAATAGGAAGTGGTTTTTTTCACACTTGCTCTGAGGCTTAGGGCTAACCTGGAAACATCCTAGGGTGGAGGCTTCTTTACACAAAATCCCCTGTGCTCCAATTCTCAAGTTTAGACATAGTCATTTATTCCCCTGGCCGATATACCATCATTTTTTTTCCCTCCTTATAGTTAAAGTTTTTTTTTTTTCATTTGTGGGTCTCTGGGCTTTTTTCTTCTTTAAATATAGAACACAAAATTCATAGATATATTTTTTTTAATTTAAAGTTTTTATTTTTTTGTTACCCAATTCTAAAAAGGCTTTCCTACCCTACCCCATCCTCTCACCTCTTAAACTGATCTGTCGACCAAATAAATTATATCCTGGCTGTGTGTTCATTTCTCTGTCTCACATTTGCGAAGTTTACTATTTTCCCTGGTTGCTTTAAATCTAGATACCAGACTGTCTTCCCTTGTCTGTTTTAGAGGTATTACAGAACAATTGCTTTGGGTGGAATAGCTTGTTAGGGATTGGACTGGAAGCTGAAGATGAAGGATTCTCCCAAGGGGGCCTTAATAAATTATTGTGTGCCTCTCTTCCTGGTCCTGTTGTCTTTTTGTCTGTGGCCATCCATGATGCACATAACATATTCTGTAATCCCTGCTACCTTGAAGGTTGAGGCTGGTGGATTTGTTGAGCTTGGGAGTCGTGAGCTGCAGTACACTAAGGCAATGAGGTGTCCTTCCATTTTAAGTCTGGCCTTAATAAGGTAAACCCTTCAAGGTTAACTGGGAGTGTGGCCAAGGTTGCCCCAGTTGGAAGAAGTGGCTCATTTTGAAAATGGAACAGGTCAAAGCTCCCATGGCAGTCAGAGTGGGAATGGGCCCATGAGTAATTCAGTACTTCTCATCTAGGGGAGACTCAATCGTTAAAGAAAGGACAAGGGGTACACCACCCCAAAATCCTGAGTGTTCTAGTTTTCCAAATGTTTATGAATGCTAATGACCAAAGGAGGAAGAAACTTGGTTTAACCTCATCTGGCATAATCCCTAAGAGCTCTGAGCCTATTACATATGGAAGGGACCTTAGAATAAAGAAGATCAGAACTTGGGCCTCAGGAGAGAATGTTAGAGCTGGAAGGGACCTTGGGGATCATCTCATCCAACCCCTTAATTTTATAGATGAGGAAACTGAAGCCCCAAAATGTTACATGCTGTAGGAGATGTGAAAACCTTTTCAGCTTACTTTGGCTGAGGCAGAATTTCCTTTTCTACCCTCCCCAGTTACTTAGAATCCTTTCAACTACACCAAGATGATATACAATATGATCTGCTTTCCTAACTAATCTCATTCCTCTTTCTGGACCCAGGGAATAAGCTCCCAGCAACTAGAAGCAAAAATAAGCATCTGCAGTCTTTGAATTGAACTTCCTAGATGTTTGCTGGCTCCTCATCTTTCCCCCCCTCTTGTATTTCCCTGAGAGGAGTAGTGCCTGATATTCTTCCCGCTGACAGAAGAGGCATGGTCTATTTCACGCTTCGTCTGAGGCTCAGGACCTACCTTTAACATCCTGGAGTGGAGGTTTCTTCCCCCTCTGTGGCATCAATTCCCAAGCCTAGATATAATCATTCGTTTCCCCCAGCTGATTTGCCATCATCTCTTTTATTTAATGAGCCAAGAATAGTTTGTACATTTTAAAATAGAAACCATTTTATGAGGTCAGTATGGTTTTTACATTTTTAAATAAAATCTAATAAGTTGTATATGTTAATTTTTAAATAAATTGTATTTTAAAATGTAAAAACCATACTTCACTCCTCAGCTGGTAGAATTTGACCCACAGGCCATAGTTTGCCCTCCTTTCGTTTTAGGGTTTTTATTTTGTTGTTGCTCTGTTTTCTAAAGGCTTACTACCTCATCCCCTCGCTTTGATCTAGTGACCAAGGAAACTACATCTCTACCAGTTGAGAATTTAAGCCTCAGGTTTTCTTCCACCAGCCAGAAACTAGGGCCCCAGAGACAGACATTTGTTTTCCAGCCAATCAGATAGACAAACTTTAAAAAGGAGAGTGGTTGAGTTACCATCAGGAAAGCCAGAAGCCTTTTGAAGACAGATCTCTACAATGCCAAAAGTCAAGATTACCGCAGTTCCATTTCTAACTACACACCTTGACTCTCCTTGATAAAGCATTGTTTTACCTGGGAACTATTGCTCTCCAAGCCTTTTGAAATCCTTCAGACACTTTTTAACCCCCTTAAATGCATGTAGATGAGATTGAGCTTGTGTTTGAAGTCTCCAGATATTCATTCAAATATGTCACCTACTATGTGCAGTACTTGGGATCATTAAACCCCTGTGCCATTTCCCACATTACATCTTTCTCCAATTCTGGGCCCAGCTCATTGTCTTGCAGCATCAATCCAAGGCAGAGGTACAAGCTTAAATTCAACACAAAAGCCAAAACCTTTGGTGAGAAGAACCTCCTAGTGATGTTATTTAGGGGCAGTTTGATGGCACAGTGGATGGAGCATCAGACCTAAAATCAGGAAGACCTGAGTTCAAATCCAGCCTCAGACACTAGCTGTGTGACTCTGCAAGTCACTTTTAATCTCTGCCTCCTTTTCCTCTTATGTAAAATGGGGATTATAATAGTACCCACCTCTCAGGGTTGTTGTGAGGAGCAATATAAAGTGCTTAGCCCAGACACATAGTGCTATATAAATGTTTATTATTATGGCTATAAATCATGGAACATCATGATCTCAGAAGATTAAAAATTTGTGAGTGGCACAAAAGGAACTGCAAAGACACACGATGGGTATGAGCAGTTACCAACAATGTCTTGTAAAGGAAGAGTGTCACAAAGGTGTTCCCCAATGACTTGAATATGTTGGGAAAAGAAGATGGACTGGTCATGTAGGGAGACAACAGGAAAACAAACCTGCAGCCCAAATGCTGCCCATTTAATAAAATTGTCAAGCCAGAGAACAGAATCTTTAGGGGGGTCCTGTATGGAGAATTTCACAAAATCTGAGAGCTGAGGGGAGCCTCTGTGTCTGTCTAGTCCAACCTCTAAAAGAATAGAATCTGGTTGTCCAGCTTTGGCTTGAAAACTCCCAAAGAAGGGGCAGCTTGGTGGTCCAGTGGATAGAGCATTGGCCCTGGAGTCAGGAGGACCTGAGTTCAAATCCGACCTTAGACCAAACACTTGACACTAGCTGTGTGACCCTGGGCAAGTCACTTAACCCCATTGGCTAGCCAAAAAAAGAAAAAAAAGAAAGAAAGAAAGAAAAAGAAAACTCCCAAAGGAAAGGTATCCACTACCTCTCAAAGCCACCCATTCCTGTAATTAATTGTTAGGAAGTTTTCCCCCGTAATCAGCCAGATTGGCCTCTTTTACTTCCACCTATCGCTCCTGGTTCCTAACGCTCTCTGAGGCCCAACAGAACAAATCTAATCCCTTCTCCACAAAACCCCTGTAAGTACTTGGGCGGCAATCATGTCTCCTGAGTCTTCTGTTCTGTAGGTTCCACGTGCCCACTTCCTTCACTCGACCCTCAGGACGCGGACTCAATCACCATAGGATGAGATGGCACGGGTAAATTGTGGGAAAGGGGAATAAGACAGAAAAAATGTATGCTCCAATAGACAGCGAATGTCACTTACTTTTCTGTATCTTTGGAGCGTAGTAAGGTGCTGTTTATCCCTTTGTGATCCCCTAAATACATCTTACTGGTCTCTGTCTTCATTCACGTCGTTCCCCCTGGTGTATATAGAATGTCTGAGCTGGATCTCCAGATATAAAATGTTGGAGCAAAGAGTTTAGACCTTGAAAAGACCTTAGGACAGAGATATTAGAATTAAGACGGCTAAGTGGCACAGTGGAATAGAGCACTAGGCCTTGAGTCTGGAAGACCTGAGTTCAAATTTGGCCTTGGACACTGTGTAACCCTAAGAAAGTCATATATCCTCCCTTTGCTGTGGCTCTTCATAAATAAAATAGAAATAATAACACCTACTTCCCAGGGTTGTTGTGAAGATAAAATGAGATTATCTGTAAAGCATTTTGCAAACTTTAGAGTGCTATACAAAATGCTAGCTCTTATTATTATGAAGGCCGCAATTAGCTAAAAGAGGGAAAATAACCTGCCCAAGGTCAAACAGCTTGATTGGTTTCAAGCCCTGTCGGAAAGAACCACCCTCCTCTAAGGAATGGAAAGAAGCCTCTTGTTAAAGGAGAAAAGCTTGGCTGTTTTCCCAAGACAGTCCAGTCTTGCACTGTTCTGTCTCTCTTTTCCTCCGTGCTAGAAGCAGACAACTCTGTGCTGTAACGTATTTAGCAGGACTCTCTATGTTCTTGGAAGGCCTCTGTGCTGAAAATACGCTCCCTATTGCCCTGCCCCTAGCACTGCCCTTCTTTCCTGCCCTGGCCCATAATTCCCATCGTTAGTCATTCCTTTGAACTGACCTCTTGTTTCCAGAGTTCACTGTTAAAATGTGCAATGCCTGGGAGCAGAGCAAAATCCTCTAGCTTTCTCCCATTAACTGTTAATTAACTGTTAATATGTGTCTTTCCAAATGTTCCAAATCACTAATAATGAAAGAACTGCAAAGCAAAACACCCCTGAGATTTCCCCTCACACCTGTTGAATATGCAATGACAAAAGACAGAGGTGGTCAAAATTGGAGGGCTTGATCAAACAGCTGAATCAGTTTCAAGCCCTGTCTGAAAGAACCATCCTCCTCTATGGGATGGAAAGAAGTCTCTTATGGAAGCTTATGGAAAGTCAGGCACACTAATGAATTGTTGGTAGAGCTATGCATTAGTGCAACCCTTTTGTGAATCGTGGCAACAAGTCAATAAGCGTTTATTAAGTGCCAGCTGTGTACCAGACACTCTGCTAAGCTCTGGAAATACAAAAAAGGCAAAAACAGTTTTTGTTCTTAAGGAAACTCACAGTCTAATGGGGAAGATAACCCACAAATAACTATGTAGAAACAGGATATAGAAAGGATAGATTGGACATAATCCCAGAGGGAAGGCAGTAGCATTAAAGAGGCATTGGAAATTCTTGTACAAGGTTGGATTATAGTTGAGACTTGAAAGAAACCAGAGAAGCCAGAAGGAAGAGTTAAGGAGGGAATTTCAGGCATGAGTGACAGCCATTGAAAATGCCCAGATAGATCACCGGCCCTGGATTCAGGAGGACCTGAGTTCAAATCCGGTCTCAGACATATAACACCTACTAGCTGTGTGACCTCAGGCAATTCATGTAACCCCATTGCCTAGCCAAAAAAAAAAAAAAAAAAAAAGAAATGCCCAGAATATAAGTGTCTTATTCAAAAAAACAGGGAGGCAGACTTATAAAGGAAGATGCTATCCACCTTCAGAGAAACAGATGACAAGTGGAAATAAGTATAGTATAGTCTTACATATATGTGTATGAGTGTGTGTGTGTGTGTGTGTGTGTGTATGTGTGTATCTGAGCTTAATTGCAGCCTTCTTGGAAGAATGGGGGGAGAGAAAAAAATAAAGTAAAGAGTGCACAGCATAGAACAAAAGAAAACCTACAAGGAAGCAAAGAAAAGCTGGACAGCTTTGAAAATGATATATAGTATTTATTTATTATATAGGTTTTCTTGAAGTGGAAGTTTATTGTTTTATATTGAATCTCCTCTTATGTTCTGCTGTATACATGGCAATTTTTTTCCTTTTCTTATTTTGTATTTAAGTTTAAAATAAATTACATATATGTGAAAAAAAATTTTAAATCTAATTGCCAAAATAACAACAACAAGAACAGTTTCCTCTTAAGTACAGAGTACATGTAGGGGAATAAAGTATCTAAAGACTGGAAAGGTAGGCTGCAGCCAAATTATGAGGGTCTTTAAAAGCCAAAGAGAATTTTAAATTTGATACTGGAGGTAATAGGGAGCTATAGGAGTTTATTGAATGGGGGGGGGTGTGACACAGTCAGTTGTGCAATTTGACAGATTTATTTGACAGCTGAGTGGAGGATAGACTGGAGTGGGGAGAGGTTTGTAGTATGTTGACCAACCAGAAGCCTATTGCATTAGGGTAGGCATGCATGAGGTGAGAAGGGCCTGGACCAGAGTGGCACAATGTGGGAGCAGGGGTGGGGTGTGGGGACAAACATACAAGAGATGTAATTGACAGAACTTGACAACTAATAGGATGTGGGAAAGCGACTTGAAATTCTGCAGGTAAGTACACACCCTTTGACCCAAAAATTTCACTGCTAGGCAGTGACCCCAAGGAGGTCGTTGACAAAAAAGAAAGACTGTCTACACCAATATTTATAGCAGTACATCTTGTGTCAGGAAAGAACTGGAAACAAAGTACATGCTCTTCAACTGGGGAACAGCTAAATAAATCTTGACACGTGACTAATGGAATAGTACTTTTCTATAAGAAATGACAATATAATAAATACAGAGAAGCATAGAAAGATCTACATGAACTGATGCAAAGTGATGTAAGCAGAGCCAAGAAAATGACAGACACAATGACTACAACAATGTGAACGGAAAGAGCAGTCACCACAAAATAATCGAAAATGAGCGTTGTAAAATTACAAAGAACAAGCTTGGCCTCAAAAAAAAAAAATATGACACCTCCCCGAAACTCCTTTGCAGAGGTTTGTGGGGATGGTGAAGAGGAAGGGGATACATAGGCATACAACATGATAATAATGACTAGCACATATGCATCACTTTAAGGTTTGCAAAGCACTTTACAAATATCTCATTATATCTTCACAACAACCCTAAAAGGTAGATGCTATTATAATGCCCATTTTACAGATAAACTGAGGTAGATAGTGGATAAGTGATTTGCCCAGGGTTACACAAATAATAAGCATTTGAGGCTGGTTTTGAACTCAGATCTTCCTGATCCACAACCAGTGCTCGATCGGCTGCCTCAATATCCGCAGGAATGTTGCATGTAACATTATAATTCTTTTTGATGTATGGATTGCTTTTGCTGAATTTTTTTTCTTCTTAGTTTTCTTTACATTATTTATTATAAAGGATGTCTCTGGGAAGGGAAGAGAGAAGGATATAGGGGAACATCTAGATGACATAAAAGCAAATAGAGCAATAAAACCCATTTTGGAAAAAAGCTAATTTCCACTTCCCTTTGGGGGTACATGTTTGTTGTTGTTTAGTTATTTCAGTCGTGTGCAGCTCATCATGACCCCATTTGGGGTTACTATCAATCAGTCAACAAGCATTTTACCAAGCAGCCAAGCAGGCCAGTCCCTGCCTTGAAAGAATTTATACTCTACTGGGAAGATTATTATAGACTGATATATCTGATTACCTAGTTTACAATCCATACAATAAGAATGTCAGAACAAGAATGAATTTTAAAATACAATACATTATACACAATAGAATGTTTGAGCTAGGACCTTAAAGGTTATCAGCTCCAGACCCCTAATCCCCAACACCCAACACCCAACAGCTAGTCCTTAGTCAGTTACTAAGCAAGTCACTTAACCTGTCTGCCTCAGATTTATCAACTATAAAATTGGGATAATAATAGCACCCACCTCTCAGGTTTGTTGTGAGGATCAAAAGTGACAATGTTTGTAAAGCACTTAGCACGTGCTTGGTGCATCATCATTATTATTATCACTTCCTATTTTGCTAATAGGTTATCATAGGTTTCCATAAGGCTCAAAAAGCACTTTGCTCACAAAGGTAAGCAGTTAAGGCGAATAGCACCAGTATTATCCCCATTTTATAGATTAAAAAACTGAGGCTTAGGGAAATCAAGTGACTTGCCCATGATTACACAGCTGGTATCAGAGCCAGTACCTGAACCCAAATCTAACTCCCAGACTAGTATTTCACAGTATGGCCACTAATCCTCCTTCAGATAGGTTGGCCTTGCTCCCTTCCAGAGGTCCCTTTCACTTCTCAGACTGTAGAATCTGCAAAAAGCTTGCAGTCTCAGAAGGGGCATTTATCTCTTTTCAGCATAAGCCCACTGCAGCTAGCATCATGTCAAACAGCTCACTAAAGCACCAATGAAGCCATAACTCACCTAACTAATATGTCACCTTAGTAAATCAAACAAGTGTGTTAAGGGCATAACAGTTTCCATCACATATTTTCCTTCCTGCTGAGCTGTTGGAGAACATCCAGAGAGTAACGGGAAACCTGGTTGCTCAATCCTGTTTCCTCTCACAGGGCAACTCCTCTGAAACTGAGTCCCACTGAGCCCCTCCCTTCCACTTGAACAAGTGAATATACCATGAGCACAAGCCAAGAGAATTAGGGGAGGAAGGAAGTGGGTATTTTCACCTGCATCAGGGTTTCCTGCAAATTTCTGGCACAGTGGCCACATTCATTAATCACCCTACTCGTTCTCAAGCCCCTAGGAGGCCCCAGTGCAGACAAGTGAATGACTTTATCACTGGGAGATGGATTAAAGAGACACAGTGCAATGCAAGGCAGAGTACTGGGTGTGCAGCAAGGACATCTGGGTTGTGGTCTCAGTTCTGCCACTTGTTGTGTGATCTTGGGCAAGTCACTGCTCCTTTGGACCTCAGTTTCCTCACTTATAAAATGAGGAGATTGGATTATTAGATAGTCTTTAACCTTCCATCCAGCTCTAAAACTATGATTCTAAGGAGGTTTGTGACTAGGAAGTATTTTCTCTATTTCACAGAATCTCCAAGTTGGAAAGCAGGTTGTGTCAGGAGCTGTCAGTCTCTGAAAGTCTTAAAGCAGAAGCTAGGTGACCACTTACCAGAGTAAAGGGGATTCTTGTTCACATACAATTGGACTAATTGGAAAGTGTGCTGGATTTCAAGTAAAACAATATGTATTAGAATTCTGCTCTGCCATTTACTAGCTGGGTGCCTAAGAGATGAATAATCCATGACCACTGGGTGATTCTCTTTTCTTTCCCAGCTCTCTTCTGTCCCAATCTCTTAATTCCCACCCACAATCTTTCCTTTCCATATCTTTCTTCTTTCTCCTGTTACTGGCAATAAAGTTGAATTTGAGAAAAAGATATTTAATAGCTTTGCATTTTGTGTTCTTAAATTTTAAAACAGATTAAGCTTACCCTTATTTCTTTCAAAAAAGAATCTTACATTAAGCTACATTTTATTTTTATGTGGTCCCTTATTTCAGTCTGTTGGTCAGTGGAACTTGGGTTTCCTGATCCCTGCTGCAGAGTGAATGATCCTAATTGTTGCCTCCTGGGGTTTTCTCAGGGAGTCAGGGGCAAGTTTTCCATTCAAAGAAAATTCTACCAATACTCAACATTCAGACCATCCATGGCACAACAGTGCTAGCTCATGCTTCTATTGCATTTTCTGGCTTTTTACAAAATGATTTTCTCTCCCTGTGGCTCCATTTCACAACTGAGACTCAGGTTAAAAAAAAAAAAACTTGCCTAAGTTCACACTTCTCTTGTCAAAACTAGGACTTGAACCCAGGTCTTGGAAAATAAGGTCAGGAAAGGGTAAGCAAGGTATTCAAGGATCTCCTGAATCACTTGGACAAATTAGGGAAAGAAGAGTTTAAAATGCTATAAAGTTTCAAAAAGGAGATGAGGCAACGAATTGGGGGTAGGGAGGGATCTTTTTTATATAAAGGTGACTTTCCAATATGAATCATATTAATTGGGGGGGAAAAGGTTACAGATGAAGATAATTTTTAAAAATAGTGAAACCATTTGCATTAGACAATTTAAGTTTAATTGACATATCTCCCCCATTTTCCTAAATATTGTAGATTTCTCTGGGCTTTCATTTCCTTCCCTGTAAAATGATTGGGCTGGACTAGGTGATCTATGAGGTTCTTTCCAACTTGAATAATCGATATTCTAAAGTTCAAGTAGAATGTAAGCTACTTGAGGGCAGGGACTGTCCTAATTTTGTATTTGCCTCCCCAGTGTCTCTCCAAACTCTGTTCAGTCCATGGCTTCCCAGATTACCTAGCGACCTCTTCCCCAGAGGCCATTTCACACTGACATCATTCATTTCCGTCCCCACAGTCTCCTCCTTTGATTGGGGGGAGCTTATCCTTGGAATCTTCATTGGAGAAAGCACTCATGCTTACTCCAAGCTCAGCTCAGTCCATGACTCCTTGAACTGCTTCTTCCTTTTGTGTCCCCATTAGTTCTTCCTCCCCCCCACCCTGAAGTTTGTCCCTCCCCCCAATGGAATGGAAACTCTTTGAAGCAAGGATTTTCTTTCTTATTCCTTTTATTTGTATTCCCAGTGCTTAGCCCAATGCCTAGCATATATTAAGTCCTTAATAAATGGCTACCAATTGGTTGATTAACATTTTATTTTTGAAGGTCCCTTCCAATTCAATGGTCAATAGTTCTAAGAAATCCACTGACCTAGTTTTGTCTATTCAAACCATTCTACAAAAAAATTGAGTAAGCACTTATTCAACTCATACTAAAAGAAACACTTAGGTTGTTACATGTCCCATGTAAGCTTTATTATGTGAAATCTCCAGAGCACAGAGATTAGGATATGTTCAATTATTGCACAACTATTAGGCTACTGTAATAAAAAACAAGAGACAAAAAAAAAAAAAGAGAGGAAGAAACTGCCATGAGTCAGTCTCTTTGAAAACTGGATGGGCAGCTATCATAGGCACCAGAATAGGTAGGGTTTATGCGACTCAGACGTCCAGCTCAGCCATGGCCCTGTCCAATGGATCCACATCCCAGTAGCTGTTGTCCCAGCCAAGGAACCAGCCCATGAATGAGGGTGGCTCGAAGCCTTGCTTCACAATAGTGATGGGTGTTCGACGATCCCTGTTTGCAGGATCAGTTTCTATATACCGCTTGGCTACAGAAAGACACACAAAGAGGGAAACAAAAACCCAGGGGTTATTAGTATCTTCATCCTCCTTTGCTGATGGCCTTTTAGGGCAGAAGTTGGCAAATGATGATATATAGCTTGTGTTTAATTGCCTGTGTTCTTGTTGCTAATGTAGAAATGATGGAAATTTTGGGAAGAAGTGACTAATCATTATTAAGAGAGTTCATGATAGAGAAGGAAAGGCCAGAGTCTGATGGGCACACCAGATTTGGAAGAGCAGATTTCAAGGAGGTCAGAGAAATGGCAAGATCTTATGTCCTGAGATTCTAAAGGGAAAGTCAGCCCTCCTGGATGGTTTGCTCTTTTAAAAATATATATGTTTTAAAATTTATTTTGTTTTGTTTTTGTAGGCAAGTAACTTGGCCAGGGTCACACACCTAGTAAGTGTCAAGTGTCTGAGGCCAGATTTGAACTCAGGTCCTCCTGACTCCAGGTCTGGCACTCTAAACACTGCACCACCTAGCAGTGTTCACCCTAACTGAAGAGTAATATAAACAAACTACACAATATTCTGACCAAAAATGTAGAATATATGATAAAAGATGGGTTTAAGCATGGCAGACCAACCTGGTTTTCTTTTTTGGTATGGTTACTAGACTGGGAGATCAGGAAAATGTTGTAGGCACAGTGTACCTAGATTTGATCAAAACATTTGGCAGAGTCTCTCATGATTATCTCATAAACAAGATAGAAAGATGTGAGCGAGATGACAGTACTAGTTAAGTGGATTATGAACTATGGAAATGATTGGGCCTAAAAAGTAGTATGTCAAGGCCAACCTGGAGGGAGATCTCTGGGAATACCCCAGAGGGCTGTGCATGAGTGAACATGGCAGCCAAATTGGCAAATACTAGATTGGACTGCATTCATGAAGACATAGAGTCCAAAACTCAGCAGGTGATGGTCCTCCCTGCTATCTGCCCTCATCATACCATATCTAGAGTACAAGATTTAGTTCTGGATGCCATGTTTTAAGAAAGACATTAAAAAACCAGAGTGCCTCTCCAACAGGGTATGAGAGACCTTGCTATATAAAAATCATTTGAAGGAACTGGAGATGTTTAGCCTAGAGAGGCAAAGACTTGGGGAGAGGAAAAGGGGGAATGATTGCTATGTTCAAGTGGCTGAAGGACCATCATGGGAAAGGGAGATGAGATTCATTCTGCTTGGCCTCCAAGGCCAAAACTAGAAGCAGTGAGTGAGTGAAAGCTGTAAAGAGGCAGCTTTCACCTGGATTTAAGGAAGAACTTCCTAAACTATGACAGTGTTCAAAAGCGGGCAGGCTTGGGAGGCAGTGGAGTCTTTGTTAACAATGGTGGGGAGGTCAGATCACTTGTCAGAGATACAGTAGAGGAGTTCCATGTTTAGGCACGGGTTGGACTGGATGATCCTTGAGGTCCCTTCTGACCTGGATATTCTGCTGTTACATCACTACAGTTTTGTCTCATGGGATAAAAGGATGTTTAGACTGCAAGTTGCATTGGGACACAAAATATTTTAGCTAGAAGGAGCCCTGGAACCTAAGAACAATAACAGCCGACATGCATAATGTCATTTTAAGGTTGACAAAACACAAAATACGTTATCTCGGTGAGCTATGCTAGAACATAAAGTTCAGAATGTTCTAACACAGAACCTAGAATGTTCAAGCTGCAAGGGGACCCCATAAACTCTCTAGTATTCTAACATCCTCTTTTTTCCAGCAGAGGGAACTAAATCCCACAAAGGAGAAGGAATTTGCTTGACAGTCATAGCACTGTTAGAAGGTGGTAGCCAGGACTGGAACCAAGGCCTCCTCATTCTCACTCAGTCCAGTGCTTTCCCCACTACTTTCTTTTTTGAATGTTTTAGGTAGAAGACAGTGGTGCTGTAGGGGGAGGATCTAAAGGGCAATAGCTTCTTATAAAGAAATTTTGGGTCCCATAAAATGAGCTTTACACACCCAGGAGAACCAACCTCATACCTGCTCCACCCTACCCTGCTCCCCATCTCACTTCCTGCTGAACGACATCAAAACAGACAGAAAGGAACAGGAAGTTACCAGATGTTAAGGCTTCTGTCTTTTCCTCTTCTTGAGAGTCCTTTCCAACCCAGACGTATACCTGTACATTCAACATGAAGGAAGATACGTTACATACAGGGAAGGGCAGCCACCAAGGTTGGAGCTGATGAGGGAGAGTGGATGCTATCCTTTCAAATATCATTTTCCTTTGCACTTGGGTCTGGGCTGAGTCCTCGATCTTGGAAGCATAGATGGCTCTGTGTCCCTATTTCAAGTGGGGTCTCTTAGGCTGAATAGTCTGTGGGAGGACCAGCTGAAGGTTGTGCCACAAGAAGGAAGGTGGGGATGCAGCATGGAAAGCTGCCACTAGGGCAAGGTGGTCTGGATCTTGTCCCAGGGAGCAAAAGCTTAAAGGATGCTACTAGTACACGTAGTTCTTCAGTAGCTGGAAAGCTGTCTAACCCTTCAATTCCTCCCTACACAACCCCACCTCCAGAAGAACAGAACATCATGAGAGCCCAGAGACAGTTACTGTATAGGCTTGTCCAAAGGACTCAGAGCAAGGGCCTCACTGCAGGCCTGGTAAAGGAAAGTTAAATCTCACCATGTCCTTAGACTAACCTTGGGGGGAAAAAAGTGCACTTCGTGTGCTATAGCTTCTCCCAGGCAATTAAGCACAGTAGAGGCACCATTCCTTTGGGAAGGATGGGGCCCAGGTAGCTAGGCTAGCTCTTCTTCTATCTATCTTCCCTCCCTCCCTTCTCCTCCTCTCCATCTTGCAGACCTGATCCCAGGTGTCCAAGAGCATGACATCATCTGTAGCCAGATCTTCTTGCATAAATTCCCCAGGAACCTCTTCAATCTGGAAAGAAGCAGGAAGGATTAATGAAAGAAAAGAGAAAAAAAAAAGAAATCCCTTCCCTTCTCCAGGCTCTAGCCATTCAGAATCATCTAAAGATACTCATATGCCATAGGCACTATAGGGGCAAAATCTCCACCTTCTAAATAAGGAAGCTGAATCTCAGTGATATTAAATGCTTTGAATAGCAACATACGGCCAGTAAAAAGACGGAACCAGGAATCAACTCAAGAATTTCTCACTCCTAGTCCAGTGATTTTCCCACAACATACAGCTGCTGGCCCATACCCCTTCCTTTGCTAAATAGTTGGTGGGAGGAGGCTCTTAGCCTAGTCCAGTCTGAGGAGTGACGTCTCATCTCTCTTTCTCCCCATCTCCCTATTCTCCCTGCACAAAGTGATGAGTATTCAAGTCAAATGGGAATAAGGAGTGCATTCAGTAACTTCCCTGGGGAAGCCTTTCCCATGGCAGCATAGTGAAAGCAGGTCTCCCTCCCCACTCAGAGCAAGATGTAAAAACCTCAAACTGCAGAAAGGCTTTCCCAGCTGTCAAGGATGCATAATGCTGGAGTAAACCTTTCATTTCAATTTTTTTGAATGGCATCAATTTCTTCAGGGTTACTCCTTACTAATAATAATAACTAGCACTAACAGAGTGTTTAAAAGCTTGCACTTTACATATGTTATCTCATGCATCCCATCAACCCTGGGAGACAAGTGCTAGGATTACCCCCCTTTTACAGATGAGGAAATTGAGATTGTAAGAGGTTGAGTGACTTGTTCAGAGTCAGATAACTAATGAAGTGTTTGAGGTGTGGTTTGAACTTAAATCAAGCTCTGCAATACCCAGCTGCCATGGGTGCCATGTAATGCTGGGAGAGACATCAAAGCCAATGTGGGTGGTGCCACATACCCACATAAAGTGAGTTATCTCAGCAAGTGGGAAGAGTAACCAATATCCTTACCATCGGGAGTCAATCCACCATATCTGTGTTTTGGGTTTATTTGCTTTTGGCATGGGCCTGTAATTTCATTGGAACTCCCGATGAAGAGACTCCTGCTACACACCATGCACTGTCCTGCAACTTACAGCCTTAGAAATTTGCCCAGGGCATTAAGAGGTTAAGTGTCTTGTGTCAGAGGCAAGATTTGAACCCAGTTCCTCCCGACTCTGAGGCCAGCTCTCTTTCCATTCTGCCAAGGCTGTCTTTCAATCTGTTGTGTTTTAGTGATGATGCAGAAGGCAGTCCCTCCTGTCATCAGGGATCTCCTTGTGTCCCCAGGGTTTTGATCTCCATAAGCCTATTATAAGCCTTTACCAGACCAACGAGAATCATACGTTTGTAATGATTTTATATCCAAATCAACCAAAAAAAGTATTTTTGCTCCCACTGTACCCAGAGAGGCTTTAATGGTCTTCTCAGGGATCATATAATTAAGAAAGGATAGGCCTATTTTTGCCCTGTGAATCTGTCTCAGATGATGAATATGCAGAGGGGACCTCCTGCACCCTCTGCCTACACAAGGGAAAACAACATTTGTGTAAACTTGATCAAATTAACATCTTACATTCATGGTCCAAACTGGCCCCACACTTTTGGTCCTTTCTCTGAGAGGGGAAAGCAGAAAGAGGGAGACAGCTTCAGACCTATTTTCTTGAACTCACCACAAAGCGACCAATCTTGTTGGAGCAGGCAAAGAGACGAGGGGGGTGGACGTCCAGCTTCTTGTCCTTCAGCCGTGGAGATGTGCGGTACGCAGCCTTCCCGCCCAGGGCTTCCCAGAAGCTATCTGTGTGGGACATACAAACAAATGGCTGCTGTCTTCTTGGCTTCCTCTGTGAATATATTTTACGAGCTTTGGGTCTCATTACTCCTAAAGGAAGAATCCTTATTCCACTGGTCAAACCAACTGTTCCTTAGGCCTCCCTCTTCCCCTAAACATGGCCCCATTAATTCTTGTCTTTCATAGCTAGGCCAAAAAGAAAGCCTCTAGGGGCAGCTAGGTGGTGCAGTGGATAGAACACTGGCCCTGGAGTCAGGAGGACCTGAGTTCAAATGCGGCCTCAGACACATGACACTCACTAGCTGTGCGACCCTGGGCAAGTCACTTAACCCCAATTGCCTCACCAAAAAAAAAAAGAAGGCAACTAGAGATTTGGGGGCAGCTAGGTGGCGCAGTCGATAGAGCACCAGCCCTGAAGTCAGGAGGACCTAAGCTCAAATCTGGCCTCAGACCAAACACTTGACACTAGCTGTGTGACCCTGGGCAAGTCACTTAACCCCATTGCCTAGAAAAAAAAAAAAACAACCAAACAAAAAGAAAGCCTCTGAATTATGACCCTGGAAGTTACTAAATGGTAATACCCCCAACCCAACAATACTACTACTAGGCCTACACCTCAAAGAGATCAGAAAAAAAGGACCCATATGTACAAAAATATTTATATGAACCCCTTTTGTGGTAGCAAAAAATTGGAAATGAAGGGGTTGCCCAGAATTGGGAAATGGTTGAAGAGATTATGGTATAAGCAGTAGGGTGTTGGAGCTACAAGCTGGTTCCAACTGATAGAAAGACCAAAGTATTGAATTTTCAGTGTGAACATTTACACCCCAGAAATTTACAAATGCTACGAATCAGGGCTTGCTTGATTTTTGTTGTTATTGTGACTGTCTAGACTTAAGAAAGTGATGGATAAAAATGGTAATGATTCATATTAAACTTAAAAGTGTGTTGTGGGCCCTTTTTTTTTTCAGGAAATCTATTGTTAACCATTCACCAGCATATTCTTGGGTATACGAATGCAATGGACTATTAATAAGTCATAAGAAATGACAAAAGGGACAATTTTAAACAAACTTGGGAAAATTTGAATGAAATGAATAGAATCAGAAGAATTTACTCAATAACAACACTATAAAGACCAGAAACTTTGGAAGAATTAAGAACTCTAACACAATGAATAACTACCATTCCAGAGGACTGATGATGAAAACGCTGCCCACTTCCTTACAGACAGGTAATGGTTGGACTCAAGGTGCAGAATGAGATACATATGTTTGAACATGGCCAATGTGGGATTTGTTTCACTTGACTGCATTACAATGATTTTCTTTTTTCTGTAATATTTTCATTAGCGGGAAAAGGAAAATACTTGCTTGTTAATTGAAAAAAGAAAATATTTTTTAAAAAAGTAAGACTTTCTACAACTAACCCCTTTGCACAAGACAATCCTCTCACTAAGGACAGCCCTGGGACACCCTCCTCTGACCCTCCTCTTCTCCAGTCTATCAAAATTTGACCCAAGCTTCAAGGACCAGTTGGGGTCTCACCTCCTCCAAGAGACCTTCCCTGGTTACTGCAGCCCAAGCTGATCTCTCTCCCACCTCCAGATTCCTACAACTCTTAAATCGTGTGGCACTCACTGAAGACTCAGCGCATAAAAACTCATACTTTTTTGGTGATTATAATTATTCAAAGCATTTTCCTTACAACACTACTGAGTTCGGGTGCAAGCATTATCCCCATGTTAAAGATAAAGGAGCTTGTGGTTCTAAGAGGTTGTCATTTGCCTACAATCTGGCATCCAGTAAAGGTCAGAGACAGGATTTGAATTCAGGTCTCTTGTGAGAGTACTGCACCACACCGCAAATGCTGTTTCATGTGAACCATCAGTCATTAAGCATTTATCAAGCACCTCCTATGTGCCAGGCTCTGTACTAAATCTGCCTCCCAACCAGTCTGTAAGCTGCCTGTGGGCAGGGACTCTTGTCATCTCTTCTTGTAGTCCTCAAAGCACCTAGAGCAGGGCTGAGCCCACTGCAGTCACTCACCAAAGTTGAAAGGGAGGACAGTTTATTCTGGAGAAAGAGGAAGGGATGAAATGAACTCTAGAGGGCCCTCTCTTCCTCAGCTGGAATAAGGGGTGAGTCAGTGAATTGTAAAGGGCTGGTTAACCCTGATGGCCAAGGCAGGCGTCCCTGTGCCCAAGACTGTCCTCTCCCTCAGGGCTAGGTCTGCCTTGTGCCTGAGCAGGACAGTTCAGCAAAGGTGAGAGGTAAGCACCCACCAGGTATTTGCTCAGAAGGACATCCCAAGCCCACGTCCACACCAGGCCCATCCCTCGTGGTCCCCACCTGGCTCACTACCCTCAGCCACTTGCACAGGCCGAGCCTTCAGCACGTTCAGCAGTTCCCGGGCCCCAGACTTCTCTGTGTCACTGGCTCCTTCACCCACCCACAGGTAGGCAGATGATGGAGTTTTCAGGACAAAGGCATCGTTGGAGTTCAGCTCACTTGCAGCCGGGTTCACCTGGGGGAAAAGTAGGGGACCCCCCCCAAGGGAAATAATTCCATGTAGTAATAACCAGATTAAAAACCATCCTGAATCCCCAGGTGCTTTCCCCACAAGCCCCACTCACAGTGAGGGGGAAGAGTTCTAAAACACTGGACAAAGCAAGTTCTTCTAGGCCCAGGAAGATGAACTAGACAATCATTAGAATATTTATAAAAATGGGGCTGAAATAATATTAGAGAGGCAGGAAAGTGTCATGAGTTGGGAGTGAGAGGACTGGAGTTTCATCCCAGTTCAGCCAACTACCACCTTTGTGACCACTGGGCCCGAGTTTCCTCATCTAGGAAAGGGGAAAGCTGGACTAGAGGATCCGCAAGGTCCCTTCTAGCTCTGAAATCCCACGATTCTTTCTCAGGCCACAAGTCTCCCACTCTGTATGAAGGATCAAGGGATTCTGCTCCTATTCTGAAGGAGGGTTCACTCAGCAATGACACTGAGGCTGGTTCCCTGGTCACCTCCCTATGTTCTATTCCTTGGGGTTTGCCTTTCTTCTAGAAGGGGGAAGAGTAGAATCATAACATTTATTGTTGGAAGGGATGCCTTAAGAGGCATCTGGGAGCAGCCTGAATGTCCAGATCATATGACCTGGCCAAAGCCTCCCAATGCAAGCTCAGGTCAGGTTCGTGCTCAAGGACGCTGACCCTGACAAGGTAGTTTTAACAACAGCTTTTCTTATAATAACCCTATTAAGTAGAGAGCAGAGGTTTGGTTCCCATTTTGCAGGTGAGGAGCCTGAGGCCCAGCAAAGTGAAGTGTCTTGTGTAAGGTCACACAGCTAGGGTCTCATGGCAGTTCAGGTCTCAGGACTCAAAATCCCTTGGCCTTTCCACTGCATTTTGCAACCTTGTAGTGGCCTGGCTCTCACAGTGGGGTTCCTCCTGCTAACATGAAAGGGAGGATTTAGATGTGCAGCTCTCCCTCGGACCCAGCTAGGCCTCAACGCCTCAGGGAGGACCAGCTCTGCTTTCCATTTCTGCAGTCACTTCAAAGTCTTGTCCACAGCAGGTCAGAGTATCATTGCATAGGCTCATGGCCAGAGCCACTCTCTCTGTGGTGTTCTGGAGGGGGAGGTTTGGCTACAAGCCCTTGACTCACCCCCCTCAGTCTGATCGCCTGAGCCTGCTTCCAACCCCAGACTAGGAGAAGATGTAGGAGTTACCTCCACGGCCCTGGTGGCTCCGGAGCTGCTGGAACGGACCTGGAAGAGGCGGGTGCTAGCGGGGACCGTCTGCCCACCCTCTCTAGAGGTGCCGCCTTTGTAGATGATCATAGGCTTACCGCCAAATAGGCTCATCAGGTGGGCAGGCTCTTTGCCCTGAACAACTCGGCTCTAGGAAAAGGCAGCGAAGACAGGGTGTCAGAGCAGCAGTCAGAAGAGGGGCCTGGGGTGGGGATGGGGGGATGTCATCCTGTTCTTCCTGCCCCCTCCAAGGATCCTCCAGACTCTTCCCCCACCAAACTCGGGGAAAATAAAAAAGTATGTTTGCGTGTGCGTTGTGTGTATGTCTACATATGTTACATGAATTCTGTGATATGGATATGCTTGTGTCTGCTAATATATGCATATAGCATGTGTGTATACTATATATACACATGCATGTTGTATGAAGTGTGTAATGCACGTTATATGCTAGAAGTCTATATGAGGGAAGAATACACACTGCACAGAATATTCATGCAGTGTACTGTAAAACATTATCAAGTAAATGTTTGTATGTGTACATGTACGTATATGTGCATGCCATGGTGCCTATGCACAACTCCTTACAAATACCATACACACATACATATCCTTAAAATACTGTAATGCACATATATGTACATACCCATATATGCATATTTATACAGCATGTGGACATTACCAACTGGTTACACATATGTATGCATGTGGAGAAGCATGAACAGATACAAACATGCATACAATGTGGATAGGCAGTAGTACTGCAGGTAAGCATGTGTATGTATACATGTTTAGACACACACTTATGTGTAAATAGCATTCATGCATGTACATGTATTGTGGTCGGAGATCCAGGGCAGTTGAGCGTCGGCTTAAAGACAACTGATTGTGAGAGGCAATGGGATTTCGCAACCCCCACCCAGTACGCTGCAGTCTACTCATATCTTTCCCTTTCCCTTTCCAAGGCACAGAAGATGTCCTGGGATTGTTGGGGGGAGGGATGCTATGCCATAGCTAGACAGCTGCAAATGTCTCCCAGGGGCATCCTTGTATACCCTCCAGCTCTACCAACACAGAGCAAGCATCACACAATGGACCTCTCCACCCTTGAGTAGGGCATCAGTTTCCTTTAGCTGGTGCACAGGAGGACCTAGCTCTTGAGACCGAGTATGGCCAAGATTTAGAAGTGAAAGGCTACTCATTGATACCATTCATGTGGGGTGGAGGGGAGGTATGTTACCTGCACTGGAGTACCACCTAATTCCTCATCCAGCTGTACTGTAAGGATGGCAGCTGTGGCACGTTCATCCTGGCTAGAATCAGCTCCCTGCCTACGATAACAAGAATCATCAGCATCAGTATCAGCATCAGCATCAGTATCCTCATTACAGAGGTGGCAAATATAATAGAAAGAACATTGGCCTTGTAGTCAGGAGGCCTGGGTTTACAGTCTAGTCCTATCACTAAATGACTGCGACCTGAAGACAAATCACTTCATTTCTCTGGGCCTCACTTTTCTCATCTGTAAAATGGAAATCATAATTAATAAACTCCCTACCTCTCAGGCTTGTCATGAGGAAAGCACAGTATATATGTGAGTTATTATAATCATTGCCACTTTCCATTTTCATGTTTTGCAGAGCCCTGTCTTATTCATTATCTCAACTCATCTACACATGGTCTTTCAGAGTCAGGCACATAATCCCCACTTTACAGATGAGCAAATTGAAACTCAAAGAAGGGGACCATCTCACTTAAGATCATACAGTGAGTTTAGGGATGGGTTGGGCTGAAACCAAGGCTTCTGACTGACATGGGGGTTCTCAGTCCCCCCACATGCAAATCCTTCTGGAGCTCATGCTTTCCTGGAGGATATTAGTCTGGACTCAGAAGGCCACCAAAAAAGGAAAGGGAAGAAGGATATAGAAAGAATCCTGAAAGTGTGGTGGACAGAGCCCTGAACTTAGGCACAAGAAGACTGAGGCTGGAATCCTGGCTAACACATTTACTGCCTGTGTTCCTGTTGGCAAGTTATTTAACTGCTCTGGACCTCAGTTTCCTCATCTGTAAAATGAAGGAGTCAGACTCAATGGTCTCTAAGGTCCCTTCCAGCTCTAAATTTCAGATCTTTTGAGTCTTCACTCTCCAGCAGTGGTTTGGAATGAGCAGCCACTGTACAGTTCTTGCACAAAGGCCATCATCCCATCCCTAAGATGAAGATCTGGAAGTCTCAACAGCACAAAACCATAATATCTGGGGCTAGAAGGGTTCCTAGAGAGCACATAGGCCAACTTTCTCATCTTATAGGAACCCTTAGTGTAGTGGATCGAGAGCTGGGCCTGAAGGAAGATCAGAGTTCAGATCCAGCTTTAAACGCTTACTAGATGTGTGATGCTGCCTAAGTCAATGAATCTCTGTTTCAGTTTCCTCATCTGTAAAATGTGGATAATAATAGCATCTACTTCCCAGGGTTGTTATGGGAATAAAATATATGTAAAGCACTTTGCAAACCTTGAAGCACCATATAGATTCTAGCTATTATTATTGTTGTTATTATTATGTTGCCCCAGTAATCTATAAGGAATTGTATCCTTTTTTTTTGTCTCAGAACTCTGAGTAAGTATATGGCAGTAGGAACCCCAGGCTCTGCTGTCCCAGGAAACCTCAAATGAAAGGACAATAATAAGGTCCAGTCATCACAGACCATCATGATCTAAACCTGGAAGGAAGCATCTGATCCAACGCCTCTCATTTCAGATAGGAAAACCAGAGTCCAGAATGGGGAAGCAGTCTGCCAAAGTCTGGGGCAGAGGTGGGAACTAAAACCCAGACTTCTTATCTCTCAGGGTCAGCCAGATGTCCCTTCCACTCTATCTCACTACCTCTCAGTTCCACCAGTAGTGCCGATTGACCAAGTGCCCAGCTGAGAGTCCTCCCAAATGATAGTCGTCCTGGCCCATCTTCCCACATCAGGATGCTTACCAGTTATAGATGATTTGTCCCTGTCGGCCTGCGTGCTGATAGTTGTACAGAATGATGTAGCTGTCACCACCATAGAACTGGCCATAAGTGGAGGGGTTCACTGGAACTTTGTCAGCACCTTCAACTCTCCAGATCTGCCAAGGCAATGAGACAGTCAGCGACATGCACAATGCAGGCCACCTGGGAGATGGGTTAGGGGGAAGTTGAGGCTTTCTAGTGATACAGTGGAAAGAGTGCTAGACTTAAAATCTAGATCTGGGTTCAAATGCACACATTCTAGTGAAGTAGCCTTAAGCTGAGCGCAGCTCTTCTTAGGGCCTCACTTTCCTCATCTGTAAAATGAGAGGGTTTGACTCAATAATTGGAAGGGTCCTATTCTGACATTTTGTGGATCTGTGACCTTGGGCAAGTTGCTTCCTCTCTCAGAGCCTCAGTTTCTACAAATAGCTCAACTTAGGCAGACTAGACTAGAAATGTCCAACACATGGCCCATAGACCACATGGGGCCCACAACACTCTTGAACACAGCCCAAACCAGATTAAAATGTTACAAGGTAATATTTAACAAAATGAAAACATAGATAATATTACATTTTAAAAGTCAATATGTGGTCTGCAGGGATGGATTGGTGGCCCCATTTCTGTTTGAGTTTGATACCCCTGGACTAAACTGTCATTCTCTGAAGGGTCATTTACAACATCTTCCTCCGCCAATTACTGTGCCCTAGGCACAGTGTTGAAAGGGGATGGACTGGTTGAATTTAGGATAATTTGCTCTGGTTTCCCCATTAAGATACTAGGATTCTGTATTTATGACACCCACCAGCTACTCCCAAAGGGGCTGCCACAAAGCCTTCTAAATTTGTTGGCTGTCCTACATCGCCCTCTGGTGGCGCTATGGGAACAATGACACTTCAACACGATGGCCTTTCAAATGAAATCTTAGAATATTACCACTGGAACCAACCTCAGAGAACATTTAGTCCAGACAGCTCACCTTACAGATGTGGAAACTGAGTCCCAGAGAAGGGAAAGTGCTTTGAAATAATGTGGTGTAGGGTAAAGAGCACTGGATTTGGGGTGAAAAGACCTGAGCCCAAATACCTACCGCCCCTTAAGTCTACATAGCCTTAACCAAGTTGTTTCCTCTTTCTGGGCCTCAGTTTCCCCATCAAAGATACAAAAAAGAGTATTAATAACTTCATCCAAATGTTATAGAAGCAAATGAGATGCACATGTAGAAGGGTTTGTAAACTACTGAGTTCAACATAAACGTTAGTTTTTATCATCATTATTGGCCAAGGTTACCCAGCGAATCAGTAGCTCGGCGGGGAGGAGAAATCAGGTCTCCCGACCTTGTTCCCTATACCAGGTTGCAGGATTCCAACTACAAAAAATCAAAAAACTACTCTGGGGAAGGAATGAAGCCGATTAGAAACTTTCAACAATTGAATCTGACTCAAAGTCTCCAAGTCCTTACTCTAAAGGACAGTGGAGTGCAATGTCAAGACTACTACACTGGGCAGGATGCCCATCAATTGGGGAATGGCTGAACAAGTTGTGGGATATGAATGTAATGGAATACTATTGTGCTATAAGAAATGATGCACAGGCAAATTTCAGAAAAACCTGGAAAGACTTGAATGGTCTGATGCTGAGTGAAGTGAGCAGAACCAAGAGAACATTGTACACAGAAGCAGCCACATTGTGCGACGACTAATATTGATAAACTTAACCCTTCCCAGCAATGCAAGGATCTAAGACATCTCCAAAGGCCTCATGATGGAAAATGCTATCCACATCCAGAGAAAGAATGATAGAGTTTGAATGCAGATGGAAGCATACTATTTGCTATATTTTTTTCTCTTCTGTTGAGTTTTGTTTCCTCTTTCTGGTGGTTCCTCCTATTGGTTCTAATTCTTATTTACAATATCACTAATGTGAAAGTATGTTTAATAAGAATGTAAAAAAAAAAAAAAGACTGCTACACTGGAAGTCAGAAGCCTCACATTTGAGACCTGCCTGTGCTATTTCCTAGCTGTGTGTCCTGAAGCAAAACATTACACCTCTCTGATGTTCAGTCTTCTCATCTATAAGATAGTCATCTCACAAATGAAAACACTGCAAGCTTTAAAATCATGAGTGTTAAGCCCTTGGTTACAATGAAATTGCTGTGTACCAAAAGGTACACCAGGTCAGCTAGGTGGAGCAGCGGATGGTGCTCTGGACTTAGAGTGCCAAAGACCTGAGTCTGAGTCTAGCCTCAGACCCTTACTAGATGTCATTTAACTTCTGTCTGCCTCAGTTTCCTCATCTGTAAATGAGAATAATACAGCACCTATCTCCTAGGATTATTGAGAGGATAAAATGAGATAATATTTATAAATTGATTTGAAAATTTTAAAGTGCCATACAAATGCAAGCTATTATTGTTGTTGTTATTGTAAAGTATCTTATAATAAAATTATAGATCTAGATCTATTTCCCTAATATACCTAGAGTCTGCAAGACCAATGTGTTTCAATGGAAAGAGTATAGGATTTGGAATTGGGAGCACTCCCTCCTCCCTCCTCTCCACCCCACCACCAATGCTTCCATCAACAGGATACCTGCTTCTGGCCAGTGCCATCATCTTCCATGCCATGCTGGGCAGCCATAGCAGTGGAGTTGTGCAGAGTGGCAGCATCAAAAGGCACCCGCTCAACATTGGCGATGTGGCTGGAAATATAGGCCACTCCCAGGCCCTGGGTCTGATCCCGATCCCTCCAGTTCTTGAAAAACTGCGTGAACAGTGGGGTCTCACCACCTTCTGGGAGGACTTGGATCTGGGGAAGAAGGAGGCATAACATAGGAAGATGAAGGGGTTACTGTATTCCCAGGACCCCTTAGGGTTCCAAGAGAACTGAACTGAGTTTACGTTTAAGAATCAATGCACTCTGCAAAGTGAAATGAACAGAACCAGGAAAACATTAACAGGAAACACTATGAATGACTTAGCTCTTCTCAGCAATGTAATGATCCAAGACAATTACAAAGGACTCATGATGGAAAATGCTATCCACATCCAGATAAAAAACCAAGTGACTCTAAATGCAAATTGAAGCATACTATTTTCACTTTATTTTTTTTGTGTGTTTTTTTCCTTTTGATCTGTTTTTTTCTTTCATAACTATGACTAACATGGAAATATGTTTTACATGATTGCACATATATAACCTATATCAAGTGGCTTACCATTTTAGGAAGAAGTGAGGGGAGGGAGGAAGGGAGGGAGAAAAAGTGGGAACTCAAATTCTTGTAAAAATGAATGCTAAAAATTGTCTTTACATTTAATTGAAAAAAATACTATTAAAAATCAATGAACTCCTCTTTACAGAAATAGGGTACTCTAGGTATGAAATAGTACATATACTATCAGGCATAACTGATGTGTTGATTGGTTTTGCTGAACTGTTTTTTCCCCTTTTTTTTAATTTTTGTTAGAAGTGATGGATCAGTGGGTAGGTGAATGGGGGCAGGGAGATATTTACGGAAATGAAGGTTTCATGAAAACAAAAGATATCAATAAGAACAAGATTATTTTAAAAAAAAGAATCAATGAATTCAACCTGAAGATGCCCTGGATCAGATATAAAAATACTTATACGTGTATATGCTATTTCCTCCTATAGAACATAAGCTCATAAAGACCATGGACCATTTCCTTTTTGCCCCAGTGACACAGTGCCTAGCACATTATTACATGCATAATAAATTCTTGGTTCATAACTGATTGAATCATTGATCAACTTGGTACCTAGAAACCCTAGAACCCAATTTTGTGGTTGGACAGGGGACACAGACTCCAGAAATTTAGAGGAGGTTCACAGAAGGTCAAAACTAGAACAATAAAATTCTGAATTCATTTAAAAGAAAATGTATTGTCGACTGCATGCCATACACTATGTTAGGCCTTGGGGGAGATTAAAAAAAAGTTTAGAGAAGGCATCTTCCCTGCCCTCATCGAGTTCACATCTAGTAGAATACATATAGATTTACATCTAGTAGAATATATATATATATGTATGTGTGTGTGTGTATGTATGTATCTTTAATTCTAGGTGTGCATATTTTATATATACACATGGATACATATGTATATAGAACCATACACAGAGAAAATTACAGTCCTCCTCTGATGTCTCATTGAGTCTTGTTGGTGACCCTGAGCTCCCAAAGGCTAGCTGCCTTCAGAATGCAAGCTCTGGGGACCCTACCAAGCTAGAAAAGCTTCAAGGGCAGGCCTGGAAACAGACTATGATCTTGTCATCCAAAGACCAGTCTATTTCAATGTCAAAAGGCTCATCACAATTCAGGATAGAGGGTTTGGAGGAAGGACCCACCTTGATGATACTACAATATAAGTTAGTGGCATTTCTTCACCTATTATATTAGCAGTTCACTGAGGATAGAGACCATGCCTTACACTTCCCTTTAGGTGCTAGGCACTTGGCAGTTATCCTCTAACTCAGTTGGTTACCTTGACTGATCTGCCCTCCTTTTCCATTTGCTGATGCTATCCCAGGACAGCCTCCCCCCAGGGTTTTTCTATTCCTTTCTCCATTTTACTGGTCCAGGCCATGGGGCACAGGGCTAAGCACCCCATGCTTGAACTGCTCCCCCCAGACACAAAGGCCTCAGCCTCTCACCTGAGTTTGCTTGGGGTAGCTCATCTTGGAGATGAAGTCAGAGGCACTTTTGAGAGCAGCCTTCCTCTCCTCTGCATTCGCCTGTTTGCCTGTGGGTGAGTTGAGGGAACCAATCAAATTGGGAGATTCCAACGGAAAAAACTTCCTGCCTGACTACCCTGGAACCCCAATGGGGAAGCTCAGCTCACAGACATAGCTCTGAGGTTCCAAGGGAACCCTGGACCTTCCTGACAACCAGTAGCATCCAGAACCCCAAGAGAAGAGATCTCTGCTCTCCTGAGATATTCGTTACGTGGGTCTGCAGCCAGATATAGCTGAGTCTCAGATTGCTCTAATGTCTCCCAGAAGGAATAAGTCCCAGGGAATCAGGCCCTCTGAGCTCCAAATAACAGGTTCACTTTCCCCATCCTCATCTGTATATTCATAGTTAACTTCCCTAATTCTTCTCTCTCTCAACAGGAGGTCACTCTGCACTCCCCTGACAATTGCTGGACCAAGCGGTTTTATTCTACCACACAGTCCCGGGTCTGGCCTCTTGGGGACCAGATCCAACTGACAGAGGAGACCTATTCCCAGCCTTATGGGCTTGTAACCAAAGGGCAGAAATATATTCTATAGATTCCTCTTTGCACAATGGAATCACAGGCTCATAGATCTATTAACTGGAAAGAACTTCAAAGTCCTACTAACTCAGTCCCTTAATTTTACAGATGAGGAAATTGAGACCTAAACAGGTTAAGTGACTTGCCCAAGGTCACACAGGTAAACATCAGAAACAGGATTTGAACCTAGGTCTCCTGACTCCAAAATCAATGTTCTTTTCACTGTACCATGCTACCTCTCCAGGAGTCTCCAGAAAGAGTGGTTTGTAGTCCTAATAAGAAAAGGGTTTCCACTCATGCTTCCATCCCTGTGCCCTCTCTTTCCCAGACAGGGATAGAGCTGCCTAGAACCACAAAATTGGGAGTCTAAGTGCAAATGAGATCTGAAATCCTCCCCACCCTAACCCTCATTTCTAGGGCACCTTTCCAGACAAAGATCTTTCCATTTGTGCCATGGTCCAGGATAAAACAGTCATCAGAGCTCAGGGCTGCCTGAGTGAAGGGGTTCTCATCAGCCACCAAGGACACAGTCATAGTCCCAGCACCATTGGAAACCTGTTAGGGAAGAGAGCAGGGCAGAGTCAGCATCTGCCTGCCCAGCCCTTAGAAAGGGCTCTAGGCTTTCTCCCTGATACAGCAGAAGTCCTACATTCACACTTGGGGATTATCTCACTCCCAGATTCAATGGAGTCAGATTCAGAAGCAGGGCCCAAATTCCAAAGTTACCACCCTCTCTCTCTAGCTGCCTCCAAATGGGACCAAAGCACCTAGACAGTGGCATTTGTCCTCCAAGTGTTTCAATAGTATGTTGAAACTTCCAAAGACACTTTTTGGGTTATTATATCTTTTCATTTTCACAATATACCAGTAGTCAAAGCAAGAGTTGTTTATTTTCTCTAACTGGGGAGATGAGAGAACTGAGATTTTGAGAGAGGGGAAGTAATCTGTCCAAAGTCCCACAAAGAATTAGTGGCAAAGCCATGACAAGAACCCATATCCCTTGATTCTTAGAGTCTGATGTTTATTTCTCTACACTGCACTGTTTAAGCCCAGGGGTGTTCCTGATTGCCATACTCTATATTTGGAGTGGAACATCTGGCAAAAGATACAGAGGCCAAGACCTTGGTCAGGATCCAGTCTGAGAAGACTGCAAGTTGAACTAGCAGTGACTCTCCCTTGACTCCTCCCTATCCCCACAAGGCTCCACCTGCTTGGGCCACTTTTCATGCTAAGCCCACATCAGCCAGATCCCTTATCCCAGCTATTTCTCCATACCTTGTAATAATAATAACAAGATGATGTTTATACAGTTCTTAAGCTTTAGAAAGTATTTTCTATCCATGGCTTCATTTGGCCCTCACAATAACCGCAGGGAGTGGGCAGAGTTCACAGATGACAAATATGAGGCTTAGGATTAAGAAGTTAAGTGACCAACCAATGGTCACACAACTAGAAAGAAGCAGAGCCAGACTTCAAGCCCAATGACTTTGGCTCCAAATTCAGGGTTCTTTCAACTACACTATGCTGCCTACCTTGTAGAGCTTAGCAAGTCTTCGATTGGTTGCATCCTCCTTGGCAGAGTCATCCTGACCTTCAGGCAGAGTGGGCTTGGGCCCCAGGACCTAGCAGGGATGTAGAGAGGGAAATCTAAGCCTGTGGGCACAGACCAACAATGTGAGAGGCGTCCAGTCATCTGCCCCTCCAAGTGTGGATGGCCTGTGGTCCTAAGATGGAACAGCCTGAATTGGACAGAACTAAGAGAGGTGAGTACAAGATTACAAAGAAGAAGAGAGATGCAAGGAAAAAGTTCTTAACCATCAGAGCCACCCCATAGCAGATGGGACTGTCTTAGGAGGTTGGGAGTTTGATATTGCCAAAGGATTTCAAAAGGAAGCTAGGAGATCACGTGTCAGGGATAATCCTCTAAGGCCCTCGCCAACTCTGAATTTTTTTCCCCCAAAGCCTCTTTTCTCCATGGTGATCCTGGTCCCTCCCCTTGCTAGATCACAGACTGATCACAAGCAGCCACATCTCTGGATTCTTTTCTGTTTGGACATTAGACAACAAAGCCAGGCACATTAAGGGGCCATTGAGTATATACTTCACAGGGCTCTGACACACTGGTCTTGCCTTTATGAGAGGGAAAAAGCAACAGGGCCCTAAAGCACCAGACACAGCCCCAAGGCCTGGTCTCCTCGGGAAAGGAATCATTTTAGGGAGCTTGTCCCACCCTACTAGTCAAGACATCTAACTGATGTCCCCACAGAGCAGTACACCCAAAAGGTGAGACCCATAGTCCAGCATGTACCAAAACATAGGTGGGTTTCTAGTCAGTTGTCCTAAAAAAACTGCACACCTTTAGGAGAAACTATAGGAAGAAGCCAAAATGCTTAATAGAGATAGTCCCTGGGAATTTTGGTTCCTCGACAATGACACCTTTCACAGGGACATAAGCTAAAAGGCAATGTTAAACCAGCCCTCCCCAACCCCACAAGGGTAGAGTCATAACAGCTGCCTCACTATGGCTCAAATAACAAAAAGGGAGGCTCACCTGGAGCATCCTCTCAGGCTCAGCTCCCTCCTCTAAAACGTACACCTTGGCCCGGCCACTCCGCTCATTGTCTCGGATGCCCTTGGACACCTGAGTGGCCTTGAGTCGCTCAAAACTGTTGCTTCTAGTGCCACACCACTGGTAGATGTCCTGCAAGGCACAGACCAAACATATGCCTCACAATCAGATTCCCCAAACCCAGGTACAGAAGCAGGAGAAGTTAGTTGTGCCAACCTTCTCTCCACGGTCTCAAGAGCAAGAAAGCAAAACAAGTTATGTGCGAACATACACAAAGAGGTGCATGCATTCACATACCTAGGCACATCCTTATACTGTGCAAGCAGAAGGGGCACATATTATATCTGTTTTCATGAAGATATAATAGGCACTTTCAGAAAAACCTAGGAAGACTTACATGAACTGATGCAAAGTAAAATGAGCAGAAACAGGAGAACATTGTACACAGTAACAGCAATATTGTATAATGATCAACTGTGAATGAATTAGCAATTTTCAGCAATACAAAGATCCAAGACAATTCCAAAGGATTTATGATGAAAAATGCTATCCATCTCCAGAGAAAGAACTGATGGAGTCCGAATGCAGATTAGAACATACTTTTTTTACTTTCTTTATTGTTTGTTTTTGTTTCTGGTCTGTGGTTTCTTTTGCAACATGACTAATATGGAAATGTTTTGCAAGACTACACATGTAGAATCTATATCAAATTGCTTGCTTTCTCAAGGAGGGGGACCAGGAGAGGGAGGGAGATAGAGAATTTGGAAGTCAAAATTTTAAAAAAGAGATTATTAAAAAATTTTTGTTTACATGTAATTGAAAAACAAAACAAAATAAAAATTAAATATAAAAAAGATATAATAGGCATACATCTGGGTCCAAATTTGTGTGCATGTATGAGAGGAATGCTACACATCTTTGTGTATGTCTATGCACATAATGGGCATAGGTTGGTATGTGAGTGTGTGACTGAAATCCATTTAATTTATGCAGGTCTAAGCTTGTGTTTTCTGTGTTGATCTGCATTCATAGAGGGGGGGTTTTCTCACTGGGAATTCCTCATGCCAATGAAATCACAGATCTAGCCTAAGTAGTAATGATGATGGTGCTGATGATGCTAGACATACTGGTGCAAATGTTTTTCTGTATGCATATCCATGTTCCTGGGCATGCATGGGCCTGGCAGTATGCAGGTATGCTCATGCTTATACTGATGTGAATGTGTCTGGCTCTCTGCACATGTGCCTACACAGGTGGGTGAGGATGTGGTTGTGTCCCACTCATCTGCAATAAGACCAAGCTCTAGGGTGACAGGGCCATTAGAAAAAGCTAGCTGAGAGCACATGGCACTTGTGCCACAAAATACAGGTTCCTATGGAAAGGACTCAACAAGTGATGGTGATAGAGGGAGGCAGAGAGAGCTGGGGAGGACACTTACATTTCCCAAGTCAAGGATGAAGCAGTCGCCCTTGTTGAAGCTATCCCATGAAACAGGAACCTCTGTGGCCCGGGCTGTTCGGCGCCCTTTGACCTGGAACAGTCTCTGCACAACTACCTCGTTGGGAACCACGTGCTTGAAGCCAGAGGCCACACCGCCTTTCTGTAAGGTAGAAGGGAAGCAGGAAGAGCATTACTTCTAGGGTTAGCAGGGAGAAATATAGAAAGCCAAGGGGAACTGAACAGAAGAGTCTGCTGCTTCCACTGTCTTTTTTACCCCAAAATTCTCCCTTAAGAATTCTCCTTCCATCCATTATGAAATGTTAGAAATGCAATCCATCTGCCTCACTACACTTACTGATTATGCAGCCTTGGGTAAGTGACTTAAACTGGTTAAGCCTTAGTTTCCTCACTTATAAAATGGGGATAATAATACTAATTGCCTCATGGGATTTTTTTGGGGGGTGAGGAAAATAGAGGGTGAGAAGGGGAAGGAAGAAAAGAAGGAAGGAAGGAAGGAAAGAAGGAAAGAAGGGAGCATGATATAACAGAAAGGACACTAGATTTAAATTCCAAAGATCTGAGTTTGGATTCCAGCTCTGCTATTATTAACTGCAATTGACCCTTGGCCATTCACTTAACCATTCTGAGCCTTAGTTTCCTCATTTGTAAAGTGAAGATACTAATCATCACACTGTTTCCTTCATAAGGATGCAACCAAAATGCTCTATAAACTTAAGTTATTGGAACTATTAATACTGTTGTGATTTGTATTGCTACTAATAAATCCTATATATCCATATAATATGGTGAATAAAATGCTGCTCAATTTGGAGTCAGAGGACCTGGGTTGAAATTGAGGCTCTTCTATTTACTCAATCAGTTATATTATATGTGCTAAGTACTAGGGATACAAACAACAAAAATGAGAGAAGCATCGTCCTCAAGGAGTTTACATTCTAATGAAGGGATACTACATGTTCATAGACAAGTGAATACAAGATATGTATACATATACATACACACATATGTATATGTATAAAATGATAAGGTGGCTGGAACAATACTTAACGGGGAATCTGGAAAGACTTGAAGAATAGGGGATTTAAACTGAAGGGAACAAGGGGTTCCAAGAAGTAGAGATGAAGAGAGAAATTATGGGGAGAAGTTTGTGCAAAGACTTAAGGCCAGGACATTGAATGTCATATACAGAAGAAAGTAAGTAGAACACTGTGTGTGTGAAGGGGAGTAATGTGTCATCAGCCCAGAAGAATAGATAGCTAGAATTATATGAAGGACTTTCAATATCATCAGAGGAGTTTGTATTTGATCCTGATTTGTAATCAGGAGCCACTGGAGGGGAAAGGAGGGTTAGATCCAAATTTCCATCATGCCAACATAATATTTTATCTTTTTGTCTCTTCTTTCTCACTCCTCCTAAACCTACTTTTCATTCTCTCCACAATCTCCAATCCCTTCGTTCCTCAGTAGTATCCTAGGTCATAATCCCTTCTCTGGCCACACTTTCCTCTCTTCCCTTAGTGAACCAGTCAATGCCTCACCAACTTTTACTCTTGAATGCCTTGTTTCCTCGGCTTATCATTAATCACACCTGGCCAAACCAAAACCTTAGATTACTACCACTATCCGCCTCCTTTATTCTTACTCATATGCTACTGAACAGAACTGCAGGAAACTACAAAATTGTTCTGAGTAGGCCCACTGCAAATTTGTTAGCTAATATCAACTGCCACAAGGCAATCTTACTACTCTACCCCAAATGAATCCTACTCACCAGAGCTGCTGTTCCCAATCTTCTCTTCTCTCCTCAATCCTCCCATAGTATCTCCTTTCCCAATCCCCTCATCCAAGGACCCCATCTCATACTTCACTTTAAAAATTGAAAACATTCAGTGAGAGCTCCCTTTTTTCTTCCTCATCTTACATCTCTTCACTTTTTCCTTCATTCTCTGATAAGAAGATGGTCCTTCTACTTGCCAAGGCCAACTCCTTTTCATGTACCCATGATCCCATTCCTTTCCATCTTTCTTAGTAGGTTGCCACTCCCTATCATCCCCACTAACTAATCTTCAATCTCTCCCAATCCATTGGTTCCTTCCTTGCTGCCCATAAACATGCCCATCTTTTTCCCATCCTTAAAAACCCTCATTATAGCCTGCCATGACTACCAGTTATCATTCTTTATCTTTCCTTCTCTTTTCAACTAAACTGAAAAATGAAGTTCAACTCATCTACATTTGGTGCCTCCACTCCCTTTCCCCTCACTCTCTTCTAAACCCTCTGTAATCTGGCATCCAATTTTATCATTCAATTGAAACGGCTCTCTCCAAAGTTACCAATAATCTCAATTGCCCAATCTAATGGGTTTTTTTTTTAATCTTTATCCTTAAAAAACAAAAACCTCTCTTCAGCATTTGAGACTATTGTTCTTTCCTCTTGGATACTCTGTATTTTCAAGACTCAGCTGTCTCTTGATTCTCCCTCCACCTGATTGTTCCTTCATAGTCTTCATACATCTTCATCTATGCCACACCCACTGACTGTAGGTATCCTTCTTTTCTCTGTACTCTCTCTTAGTGATCTCATCAGCTTCCGATGGATGTAATTATCTCTATGTAGATGATTCCCAGAACTATTTATCCAACTTGTTTCTACAGTATCTCTTGCATGTATCCCCTCATCACCCAATCAACTACAACCTTAGCCCACACCCTCATAACATCTTGCCTGGACTACTACAATAATTTTTCAATTGGACTCCTTGCTTCAAATCTCTCCCTAATCCAATCTATCCTACACACAGCTTCAGAATTAATTTTCTAACTATGTTACACTCTCTCCTCAATAAATTCCAATGATATTACCTCTATATCAAATATAGATGAAATAAAGCTCTTCTGTTTGTCATTTAAAGCTCTTTGCAACCTGACTCCTTCCTGGCTTTCTATTATTTTAACACATCATCCCCCTCTACATATTCTACGGTCCAGCCACTCTGGCCAACTTGTTATTTGTCACACACGACACTCCATTTCCTAACTCCCTTTCTTTATACTGACTGTCCCCCATACCTGGAATGCTCTCTCCCCTGACTTCCAACTCACAGAATCCATGGCTTCCTTTAAAACTCAGCTGAAGAACCACTTCCACTAAGGGGCATTTCACCGGCCCTCCCCACCCTTGCCAAGTGCTAGTCCCATTCCCTCTAAGGTTACTTTGTATCTACTCTGCATATATCCTGAATGTATCTATTTATGCTTACATTGTCTCCTTCATTAGAATGTAAGATCCTTGAGGAAAAACCGCTGGTTTTGCTTTTTCTTTCTATCTTTAGCCCTTAGCACAGTGCCTGGCACATCAAAAATAATTAATAAAAACCTGTTGATTGATATCTGGGCTTCAGTTTCCTCTTCTGCAAAATGAGGGTATTGATCTAGAGGAATTCTTAGGATCTCTCAAACTCTAATATTCTATATACCAAGCAAGGTTCCTTTCCACTCTAACATTTGATTTTCTATGTCGTATCACCTTACATTCTAAGTTCCCTTCCAGTTCTAACACTCTATGTTCTAAGGTCCCTCTCAGGTCTGCAGTCATTTGTTGAACAGGAGGTTATTAAATTAAAAACTAACTATGTGCAAGATATAGTGCTAAGTGCTAGAGAGAAAAGAGGAAAAAAATAACTCATGATCTCAAGGAGTTCACATTCCATTGATCAGGAATATGACATGTATACAGACAAAGATAATTAAAAAGTAGTCTGTGGTGGGTGCAAAGGAGAGATCCAGAAAAAATTGTTCTAAGAATATAGAGGGGAAGAGAGATCATTTGGGAGAGAGAGAGAATTAGGGAAGATTGTGTGGAAGAGGTGATGAGCTGAGCTCTTGAAGGAAGAGATTAATTCCAAAATGCAGAGGTGATAAAGGAGTGCATCATGGCCATGGCTTCCCCCAATCCAATGCACCAAGGCAAGAAACAACATGTTGATTTCAGGAACCAGCCAGTAAGACCAGCTTGGCTGGAACCAAACGTGTGAGAAAGGCAAGGTAAAATTAGGCTGGAATAATAGGTTGGAGCCAGCTTGTGAGACTGGGAAGGGCCTTAAAGGTCAAGCTTTATCCTACAGGCAACTTGGAGACAATAAAAGTTTTCTTGGCAACTCTAGATTTCTATGATTCTGTTTCTACATGGCTTAACGGCATCTTTCTCTCCCCCCTCCCTGTAGCCCAGACCAGGATACAATTGCCTCCCTTCTGTTTGTATGCAGCTCCGTGGAGCCTTTCAGAGAGGCAAGTCTTGCATCAAGTCTTGCATAATACTCTGCTCCTTCGGGATCTATAATTTATGAAGGAATCCAGCCCGGTGCCTTTTCCTACTATTGCTAGGAGAACTAAGTGACTTAAGAAGGCTTGCAAATAGCAGAAAATACAGCTCCATTTTGACCACTGCCTCCCTTGAGATGCAGGAGAAAGAGTACAGGAAGTGGGACCAGAAGATCAGAAGTCTTAACTATCATACTAACCAGCTATGTAACTTGGGGCAAGTCACTTCCACCTCCACCTCTGTGAACCTCAGTTACCTCATCTATAAAATGGTAATAATAATATGCTATCCAGTCTCACAAGTTTGTATAGAATGGATGTGGAGTGTTTGGTAGCTAAAACATTACTTTAAAGTGTAACAATTGTTTTTTCATTAAAAAAAATTAAAAAAAAAAACCCCAGACCATTTCCTAGTTCAGACTCCTCATATAATTAATAATACGTAGAATAGGGGCAGCTAGGTGGCGCAGTGGATAGAGTACCGGCCCTGGATTCAGGAGGACCTGAGTTCAAATCCGGCCTCAGACACATAACACTTACTAGCTGAGTGACCCTGGGGAAGTCACTTAATCCTATTGCCCCGCCCCCCCCAAAATAATAATATCTAGAATTTTTTCCACATCTAGGTTCTTATATTTAAGAGCAAGAAAGAACTTCAAAGCTCATTTAGTTCAAACCCTTCATTTTGAAGATGTGAAATCAAGGCCCATAAAGGTTAAGTGACTTGACCAAGGTAACATAGGAAGTAAGTAGAAGATCCAGGATTGGAAACCCCGAATCTTTCTGTTGTGCCACCATACCTCGATCTATCTTGATGACAGGTAATTTGATTAGCTATTATTCTCCTCATTTGACAGCTCTAGACACTAAAGCCCAGAACTGAGTGACTTACCTAAAGGTCACACAGCTAGCTTCTTTCTTGATTACCTCAGATCTCCTGATTTCTAGTTCACTGCCTTTTCTACTATGTTATCTCCAGATTTTCACTCTCCCTTTTGGATTCCAATTATGCCACTGTAGTTTGGGACTACAGATTTTTCTTCACTCAAGGTCTTCAGGCAGAAACTGGATGACTGACTTCTTGACATGTATGTCGTGGAGAAAATTACTGCCCAGGTAGGCAATGGATTTATCAGTCTCTGATATACTTTCAACCTTTGAGATTCTATTTGATTTCAAATGCCTTCATATTTCTGATGCCTAGTGTATATCAGATGTTTAATAAATGTTTGTTGAAATGGATTCTGCCCTCTGGAGCCAACATGAACAAATCTGCTTCTCCTTCTACATGGTACCTTTTCAGACCTGTAAATACCATGATCATATCTCCTCTAAATCTTTCCTTCTCTAAGCTAAATATGCTCGCTTTCTTCAACCCAGTGATATTTGACAACAAACATTTCTTAATCTTAGGTTAATTCTAATAAATAGCACATTATAAAAAACAAATTCTAATAAATAAAATATCATGTTATGTATTGATAAATGTTATTTATCTTTGATGATATAATATGGAATCCCCTATCTATCTTCATATAACATGGTTTCCAGATTCATAGCATGTTAAAGTTGGAAAGTATTATCTACAACAGAAATATCAAACTTGCTGCCCATAGTATGGCCAGAACCAGATTAAAATGTAATTGGGAAATGTTCGACAACATGAATGAAATTACAATTCAACATGAAAAATATTAATTTGTGGTTTTTGAAGGCAATATGTGGTCCACAGCAATCCATTTCTATTTAACACCACTGACCTAGGCCAAAACTTTCCATTTTACAGATCAGGAATCAGGCCCAGGGAGGGGAAGTGATTTGAACAAGATTATAAAGCTAGGAAGTCACAGAGCCAAGACCCAAGTTCAAGTCTCACACCTATGAATTCCTATCTGTAAAGTACAATAAGGCTTTTATGCCAATTTCCCAACGCTCTGCCCCTCCCAGAAGCATCATGGGAAAACACACCCAATTCTTTGTGATCACCCACATAATAATCCCTTGTTTCTTCAGAAGTTTTGAGGCCTTTCCTATCCATCATCTCATCTGATCCTCACAAAAGCCCTTTAAGGTAAGCAAGGCAGAGATGATCAACCTCATTTGTCAGATGATGCTGAGTGAGGTGAAGTCATTTATCTAAAGTTATCTAAGTGCTGGAAACTCTGGCTTCCAGATTCCTAGGCCAGTGCTATCCCCACTACACCCTCAGTCTCCACCACCCCCACCCCTTCCACATAATGAAAAATCCAGGCCTCTGGTCTCATTCAGGAGGGTTATTCAATCCCAGCTGTGGGAATGAGCTAAGCCAAAGGAAGGATCAGTCTGGAGCCTGGGAGACCCAGACCCTGGGTCAAGTTCAGTTCAAGTTTCCTTCTTTTAAAAGAAATAAGAACACAACATAGTTGCCTGTTGCTAAGGAGAAGATTCATCCAAAATCAGAGGTTCTCCAGGGGCTCTTGGGTAACAAGAAACTCTTTGTGAGTGAGATCTTGAGAAATAATGTGTAAATGAATCAGAATCAGGGTCAGGTTCCCCTCAGAGACACTAAAAGTGGTTTGCTCATATTTAACAGTTCACCGGCCCTGGGCCAGCCATCCCCTTGGCCAAGACCAAGTTTATGTGAGGCTAAGTTTCTCTCAAATCCCCCAGACAGAAACAGCCAACAATTATCTATGACCTGGAAAAGCCCATTTCCACCTTCTCCTTTCCCTGACAATATCTTGCGGGGGATGGAGCCATAGGCACCCTAAATCCTAGAATATTAGAGCAAGATTGGACCACAGAATACAGATTATTGAAGCTTCAAGGGACTTGAGAGATCCACTTCCTCATTTTCCTGATAAGGAAAATGTCCGCTAATTACTGGCAAATAATTCTGACAGTTGGGAAGAGGATGTTTCTAATCCTGAGCAATGTATACCTTGTACTTGATGCCAGATTTGAAGTAGCCAAGGAAGGTTGAAGACTCATAGCCCTGGACCTCCCGGTGCTGAATGGCTTTTCCATTCAGGTAGTCATCCATCTGTACGGTGAAAATGGCAGCAGCTCCACTCTCATCCTGAGTACACTCATTCCCTGGGAAGGGGGAGAAGCACAGTTATTATTAGCTTGGCATAAACTAGCTGTAATGTTGGGTCAATCGTTGCTCTTTCTAGAATCAATTACCAGTCAACAAACATTTATTAAGTGCCTACTGTATGCTGGCCACTATTCAAATTTCAGGAATCAGGAAAGAACCATAACACATGAAGTCTTTGAAATGAATGACTATTATAATCTCTTTCAGTTATTCCCACCAGGATACTCAGGCCAAAGCTTCCAAGGTCCCCAGAAACAATGTTCCTTGACAATGAACTGATGCATATGGGAAGACAGAGATCTCTTACATTTGTGGAGCCCTGGATACCATGCAGAAATGCCTTCCCAGTGATTTATAGGTCTAGAGCTGAGCACCAAAAACGCTATCTAGTCCAAACCCCTCATTTTACAGATGAGGAAACTAAAGTTCAGGGAGGTTAAGTGACAGACAACTAGGTGATGAACTGGATAGAGCTCTGGATCTAGAATCTGGAAGACCTGAGTTCTTATAAGCTATGTGACCCAAGCAACTCATTTACCCTCTGTCTGCCTTAGTTTCCTCATCTGTAAAACTAGGATTAAAAGCAGTACTGTGAGGATAAAATGAGTTACTATTTGTAAAGCTCTTTGTAAATTTTAAAGTGCTATATATAAATACTAGCTATAATTATAGCCCAAGGTCGCATAGGTGTCAAAGGTGGAACTTGAACCCAGGTCTTCTGGACGCCAGGGTTGGCTCTTCACTACACTATGCTACCCCTTGCTCACCTCCTTAGAGCCTCTATTTGAATCACATTAGAATGTAAGCTCCTTGTGAATAGGGATTGATTCATTCTTTGTGTTTATATTTCCAGCAATAAGTGCTTGTTGATTGATTAATTGATTGATTACTCACTAAGTCCTTGGAAAATGGCCAGGAAGGGATGAATATCCTGATTTTAGAGATGGGGAAATAGAGGCTCAGAGAGGAGAGTGGTCATAGAGGTGATAAGGGTCAAGGCTGAGATTCAAACCCAAATCTAACAGGGCCTGAGAGGTCCCTAAGACTACAACACAATAAATTTGGGTTCAGAAGATGACAGCTGCTATTCCCTAGCATCCCTACTCTGGACTCAAAATGGTCATGTCTATGTATCAGTTTTATATTTAACAAATGTTTATTGAGTGAGTGACTGTTAGGGAATAATCTCTTTAAAGGTCCCTGTGCTAATTTCACTATCACACAATCCCCCCCCCTCACCCCCCACCCCCAGGCCTGTTCCCCAGGTCACAGGTTCCATGCTTCATCGCCACCTGTGCCCTTCCTTCTCTATATACTGATTACCACTCTAATTACTATAGTGAATTATTGATGATAATGAGACTTTGCCTCTGATAAAGGTGCCAGAATTTCCTGTTGATGGCACTCACACTAAAGACTGGGAGGGAGATTTATTCTGTGTCTTATTTTTACTACTCCCCTTTTTAAAACTGCATTTTAAAATTGGATAGGTTTTGACATCAGAAATGAAAGGGACTTTAAAATGAATGTTAGAACATAGAAGATTAGGTTATTTAGAACATAGAATGTTGTTGTTAGGATGTTAGGGTTGGCAAAGACCTTAGAGGTTTTTAATCTGAATCTCTAGCCCACATAGAAATCCCCCTCCTATGTTATCCTTGACAACATCTGGTTATTCAGTCCCTGCACAGTAGGTGCTCAGCTCAGGGATGGGGGGAGGGAAGGAGAAGGGGAAGGGTTCGGGGAACGCCAGCTCCTTACCCAGCCAGAAGTGGAGGTCGTACTGCAGGGATCCATCTCTTCGTTTGACGGTGTTCAGGATTAAATATGCATCACCAGTGAAGAAGTCCCCATACAGGTTCTTGGGTACTGGTACTAAGTCAAACTGCTCCACCCTCCAGATCTGCAGGCCAGGCTCCTTCCCTGCCTTCAGGAACTCTGCATGTTCCACCACCATACTGACTGGCTGGGGAGAGAAAAGGATGAAGAGAGTTAATGAAGAAGTATCACAAAGGGGTGAATTCAGAAAAAGTCCTTGAGTTCCAGGACCAGAACCAATTTCAAATGAAGATAGAATGGTCTCCCACAGTGGAAAACTAAGATCTCAAAAAGGACTCAAAGAGAAACATCTAATCTTTTGCAGTCTGCAACCATTATCCTGGGAAGATGTGGGATTTCTGTAGCGCATTTCTACAAAGAATACCGGGATGAGAATCAGGAAATGTGGACTCTATCCCTGACTCTGCCACTAACTAGTTTTGTACAAGTGACTTCCTTTTTTCTGGGCCTCAATTTCCTCATCAGTAAAATAAGGAGGTTGGGCTAGTATCCCTTTTAGCTCTAACATTCTCCGATCTGTGTTCTAATATTCTAGTTCTAAGACCTTATCCAGCTCAAACTTTAATTTTTTGATTCACATCATTCTCTACCCCACATGGAAGGCTCCCAGAATCCTGTCTCGACCTTGTCGAGGTCCTTTTTGACCTCTCTCTTTCAGAATCCTTCCTCCATTTTCCTTCCTTCTTGATCCTCCACTGACTTTCCCAGTTTTCCTCTTCTGATACCAAGCAATTCCTGTTTGCTTGAACTCTGAACTCTTAAGGTAGCAATGAGGCACAAAGGCAGAAAATTGAATTATGTAGCAGTTAAAACCCAGTGCCTTCAGCTAGGGAACCCACCATCATTCTCCCCTTTACTCTGGGACCTCTGATTTACTTTCCTAAATATTTAGGAGATAGAACTTATAACTGAATGAGATTTCCCTTCTTCCTTTTTGGTGGAGCTTTTTAAAGACAAACAAACAAGCATTCTAAAGTCTGGCCCCAAATGCATCATGATATTTTAAAGAGCATTGGACTAGGAGTGAAGAGACCTAGGTTCTGTATACAGCTCTGCTACTAAATAGTTGAGGGACCTAGATAAGTTACCTCACATTTCTGAGGCTGTTTTCTCATTGTAAAAGGAGGGGGTTGGAACGAGGTTGCTTTCAGCCCCATCGTTGTATGTTTTAACATCCTCCATTCTAAGATTCTTTTGGGGTCTAACATTCCTACATTCTAAGGGCCCTTCCAGCCTTAATAGTCTCTGTTTTTGAAGGTCCCTTTCTGTTCTAAAATCCTAGTCCCGAAAACAGCTGCCTTTCTTTCATCATTTTCTCCAGAATCTAGGTATCCTGGATTGGCCAGTGCAAATTTTTAAAGCATAGCCTTTCGCAAACCCCACAGACAACGACTTGAAGAGACCATCCAGACTGTGCTTGTTTTCCGCCACAGCCTTGCCCCCCTCCCCCCCCACCTCCTTCACACACCACCAGGACAAATTCCGAACTTTAAGCTCTACACTGTCCCTCCCCGAACTACCCACCCACACCCCAGCAGCAAACTGCCTGATCCTGTTTGCAAAATTCAGAGGACAAATACAGGCCAGCCCCGAAATCAATAGAAATCGATCGGTGGCTCTGCTGGGGTGGGGTCCATCCCATTGCTGGATACAAGAGGGAGAGAAAACTTTTTGCATGCACCCATTCACTCTGCCCCCAGGAAGAAAGAAGATTGCGGCAGGTGAGCAGTTGGTTATGCTGAAGAAGGCAGAAGAGCACTTCCAAAGGCGATGCTGTCGATTAGTAAATATTCCAGTATAACAGCCAAAGGGAGAGAAAGAGGGGTCCAGCTTGAAACCGCGACCGGAAATCATACTTACAAAGCAACAGAATAGTTTTTCCATTATAGACCTTAATTATGCCCCTTTTCCTAGCGTTGTATCTGAAAAAACTTATAATAGAGAGTTAAATGGGGTTGTTTAGGGCAGGAAGCTCACAGCCCCGGCCTCCCCCCTTCTCCCTCTGTCCCTGCCTCCCCCCCCCCCCCCCGGGCGGCGCAAATCCATCCCCCCTCTAGCGGACTGGGAAGAGCGGGGGACGCCGGCGCCAGGCACTCACCCCCGCGGACAGCGCCACGGTGGCTGTAAGCAGAGAGACCAGTGAGCCCGGGGTGAAGGCGGCATGCCCGCAGCCTGCCCGCAACAGAAGGCAGCCCAGAGTCGCCAGCACCAGAAAGCCGCGGGCCATGTCGGTGCCCAGGCTCCGAGGACAGCGAGGAGAGGCTTAGCCGAGAAGACGGGGAGAAGGTTGGCTGCGTCCTTCTCCCACCAGCAGCAGGGCCAGTATATAAGATGGCCCGGCCCGCCCAGCCACAGTAGGGACCCGCCCCAGCTCCTCACGTGAGTCCAGACCCAAAGCAGCCACCTGGCTCTGGACCCAGGGCCCTCCTCAATCTAGCCTTCCTGTCCCAGCCCTGGGCCTTTCATGGAGTATGGGGCAAAATCACTGGGAGGTGATGGGGGAGGGAGGGAGATGTTCAGATTGACCCATGAAGGGACTCGAAGGGTCCTTCAGTGAAAGAGACCAGGACCCACCACCCCATTCTTAGGATCATAGAATTTAAAGATGAAAGAGACCTTAGTAATCATGGAATCCAAACCCCTCATTTTGCCCAGAAAGAAACTGAGTCCCAAAGAGGGAAAGTGACTTATCCAAGGCCCCGAAGTTAGAATATGGCAGTTCATATTTGAATCAGGTCTTCTGACTCTAAATTCAATGCTCTTTCTAAGTGAATGCCACTTACATCTCTTACTTCCCTCAACCTCATGCATGAGCACAGCCCATGTCTGTATGGCCATTTGCTAGGTTACAATGCACTTTACCTACATTGTATCCTCACAGCATCCTTGTGAAGGTAACAAGGCAGGGATTGTTCCCTCCATTTTGCAGACACTGATAATAGTAATGTTGTCCACATTTCTATAGCACTTTAAGGTTGTTTTTCCTTTCTTTACAAAACTGTGAGGTAGGGCACACAAATGTCATTACTCACATTTTGCAGATAAGGAAAACTGAGGAAGCTTAGGGGAAGCGATTTGTCCAAAGTCATCTGGTAAATTGTAGAAACTGATCTTTGGACTACGAAGTCCAAGGCTCTTTCCATTAGCAACCTCTAATAATAATCTTCTGCATGTGCATTTATAGCCCTTCACAGTTTACAAAATGTTCTCACATGCCTTTGCTCCTATCAACAACCCTCCGAAAAAGTGTATAATGCAAGTGATTTGCAGTCAAAAAGCCAAGGTATCAGTCCCAGTTGGACTACCTCCTACTGCCACAAAACTATCTGTATGACTTCAGTCAAGTCATTTAATATCTCTAGACCTCATTTCCTTCATCTGAAGAATGGAGAGAGAAGAGGAGGATTGAGAATTGGACTGTGATAACGTTGCCTGGAATGGAGTAAATTTTTAGTAAATGTTTGTTGATTGATTGACATCAGAGACATTTAACCCAACACTCTAAATATACAGTGACACCGATGGTGACAATATGGTACAGAGAAATAAAAGTGACTTGTCCAAGATCACACAGGTAGCAAGTAACAGAGTTAGGATATGAACCCAATTATTCTGATTTAATCCATTTATCCTATTTAATCCATTGATCCTATGCACCATCACCTCAGTCTTATCCAGGAGCCTGCCCCTTCAACTATCCCTTCTTTTTCTCTAATTTTCTTTTTTTAATCCTAATTCTATTAATTTATTTTGTTTATGCATTGCTATAATTTCTAAATCCATCCCTTCTCCTCTCCTTTTTCTTCCCAGAAAGCCATTCTTTATTTTAAAAAAAGATTTTAAAAAAGGAAAAATAAATGCCAGTTCTGCAAAAACCAACCAATGCAATAATTATCAATATACCACACCTATAGTCTCCCACCTCTGCAAAAGAGGTAGGGTCTTGCACTAATTTTCAATCTCTTTTTATCTACTGAATCTTTCCCTGCTGCTTTACATATGACCAACTCACTTCCATTCTTAAAAAACCCTTAGATGATTCTATAGTTGCCTCAAGCTACTTTCCTATATCTATTTTTCCTTTCACAGCCAAACAGAAAAAGCACTTTATATTCCATGCATCTATTTTCTCATTTCACACTCATTTCTCAACCCTTTTGACCTGGCTTTCAATCTGATCATTCACCTAAAACTGCTCTCTCCAACAATCCCTTAACTGTCAAATCAGATGGTGTTTTCTCAGTTCTTGTCACTTTTTTGACCTCTAAAGCATTTGACACTGTTGGCCAGCCCTTTTTCCTAGACATCTTCTCCTCCCTGCGTTTTTATCACACTTGTCTCTCATTTTCCCTCCTTCCTGTCTAGCATCTCCTTCTCAGTATCCTTTATAGATCATCATTCTTAACCCATCCCTATGTGTGGGTATGGAGTACTCAGAGTTCTGTCCTGGGCTCTTTTTTTCTTCTATCTACAAATTTTCTCTAGGTGATCTCATCAACTAGCACAGGTTTAACTATCAGTTCCATACAAATGACATACAGACTTGTCTTCACAGGCCCTGTCTGTCTCCTAAATCATTCTTACTTCATCCAGTGCTTATTGGACATCTCCAAATGAGTGTGCCACGAACATCTCAAGCTCAGTGGGTCCAAAACAAACTCATTGTCTCTCTGTCCCACCTTCAAAAAACAAAACATCTCTTCCCAACTTCACTACTTTTTGGAGGGGACCACCATTCTTCTAGTCATCCATTTTCACAACCTCAGAATCATCCTTGACCTTTCCCTCACCCTTGACATTCAAACAGTTGTCCCTCTTGTGAATTCTGCCTCAGTAATCTCTCTCACATCCATCCCCTTCTCTTTGCTTACATGGCCACCATTCTAGTTTTTCTCTTGTCTGGATTATTGTAATAGCCACCTAATTAATTTTCCTGTCTCCAGTATCTCTTTTCTCTAATACATCCTCCACCCGTTTGCCAAAGTGATATTTCTTTTTGCTTTTTGAATATTTTATTTTTCCAGTAACATATAAAAATAATTTTTAACATTTGTTTTTTAAAATTTTGAACTCCAAATACTTTCCCTTCCTTCATCCCTTCCCCCTCTTTGAGAAGCCAAGTAATTTGATATAGGTTATACATGTGCAGTCATGCAAAACATATTTCCATATCAGGCACATTGCAAAAGAAAACACAAACAAAAAAAAAAACCCATCACACACACACAAGGAAAAAAGTATGCTTCAATTTGTATTCAGACTCCATCAGTTCTTTCTCTGGAGGTGGATGGCATGTTTCATCATGAGTCCTTCAGAATTGCCCTGGATCATTGTATTGCTGAGAATAGCTAAGTAATTCACAGTTGATGATCCTACAATATTGCTGTTACTGTGTACGATGTTCTCCTGGTTCTGCTCACTCAAAGTGACATTCCTATGCACAGGTCACTCACCTACTCTAGAAGTTCCAGCGGCTCCCAATAGCCTCGAGAACAAAATGCAAACTCCCCTGGCTTTTAAAATCCTTCATAATCTGGCTCTTGCTTAACTTTCCAGGCATGTAGTATATTGCTCCCCCTCACACACCTTATGCTTCAAACAGAACGGCCGATTTGCTATTGTCCACATAGGACATTCCATTGTTGGACCTGACTTTATAAGAACTAGAATCCATTTCTTCCTCACCTCAGCCTCATAGAATCCCTAGTTTCCTTCAAAACTCAGCTCAAGTACCACCTTCTACAATAAAATTATCCTTATTCCTTACCCCAATTCCAGCTAGTATCCTCTCATCAGAAATCACTTTGTATATTCTTTGAATTGCCTACATGCATGCTGTTTCCCTCTAAAAGAATGCTTCATGTTTGTTTTTGTATTTAATGTCTAGCACTGTGATTGGCACATAGTAGGTACTTAATAAATGCTTATTAAATTTAATGGTCTCCCCCAGCTCTAGATTTATGCACCTATGAATTCTGTTATGTATTAGATCTTTATTTCTCTCTTTGATTTCCCTGGGGCACAAGCCCACTTTCAGGGTCAAAGACTAATGAACAACAGTTTACCCCCTTTTCTTGCAAAATTCCAAACTTGTATCTAGAATGGTTGGACTCAAGTGCTCTATTTGTTGATGAATTCAAGCATTGGTTGGTTTTACAAAAATGGCTTTTTTTCTCCCTTTCTTTTAAAATCTTTTTTTTTTCTTTTTAACAAGGGGTGGCTTGTTGGGAGGGAAAATGGGAGGCAAAGGGATAGGGTCAGAATGATGATGATATATGAAAACCAAAAAAAGAATAGAAATTAAAATTTTAAAAGAAAAAAAAATTAGGGAAAGAGAAGAGATGGGAAGGATCAAGGGCACAAATTCTCTAACTTGAGTTATACAGTTTGGGAGAAGGGCCACCTCTTTCAGAATGGAGCAAAGGAGAAAAAAGTGTGTGTGTGTGTGTGTGTGTGTGTGTGTGTTTGTGTAGGGCTAGCAGGTGATGTCAAAATGATTTGGAGTGCAGGGTTGGAGAGAAAAGGGGAATCAGGATGGAAGGCCCATACAATGATCATTTCCAAAGCACTCTTCACAGTCTTAGAACTGACTCAAATCTACCCAACCCACCTCTTCCCTAGCTACCAAGAATTTTCTCAGTAAACTGTTCTTTGGACTGCTTAGTCTGGAGGATGGGGGACAGGGCAAAAGAGATTACATATTTTATCTTTTAGCCATAAGCTTGAGAGTGACTGTGGTGAATTGGTGTTTTCTTTTTGTTTTGTTTTGTTTTTCCTGCTGGATCTATGATTTCAATAATATAGGAAACTCCCTTTACCAATACAGATCAGCACCTGTTCTGCAACTCTAGGGTTTAGAAAGTTGCCTGGGGCACTGGGAGATTAAGCAATTTAACGCTTCCTTTCTGCACAAAAAGTATGTGTTAGGTTGGACCTGAGCCTAGGTCTTCCTAATTCTGAAGCTGATTTCTCTATCCACTACCCCATAAACCACTTGCCTTTTTTCAGATTCTGCCTTTGATGCTTTCTTGTTATATGACCATGGGCAAGATATTTAACGTTTTTGTCTCCTTAACTGTAAAATGGGGTTATTACCCACTGTGCCTGTTACAGAGCTTGCATGTTTGGAAATTTTAAAGAGTTAGAGTGATGATTACTTCAGTTATCTGGGCCTCACTTTCAGTAATTGCTGAGTGGAAAGAAAAGAGAGATGCTAAGAAAGTAAATGTCAAAATAATGCAAGGAAGTACTTTTGCTTTCCCAGGAAGATGGCCTACAACTAAAAGGTGTTATATTATCCTGGCTTCCCTGAGAAGAGCCTTAATAGTCTTATTATATATTTATTAATTATTACATTTTTGCAGTGGAAAGAACAGTGAACTCAATGTCAGAAGCCTGAGAGTTCCAGGCCTAGTTGTGCCATTCAGAGACCTCAGGAAAATATAGAAAAAGCTTACTGGAAAACCCAGGCTCAAATTCTGGCTCTGTGCAACCCTGAGCAAATCACTGGACCTCTCTCAACCAAAGTTTCTTCATCTGTCAAATGATGGAGCTTGACTGGATGATCTCTAAAATCTCTTGGATGTAAGAAGTTCCTTGAGGTCAAAGGCCATTTGGTTTTTATCTTTATGGTCTCCAATCCTTAACATAGTACCTAACATATAGATGGCACTTCACTAATGTTTGTTGAATGAATGAATGAAAACCTATGATTATATGATCTTTCAGCCTCAGTTCTCTTCTCTGTAAAATTGGGGGCAAAAATGATGCCACTGCCTCCTTCTCAGAGCTGTTCTGAGGAAAGCATCTTGTTAACCTTAAAGAGTTACAGAACTAAGAGCCACTGATTTTTGTTGTTGCTGAGTCATAAAACTTTATGGAAAGGTGAGCTGTGATAATTTGTGTTATTGTTTCTGATATTCCCTTGCCAGAATTTTGCTAACAGGAAGCCTTTTCTGAAATGCCCAGCCAAGGGTTTCTTATTTTCAGTTGTTTATTTATTTCCCCTTCACCTACTTGGGAACAAACTGACCCTGAAGCTAGAGGAAAAGAGGAGGGGGGGTTAACATTAGCTAATTAGGATCACCATGGTCAGTAAACATGGACAATAAACATACAGCTTTCTTTCCTCATTCCTCTTCCTCATGCTCAGCCAGCCACCCAACCTCCCACCCCATCTCCCTCCCTTTCCCAACACACACACACACACACACACACACACACACACACACACACACACACACACACACCTCACAAGCTCCCTGGGGAACCAGCTAGCTCACCTAGAAAGGTTCCACAAGGCATAACTGTTCTACCCATCCCTAGTTCTAGCATTCTGCGGGAAGTGGAAAGTGGGGATTGGTGGGAGTCAGCACCCTAGGAATGCCAGGGTAGATGTGGGGGATACCACCCCCCAAATCAGACTGGAGTCCCTTACATTTTGGAAATGGGAGCAGGGTGGAGATTTTAGCTGAGATCTCTTTCCAAGCCAGATTTGTTTCCTCAGAGAACATTTAAGAACTTGCCTGGTTCAATGATTTTTCCCTGGAAGCTCCTTGAGTTGGTTAGTCCTATTCTGCTGATTCAGGGGTTTGTGACTTCCCGCCCTTTCCTGCCCCCACCTCCTTACATTCCAGAATGAGAAAGAAGGCTTCTAGGGCCTAAAACTTAATTTTTTTCCGAGTATCAGATGTGGTTACACTAGCTATAGCCATCTACTTAGCAAGCTGCAAGATCCTCCAGAGAAACTCCTAGTGAGAGAGGCTGAGGACTGGGAAAGTGGAAATCTGTCTCTGACTTAGAGCAAGTCACTGCCCCTCTCTGAGGCCTCAGTTTCTCAATCTATAAAAATAGGCAATTAGACTAGTTGCTCACTAAGCTCATTTTCAGCCCCAAAGTTCTATGACCCCATGAGATAAATATCTTCACAACAGGGCACTAAATAAAATCTGTATCTAACTGTATGTTTTCATGGAAATCATGCTGTATTACACAGGGAGTCAGAAAAGCAGGGGAGTTCACTGGAATGATCATGAAATTTGAAGTCAAGAGGACCCAAGTACAATTTTCCACTTCTGGTGTTTACTATACCTTTGTGACAGCAAGTCACTTAACTGCCCTGTGCCTCAATTTCCTCATCTGTAAAATAAGGAGGTCCAACAAATGCCTTGAAGGTCTCTTCCAGGGCTAAATCTGTGAGCCTGTTATGGCTTAGGTTTCTTGTATCTGTACATCTGTGATAATCTAAATTCAAATCGAAGTTTTGACACTTACCAGCTATATCAGAGAGGTCACGAGTGACTAGAAGGTTCCTTAGAAATCAATCATCTTAGGTAACTCCCTTATTTCACCAAGGAGAAAGAGCTTTGAGGCCCAGAGAGGAGAAATAAGTTGCTTCTACACAGTGTCTGGATAGGCACCAGAAAGAAGAAGTAATAGTTACCTAATTGCCTATCTCAAAGTATTGGGGGGGGGGGAGGTAAGGGTTGGGGGGGGGGGGGGGAACACAGGTGGGGGGGATCAGATATTCTTTGAAAAGCTGTCAAAGGATCACAGAAATGTGAATGTGAGTTGCTATTCTTATTATTTGTCCTGGAGAATCAACCCACTATTCATAATCACACGGAAACTTCTGAAAAGTAAGCTTATAAATAGGAAATGTTAGTTCAGTTAGTCTGTAAAGAAGCTTCAATTGATTCAAGATGAATTAACTTTTCAGGAAAGCAGTAGAATGGTCTGAAGAAACCCTGAAAGACAGCCCTTTATTTGTGGAAGCCAGGTGAGTGATTAACAGCTCTGGGAGCACTGGATCCTAAATTAAGAAAGTAATTTCAGTGTGTGACTATCTCTAAGAATAATTACTGGTTAAAATAATTATAAGTGGAGCCAAAATTATAGTGGAATTAAAGTAGAAGGTGACAGAAGCAAGACCTATTGAACTGCAATGCCATCCCCTTCACAAAGTCTTTCCTGATCTCCCCAATTGGAAAGATTCTTCTTTCTGTGAATCTCTTATAGCACTTTGCAAGTATCTGTCATGCTCTTAATTGTGCGTGTGTGTGTGTCATTGTTATTTGGGTACATGCCATAGTAATAGGTAACATTTATATAGCACTTACTATGTGCCAGGCATGGTGCTAAGTGCTTTACAATTATTATCTCATTTGGTCCTCATAGCAACCCTGGGAGGTGAGTGTTATTATTATTTCTATTTTACAGATGAGGAAACTGAGGCAAACAGAGATTAAGTAACTTGCTCAGGGTCACATAGGTAGCAAATGTCTGAAGCTGGATTTGAACTTAGGTCTTCCTGACTCCAGGCTCAAGTTCTGTCCACTGAGAGAAATTACTATTTCTCTCCTATATTAATAACCAATTAATATGAGGGGAGCCAGATTTTTTTCCTTTCTATTTCCTTATTCAAAGCCTAGTCTCTCATGGGCATTTCTGACCCTGCCCAAAGAATTCACCCCACCCAGACCATCTTATCTAGGTGAAATTCTTACCCCACTATGGTTCATTGTTCATTGACTGGGTGGAGGATAGATCCTTTAGTATAGATTGACAAAGGTGGGAGTGGTCTGGCTTGAGAGGAGTCTCTCTTTGTCTATGACTACCATGATCAAAATCTTGTTCCCAGCCCTTCATTAGAACAGGCCCACTTCTCATTAAAATATTCATTCTGTCATTAATTATTAACTAATCAGAGTTGATTTCTGCCTGCCACTTTTCCAACAGCCTATAAGCATTGAACACCTCCATGACTGTCTTTGGTTTAGGGGAGAAAACCAAGTGACCATCATTTTATTAATTATCTGCTAGACATAATTAATAAAATTGATTATTAATTACCCATAAATTATGTTTCTCAGACTCTTCATTCGCCTACCATTCATCTACATTCACACCATTACAAGCCATAGTCCCCTAATTTACACTATAAATTCTGAGAGCCAGGGCTGTGTCAAAATCCTAGCTTCTGCAGGAAGCCTTCCCCCAACTCCTCTTAATTCCAATGTCTTCCTTCTGTTAATTATTTCCTATTTTTTCTGTGTAAAGCTTACTTGTATATATTTGTTTGCCTGTTGTCTCTTTCATTAGATTATAAGCTCCTTGGAGGCAGGGACTGTCTTTTGCATCTTTTTGTATCCATAGCACTTAGCATAGTGCCTGATACATAGTAGGTACTTAATAAATGTTTATTGATTGATTGATTGGTCGTGTGTGTGTGTGTGTGTGTGTGTGTGTGTGTGTGTGTGTGTGTGCCACATCTGGTGCCTTGCTTTTCAATTCAGCAAGGATTTGTTAAGGACCTACAAAGTTAAGACACAGTGCTGAGCATATGAAGACAAAAATGAAACACTCCCTGCTTTCTGGTTTTGTTGTTGTTTAATTGAATCAAGCAGGTTTCATGGCCCTTTTTAATTTAAGTTATTCTTTCCACTGTATGTTTCCATGTTCCTGTCCCTTAAAAGCAAAGATCATGGAATCTCTGAGTTGGAATGGAACTTGGAGGTTATCTATCTATATGGAATGTATTAGGTACTTAATAAATGTTTAATAAACATTTATTAAGTACCTAATACATTCCAAGCACTATGCTTGACACTTCAGATACAAAGACCAAAGTGAGACAGACTGTCCTTACCCTTAAGGAACAAGGGGGACAAGGGCCTAGCAAAGACAACATTTTTGAAGATAAGTAAGTCAAGTCCAACCTGTACCTGAGCAAGAATCCCTTCTATATTATCCTTAACAAGTGGTCATTCAGCTACTGTTGGAAGACTGCCTGGGATGGGAAACTCACTGCTTAGTTTGACAATGCTAATTGTTAGGAAACTCTTTCTTATACTTCCATTCCTCAATGGATCTCACCCAATGTGCCTTATTATTCTATGCAATCAGTTCTAATCCTAGTTCTGTAAATCCTTCACAGGAGGTCCACCCAACATGCTGGGTGAAGGCCCTTCCCTCTTTGGGCAGAAATCTGTCTCCTTGTAGTTTCTAGTTTTGCCCTGTCTCTTTGCTGGTTTGAGAATTGGGACAATCGCATACTGGCCTCAGGGATCAGTCATTTCCCTTCCTACCTCTTCTTATTACTAACATAGGCCCTGAAAAAGAAAGAATCAATCTTGGGAGGGGAAAGGATGAAAGTAAAGTGGAGGGAATGGGCTTGAGACCAAGAAGAGCTGGTAATTTCCTAGCTTCAGGCCCATCCACAAGCATTTCCAAACAGGCTCTCAGGAGTCAGCCTGTGGAATGGAGAGATTCTGATTCTCTCCCAGCAGGACTCAGCATGGGCGTCAACCTTAGCTGAGCCAATACCAGGGAACTATTTGGGCTTAAAAGGAAAGCATGGCTCATCTCCCAGACCAAAGCACAGACCTTAATGTTACATTTGAAAAAAGAAAACAAAAACAGTACTCAGCTGGTCTACCCCTACCCTGCAACCACACACATACACACCTCACCCTTACTCTTCCCCCGACCAGATTATTATCTGAACTAGACAAATGGCTGGCTTCCTGACAACCTTTCCCCTAGCTGGTTCTGGAAAGAGAAGTTTGCCCATTTTAAAACTTCCTCTTGCTTTATGCCTATCTGAGCAGCCGCTAGTTACCAAAAATGGCCAGCAGGGGGCAGAGTGGGCAAAGTGAAAGGAAAAAACTCTTACTTTTAAAGGGAAAGAAAAGTTGCTCAAACCACTGTTTATAAATGATGTGGCTGGTGTCCTCACCCATCTGCTCACATGTACATACCATGCACACATACAGTAAGAATTGTGTGTATATACATATAAATACACATACATACACATTTGTGGGAAGATCGAAGAACCCAAATGGGAAAAGACTAAATACTTAAAGGAAAACTCACAGAATTACATAATCACAGAATATTTGAGCTGGAAGGGACCTTAGAACACAGAATATTTAGAACATAAAACATGGGAAAATTGGAAACCATCTTAAAACAGAATTTTAGAACATGGAAACCTAGAGCTGGAACATGGAACCCTAGAGAATATCTAATGTAAGGTTTCATCTTATAGAGAAGGGACTGAGGCCCAGAGAGGGCATAATAACTCACCTAAGGTCACACAGATACCAAATAACAGTTCCAGGATTTGAACCCTGATCCTCTGGGATCAGAGAAGTCCTCTGACTTCTGCTCCAACACCCCTTCCTTTCTCTCAGGAAACCTATTTTGATGCTCTAAATTACCACTGCGCCTACCCCAGAAATTACTTTGCTTATGTTTGTACGTTTTCTGTCATGATTCTGTTTCCTTTTTAAGGCTGGAGAATGGCTTTTTGTCTGTATATTTACCGATGTTTGTTGAATGAATAAGTGAATTCACCCCCTGCTTCCCTAGAGCATCAGGGGACTTGTATTAGGCTTATACTTTTGTAACCAGAAGAAACAGAAGTTATAAAAATGCTGCTTCTGTTCAAATGTCAGGAAAACTTAGTCATAAGAGGCACTAAAGGGAAAGCTACTGAAAAGGAATGAAAAAAAAAACCTCACAACAAAGGATTGCGCAGCTTAGACTGAGTTCTGGAAAGTGATTCTCCTCCTAGGGTGGAGCCCCACCTCATTGGAGTTAGTGCAGCTGAATTTGTTGTTGAAGGAGGAGAAGAGTGGCACACTGGGAAAGGGAGCCAGTCTGGGGATTCCTCGTATGTATGGGGTGGAATAGGTCACAGCTGAGGCTTCTTCTGACTCTGAAATTCTGTGATTTTGTGCTTCTGTGGTGACCTTGCATACTTTTGCAAAGGAACCACAAGCATCAGTTAATATGGGGCGTGAAAGAAATCCTAACCATTCTTCTGGAGGTCAGATTTCCCATCATCTCATGCAGAATACTACTGTGATCTCAAATCCACATGACCAGCTGTGAATGCTGGTATAATGTAATGAAGAGTTCTGGGTCTGAGTACTCTTTACATAGGGAGAGTGGCTTTACACAAGAGATGGCTTGTTTCAGGCGGGTCAAATCACCAACACTGCCTTGTCCACCAACTCCCTTCAGCCCCTGATGGAGACAGCTCAGGATCCTGAACCCACAAGCTTTTGGAAGAGTAATGCTTACAGCCCAGTGCCCACAGCCATCCTGCTGGGAAACAACTCCTATGGAGATACAACCTGGGTTTATTGGGAAATAGGATGCCCCACAGCTTTAATCATCCAAGTTTCCTATTAAACTGATTCTCCTATGCTAATGTAACCATAGAGTAGGGCTTTTTAACCTTTTTTGTGTTGTGGACCTCTTTTAAAAGCAATGATGTGCTTTTAAAAAAAATTATAACTTGTAGGAGATGTTAAATTTCAGGTTAGAGATTAGTAGAAGTGAAAATGTAATATTTTTCACATCCAAGTTCAGACTACCTGAACTCCGCCTGTGAACTCCAAGTTAAGAACTCCTGCCATAGAGTAATGTAACATATAAACGAACTGCCTGTGATCCAAATGAGTGTCACCCTCCAAAGTCATCCTCTTGGGAGACTGTATACTTCTTCCAACAAATCTGACATTGCTTAGAAGTTCAGAGGACCAGGGGACCTCAGAGTTCAACCTCTTCATTTTACAGATGGAGAAACTGAGGCCTAGAGAGTTTATGACTTATACTGATCCTAAGTAGAAGAGCTGGGATTTGTACCTTCTCTGACTCCCAATCCAGAGCTTTTTCCACTATGCCTCATAGTCTCTCCCACTACTCCATTTTTGGAAATTCTCTCTGGAAGTAGGCGTCAGTGGCTAGGCATTCCTGCGACATAGTGACTGGAGTTCAGAACTGCTGGGTTTGTGTCCAAGCTCCAGCACTGACAAGCTGTGTGACCAAAGGAGGCAGAATGAGGATTTTCCTCCCCACCCAGCAGATTCCCCTATTACTCACCCAAGCAACAGGGTCCCCAAAATCCACTTCCTCTGCCATTGCTTAATTTCTTTCTAAGCAGAGAGAAGTGGTAGTGTGACCAGAAGGAGTGGCCTTGATGGGGGATGGCACAGTCCAGCGGCCTCTATTCTTCATTTCTTTCAAAGGACCTGCCCGCAGCCCACCCATACTCATACACTGAGAAATACCCTACTGTCAGCTGCCGTATCTCTTCACTGTCCTAGTAAGTAGTTTATCAACTCAGTCCTATAAATAGCTCACGGACTTGAGGTCTTAAATAGATACGACACGCTCATAACTGCATGGCATTAGGCAGGGCTGAGTAAGAGTAAGGGCAGAGGGAGGGACATGGAAGAGACTGTAACAGTGAGGGAGCGTACAGCATCATGGGTCATTACTTCAGGAAAAGGTTTTCTGCAGGAAGAAGCAATTTTTAAAACCTTAAACAGGAAGCCCATTTTCCATGCCCAGATTAATTTCTTTTTCCCTTGAATGATAAGAAGAAAAAAAAGGCAGTGGAGAAAATGCTAAACTAGACATCAGATCTGTGTTTAAGTCAAAGCTCTGCCAGTAGTTTGCTGGGTAATCTTAGGGAAGTCATTTTACCTCTTAGGCCTTGGTTTCCTCATCTGTATTATGAGGAGGGGTTGACCCCTGATACTCTCTAAGATCTCTTTCAATTTGATATTCTATGGTTTTATAATTCTGAATGTTGCACAAGGACATTCCACAAATTAAGATTTATCTTGAAAATCATCTCCCTGGGCTATATTGTACAGACTTTACTAGCAAAGAGTAAAACAAAGCTTGTGTCTGGCCCATCTCAGGCAGGAGGGGCTGGAGAAAGATGATACACTAGGACATTGGGCAGTGACTAGAGGAAGTTGATGTGGAAGTGTACTGTCCATTTTCACGGAGAGTAAAAGTCTACAGACAGAGGAATGCTGGGAGATGGATATGTGAGCCAGTAGATCAACATTGAAAGCCTGAGACCAAAGAATTACCATAGGGCAGCACAGGATGGAAAAACAACTAAACAAAAATGTTCTTCCAATTCAATTCAACAAATATTTCTAGTACGAACAAGGCAGAAAGCGTCCCAGTAAGCATCTATCAGCACAGCATTAACTGTCTTCTGCAGGCCCAAGACTAAAAAGCAGAAGAGGGGAGGTGGCAGAGTCTAGGGCAAAGACACTGGACTAGAAGCCAGGAGATGTGGGCTCTGGTCCCAGCTTTGCTACTAACCAAATGTGTGCCCTTGACCAAATAATTTCCTCCCTGTGGGCTTTACGATGAAGGGATTGCTACGGCCTTCTCAACTCTAACATTTTACGTTCTGAGGTCCCTTTCAGTTCTACCATTTTAATATTCTATTTCAAAGTCCCTTCTAGCTCTAACGTTCTGTGTTCTAAGGTCTCTTCCAGTTTTAACATGTTATGATCTTAAAATCCTAATTAATGAGTGCCTGCCATATATCTCTACCATTTAATCCTGCTTGCCTCAGTTCCTCGTTGTAAAACCAGCTGGAGAAGGAAATGGCAAATGGGGTGACCTAAATGGGGTCACGAAGACTCAGACGCTACTGAAACAACTGAATGACAACCATACATCTCATTGCTGTGCTGTGCACTGGGGGGACCAGAAAAGAAGAAGACATAATACTTGCTTTGGACTGCACTTGGCAAAGGATGCTGGGTATGGGAAGTACTAGGTATTCAATAAATGCTGAGTTATAAAGTTTTAAATGGTATCTACATAATCTCTTAATATGCTACATGCTCTGAGTTGGGGGAGGGACTGGCGGGAAGGAGAGAATTTGAAACTCAAAATCTTTAAAGTGAATGTTAAAATAAAGTATAAACAAAAAAAAAAGGGATACATGCCCTGAAACAACTGCTCTGGCTGATAGGTTGTCATGGATTATTATCATAGCTCATAGTTTGAAAGCAAGGAGGGACCTAAGAGAGCAATTAGTCCAACAGTTCTCAGCCCAAGGTCCACAAGGGAATCCCCTCCTCCTCCTCCTCCTCCTCCTCCTCCTCCCCCTACAAAGGTCTCATTTATAGATATCGGTGAGTCTATGAACTTGGATGGGAAAAAATGACATTTTTATTTTCACCAATTTCTAACTGAAAATTAGCATTTCTTTCTTTAAATTTCTTTAAAGACTATTTAAAGTGATTTAATTTATTATTTAAAATTATTTAAAAGCCTTATTCTGAGAAAGGGTCTATAGGCTTCAGCAGGCTGCCAAAGGGGTCCATGACCAAGAAAAATTAAGACATTTGATCTAGTGCAACCCCTTTACTTAAGGATAAGGAGCCTGAAGGCCAAAAGTAGTAAGTAGAGGTCAAATTCTATAATAATTGTAAAGCACTTTGCACAGGGCCTGGCATATAGTACATGCTATATAAATGTTAGCTATTATTTTATAGTACCTACCATATGCTAGGTACTGTGCTAAGTGCCTTGGCTAATGTTATCTCACAACCATATGAGATAGGTACTATTATTATCCCCATTTTACAGTAGAAAAGCCTGAGGCAATCAGAAGTTAAGTGACTTCTGTCCAGGGCCACACAGCTAGTAAGTATGCAAGACTAGATTTAAACTCAGATCTTCCTGACTCCAGGCCCACTCTTCTAATCACTATACCACCAGCTACCTCAAGTCACAGACTTCAGATACAAACCCAAGTGTTTTGGCTCCAAATTGATGGCAGCATGTTTCAGTTTTTATTCAATAGGAAGGGGTCCTGGGAATCCCTAGACTATGGAATGTAATGATCTTGGTATCTTTAGTTCTGATAAAGGCTCAACTGGTGTCACACATGTCCCACAAAAGGCCTTTTGGACTAAATGTCCTTTAAGGTCCTTTCCAGGGGCAGCTAGGTGGTGCAGTGGAAGGAGTACTGGGCTTGGAGTCAGGAAGACTCATCTTTGTGATTTCAAATCTGACCTCAGACACTTATTAGCCATGTGACCCTGGGCAAGTCACTTAATCCTGTTTGCCTAAGTTTATGGATGAGGACATCCATAAAATGAGCTGGAGAAAAAAATGGCAAACCACTTTAGTATCTCTACCAAGAAAACCCTAAATGGGGTCAAGAAGAGTTGGGAACAACTGAAAAACAACAAGGTCCTTTCCAGTTATAAAACTGTGATCTTATGATATTGATCCCCTCCCCCACCAGCCAGGTATTAGTGCCACCCTCAAAATGAATTCATATATTTATTTTGTACTTACCAACCTGTATGCATATTATTTTCCCTAGCGGAATGTAACTTCAATGAGGGAAGAGAACTATTTTGTTTTTATCCCCAGCACCAAGCATGGTGTTTGGAACACAGTAGGTGCTTAATTAATGCTGAATTGGATTCATGTCTAGGTACCACATTTTTGGCTAAAGTATGTCAAAAGGAGGGTAATCAGAACTGGAAGCTATGACATATAAGGACTGATTGAAGTAGGTAGTTTGGCCTAGAAGAGAAAAAGCTGGGTGTAGAGAAGTTGTCATCAAATATTTCACATGCTATCATGTAGGAGAGGAACTGGGTCTGCTTGGCCCCAGAGCACAGAACAACGAGTGCTAGACTAAAATTGCAGAGAACTTTTTCATGTAAGAAATGTCCTAACAAATAAAACTGACCAAAAGTGGAATGGATCACTTCAAAAGGAAGAGAGAATATATGTGGAGTGCTTTGCAGAACCTTTAAGCACTAAGTGCAAGCTATTATTTTTTAGTAATAATTAATTATAATCAGCAATAACAACACAATAATGTCCCCATTATTAGAGGTCTTCAAGGAGAGCCTGGATGGCCACTTGTTGAGGATATTTTAGAGAGGTTTTCCGATCAAATTTGAGTTAGATTTGGGCAGCTACATGTTGCAGTGCTGGACTTGAAGTCAAGAAGACTCATCTTTGTGGGTTCAAATCTGTCCTCAGACACTTCCTAGCTGTGTGACCCTGGGCAAGTCACTTCATTCTGTTTACCTCAGTTTCCTCATCTGTAAAATGAACTGGAGAAGGAAATAGCAAACTACTCCAGTATCTTTCCCAAGAAAAGTCCAAATGGGGTCATGAAGGGTGGGACATGACTGACAAAAAAAAAGACTGAACAACTGAATGGGTTAGATTCAGTAATATACTGGTAAATATTTAGCAACTGGCTTGCCAAAAAAAAAAAATAGTATGCACGACACACTTTTAAGTGGAATCTGTATTATTAACATTTTCTCCAACACATTCTTAAGTCTAGACAATCAACAACAAAAAAAAAATCAATCAAGTCCTTATTTTGTAGTTTGCTGATTTTGGAGGTATAAATGTTCATGCTGAAATTTCAACAACGGCTCTGGTTACAGCTGTTTCCAGCACACCCCTGGTTGGACGAGATGACCTCTGAGATTCCATGGTTATATGTCCAGGGCCTGGGTAACCATCTGTTACCCAGAAAAGTTCTTTAGTATTTCCTCTGGCTAACTAATTGCCCCTATGCTCCAGTGAGCACCAGCTGCTTAGAGAAGTTAGTATTTTTCTGGTCAGCTCATCATTTAAAGGGACCGAGTGTGAGTCCCATGACACGCCTGAGAAAGATTCCCTTCCAAATTCAATTCAATGAACATTTATTAATTGCTTGCCAGAAGGGATCACAGAGATCATTTAGTTATAGAATTCAAGGCTGTTGGGCTGGAAAGGACAAAGATTATCTAGACCAAAGGTTTCTAACTGCTTCTTTAGCTGTTTGGTGGAGCCTGTGGACTAACCCCTTCTCAGATGAACGTTTTAAATGCATAAGATAAAATACATAGAATTACAAAGGAAGCCAATAATATTGAAACAAAAATATAATTTTCCCCATCCAACTGCATGGACCCCCTTTTGAAATCTATCCATGGTCTGATTTCTAAGTGAAGAACCTCAGATCTAGACCAAACAGAAGGTAAATACTTTGCTCAAGTTCACAAAACAAGTTAGTTGGAGAACCAGCCCCAGAAGAAAAGTCTTGCGCATCCCAGGTTAGGGCTCTTTGAATTATACCAGACTACCTCTCACTGTGTTCTAGGTGCAGTATGAGATACAAAGAATTTAAGGCAGCTCAGTGGTGCAGTGAATTAGAGTACTGAGCCTGGAGTCAGGAAGATTCGTCTTCATGAGTTCGAATCTGGCCTCAGACATTTAGTAGCTGTGTGACCCTGGGCACCCTGTTTGCCTCAGTTTCCTCATCTGTCAAACGAGCTGAAGAAAGAAATGGCAAACCACTCCAGTATCTTTGCCAAGAAAATCCCAAATAGGGTCCTGAAAAATTAGATACAACTGAAAACAACTAAACAGCAAAATGCAACACCAGAGAGTTTACAACCAAGTTGGAGAGGTATACTTCAATGAGTCTTGAAGCATTTCTTCAAAATGTGCATTCCCTTAAATGGTGAAGATCGTGACCCATCCATTCGTTCTCATCCTGTGCAACTCTTGTCTATGTCTTCCTGAAAGGTCCCCACAGGAGATCCACACAACATAATAGGTGTATTCCTTTAGGTCTCTTAATATTTTGCTGGAACCAATGTAGCACAACCCTCCTCACCAACTGTTACCTCTTACTCTTGGCTGAGACAGTGACTAGACTCTATTGGTCTTTTTTTGATGACTGATTTAGATAATTTCTGTCGGGAATCATAATAGTTCCTATTGATGTCCAATATTTTATTCATTTCCTATATTCTACTTCAAGAGCTTGTTTAAATAGGCCAGTTTGGAGTTGTTTTGGTTGCCATAGTTCTCATTTTTATTCTTAAAATTTGGTGTTGATTTTGTTCTTTGTACTAACAAGACAATAATCTAGCCGAACACTGACAACTGATTTGGAAGTTATTCCAATGTGAGTAATGAGTTACTTTTTATCAGTTAATACAATCAATTTCATATTTTGTAATGTTAGTATTGGCCATGTCCAGCATCTCCCATCTCTCTTTTTCAAGAATGTACTCATGATACACATATATGAGGCTTCTATGTAGCCCATATGTTTTTGGCTTCTTTCATTTTTTGATCCCACACCATGCTTTCCAATGTATTTTTCACCATCATTCCCTATGCCTACCTTTTCAATGAAGTTGCTAATTACTAACTTATATGTTGACTTAATTTATCAAGGTCTTCATAGTATTTCTCTATCTTTTTATCCTCTATATGATGGCCTTTTTGCTCTTGTTCATTACGTAGTCATCACTGTAAAGTGAGATGACCAGGTGTCCCATAAATTTATGTTTCTTCTTGCCTTGGGATGCATCATGACACTAACCCTACTATCTGCCTTTCCAAGGAGAACATGTAAGCCTTCCTTCTATTTAGGTGCAATTTCCTTATATCTTTTGGCTTCATTGCAAGAATGTCAGTACTGATATGACTTAGTTCTCCCAGCAATATGTTGACTCATTGGTCAATGGATAAGGATTTCACATTTTGAGTGCCAACAGTTACTACTGTTTGTAGCTTATCTAAAAGCTATATGATTCTTGGCACCAGCTGCCATTTTCCTGCCACCCTCCCAATGTCACTGCAGAAGTGAAGAGTTATATAGGACCAAGGATAGACTCATATTTGTCTTTATTTCACGGGCTGCCTTGTCCAAATAATTCACCTAGTGGCCAATTTTCTGGTGAAGGCCTTCTCCATACTAAACTAACCTGGTCTTTGGCCTATAGATGTGGATACACACACACACACACACACACACACACACACACACACACACACTCCCATATAGCTATTTATTGTTGTTAAGTCATTTCAGTCATGTCTGACTCTCTATGACCCCATTTTGGGATTTTCTTGGCAAAGACACTAGAATGGTTTGCCATTTCCTTCTCCAGCTCATTTTACAGATGAAAAACTGAGGCAAAAAGGGTAAGGTGACTTGCCCAGGGTCACATAGCTAGTAAATTTCTGAGGCCAGATTTGAACTCAGGAAGATGAGTCTGAGCTTGGGCTTAGCACTCTATCTATTGTGCCACCTAGCTAATACATGTATCTATATAGATATGCATGTATTTTTATATATGTGTGGTATATAGCATGTCTATTTATACATATATGTTGTTTGTCCTTCATTTCAAAGAGGACCAATGACATCATAGGGTGATATCTTGTGGGTGAATTGGATTTAAGTGAGGCAGAATTGCACAAAGACATCAGCCTCAAGGGGCAGTTAGGTGGTGAAGAGGTTGGCACACCAGCCCTGGAGCCAGGAGGACCTGAGCTCAAATTTGGCCTCAGACACTTGACACTTACTAACTGTGTGACCCCGGGGAAGTCACTTAATTCCAATTGCCTCACCAAAAAAAAAATTAATAACAATTAAAAAACAGAGTCTTCAGCCTCAATCTCTCTTCCAGATTCATCAAAGTCCAGTGGCAAGACAAAAGTCAGGACAATTGGTGATGAACCAGGGTGCAGTGGATGTTGGCATCTTCAGTGTCTGACCAAGCTCTAAGCACTCCACAGTGCCTATTTCAGTTGCCTTCATGGCTGCTGAAACAAATGGTTTTCATTCCACCAGGGGAAGTCTTCACATGCTAGGGGTAGATGTCCCCCTGACTCACCAATAGGTCTGGGGCCTGCTGGTTACTCTCACCCTATTCCTGCCCATCTGCTGAGATGGTTTTGTCCAGATGTGGCCACTGTGAATGCTACAGCTTCTTGTAGCCACAGCTGAGAGTTGTGTCAGTAAACCCTCGCACCAGAGATGCTAGTTTTCCATAAACACCCAATATACATATATACACAGACACACACACAATCCCCATACACAGATAAGAAGATAATTAAAGTACCAGGTTATAGGTACTGAGTGCTCAATGAATAACACAGTAAGAGCTGCAGACGAGATGGTCAGAGAAGAGAGGTCACATTGCACTGGGTTGGTCAGAGAAGGTTTCAGAGAAAGTGGAACTTGAACCAGAGCTAAAAGACAGGCCAAGTAACTTAGGGATTCACTTCCTAGCTACATGGCACCTATATAAGTTTAATGACATAGTACTAAGAATGTTGGCCTTAGAGTCATAAAACCTGGGTTTAAATCCTGATTCTGATATTTACTAGGTGGGTGTCTCTGGGCAAATCATTTTCATCTTTATAAGCCTTTTTTTCTCCACCTATAAAATTAAAAGGTTGAACTAGCAGGTCCAAAGGTCCTTCCCAAATCTCAATCCTATGATACTAAATCAACTAATCTTTCTGAATCTCAGTTTCCTCATTTGTAAAGCAAATATAATCACATGTGTACAGGATACTTACAGGGCTGTTGTGGGAAAAGTACATTAGAAATCGAAGTGCTGTGACTATAGGAGTTACTTTTTATTAGTGTTCTCCAAGCACAAAATACTTTTGTTCATCCAAAACTCATTTTGGTTACATAAACATTAGTGAGTTGGTAGACCGATGTAGTCACCTTATAGGATTGTGATAAACACACGAGCCACACCCTGTGAGAAGTTCCAGGCTCATGTACACTCATATACCTATACCCTATGACTCAGACTTCACAATCTCTCCTCCCAAAGCCAAGGCTCTCCAGAAACCTGGAGCTAAGCCAAGTTTTACCACCCAGACAAAGCCTCCAGGGTGAATTTGGTAAGTTTCCAAAATTCTATACAACTCACCCACACTTGATTCTCCACCAATCAATGATGTAAAAGTCCTGCCTTTTAACAAGAGCAGCTGACATTTCTATAGGGCCTACTTCTATAAAGTTATTTCTGCCCATACCGGATTCTCCACCAACCAATTATAAAAGTCCTGACTTATAATAACAGAAGCTGACATTTCTATAGGGCTTGGTAGTTTAGAAAGTACTCTCCTCAAGGTACCATCTCACATCTATCAAATTGGCTAAAATGATAAAAGAGGAAAACAACAAATGTTGGAGGGAGTGTGGAAAAATTGGGACACTAATACATTGTTGGTAGAACTGATCTAACTATTTTGGAGAGTAAAGTGGAATTATGCCCAAAGAGTTATAAAACTGTATATACCCTTTAACTCAACAATACCGCTATTAAGTCTATTTTCCAAGGTGATTAGGGGAAAAGGAAAAGCACTTAAATGGCCTAAAATATTTATAGTAGCTCCCTTTGTAGTGGCAAAGAACTAGAAATTCAAGGAATACCCACTAAAACAAACAAATTGTGGTAACCAAATTGTGGTATATGATTATGATTGAATACTACCATGTTATAAGAAATGATGTGCTGGTTGATTTTAGAAAAACATGGAAAGACTTGCATGAAATAATGAGGAGTTAAATGAACAAACCCATGGGAATGTTACATACAGTAACAGCAATATTGTTCAAAGAACAACTGTGAATGACTAAGTTATTTTCAGTATTACAAATATTCAAAATCAACTACAAATGACCTATGAAGGAAGATTCTATCCATCTCTAAAGAAAGAACTGATAAATAGAATATTTGTATATATGTGTATGTATACACACACACACATATATACATACACATACATATCTGTGTCTGATGGTGGCCTTCTGTAGTGCAAGGTGGAGAAAGAGGGAGAAAAAATTAAAAGTACACAGCAGAAAACAAAAGAAAACTCAGAAGGAAGCACAGAAAAGCAGAGTAGTTTTGACAATAATGTGTAGTATTTATTACATAGTTGTTTTTTTAAAGTAAACAGTATAAAATGGAGATTCATGATTTCGTATTGAATTCTCTTTTTGTGTTGTGCTGTGTACATGGAAATGTTTTTTTTTTGTCTTTTTGTCTTTAAGTTCGAAATGAATTAAATTTTTTTTAAAAAGAAAGAAAAGAAGAAGCTAGGTGGTGCAGTGGGTAAAGCACCAGCCCTGGAGTCAGGAGGACTTGAGTTAGAATCCGGTCTCAGACCAGACACTTGACATTAGCTGCGTGATCCTGGACAAGTCACTTAACCCAATTGCCTCACAAAAAAACAAACAAACAAACAAACAAACAAAAACAACAGTGCTCTCCTCACCAGGGAATAGGTAGTACAATTAACTGCCTTTATCTCAATTTCACAGAACAGTAAACTGAGGCTCAAAAAAGGAAATGACTTGCCCCAAATCACACAGTTAGGAGTGTTAAATCTGGGATTTGAACCCAAATATCCTGATTCAAAAGTCAAGACATTTTAACCCCACTTAGATTCTGGAAATCTGTGTCAAATCACCTCACAAATTCTTACAAACTGGCAAGGCAAACAGCTAATTTCAGGGACTCACATATGAAGTCTTAGTCTTACGTTGGCGTCATGGAATAGAGGAAGGTACACTGGACAAGGAATCAGGCAAGACTTCAGTTCCAATCTCAACTCTGACATTTAGTAGCTGTTTGGCTAGTTTTCAGTCTCTTCACCCTTCTAACTCTTGGTTTCCTCATCCATAAAATGGGGTAATAATACCTGCAGTACCTACTTCACAGGGTCATTGGAAGGAAAGTGCTTTGTAAACCTTCAAGTGCTACAGGAATGTATGCTATTATTATGTAGTTATGAATAATTCACTCCAAAATATACCACAAAGTATTTAAATTGGATCAGCATGCTATATAATGCCATGGATGTTTCTGGCTATGGGTAACCATGACCAAAAAATTCATCACTTAATGGGCAAAGTTCCAGTGCTAAACCTGTTCAAACTTAGCTAGGTTGTTCTCAGACAACAGATACAGTCAGTTCTAGGAACCATACCCAAAGCCATTTCAGATTGTTAGGACCCATTCAGCTAGCCGGCATAGACTTCAAACGTTCATCAAAATATTGGTGAAACGGCAATCTAGTGTAATCAATAGCTTTAGAGTCAGACAATATTCTAGGTTTGAATTGTGTCTCTACCACTTATTAATTAACTGTGTGACCTTGGGCAAATATTCTTGCCTCTTTGAACATCAGAATCACAGAATGGTAGAGCTAGATGGAACCTAAAAAAGGAGAATGTAAGAACATATCAATCAACCAACAAGGATGTGTTAAACATCTATTGCTTTCCAGGCATTGTGCTAGGTACTGGTACTAGAAAAAAAAAATGAAATGGCGCCTGCCCTCAAGGAACTTCATCCTATATAAAGCATATGTAAGCAGCTAGGTGGTGCTAGAGCATGAGACCTGAGCTCAAGTTATTTCTATCTGTCTTAGTTTCTTCATCGGTAAAATGGGAATAATTAAAGCATCTATTTCCTAGTGTTGTTGTGAAGATAAAATGATTTGTAAAACATTGTAAAAAACCTTAAAATGCAATATAAATGCTAGATGTTATTATTATACAAGCATAAATTATTACAGCTGGAGACATCAGAACATAGGTTAGAATACAGAATGTTGGAATATGAAGGGACTTTAGAACATAGAATGTTAGAGCTGGGGGACACTTTAGTGATTGTAGTCCAATCCCTTCATCTGGCAGAGGAGGAAATTAAGACTGAGAGGAGCAGTGACCTACCTAGGATCCACAGCCAGTTAGCAGACTTTGCACTACTTACCTCGAAGAGCTGTTGTGAGGAGAATGTACATAAAGTGATCTGTAAACTATAAAGTGTTCTCTCATCATCAGTACTTTATCTGCAGCCCACTGAAGAGTTCCCCAGCATCTCACTGGTAGGTCAATCAGCATGTCCCCACCACCAGCTGCTGACCTTGTGCCCGGGAAATTTAGAAGAGTATTTAGCTATTCTTCTGTATATACAGTTCAAATCATCAATATTCAGAAGAGCAACTAAGCCTAAAAGGTTCTGAACAACCTGGAAAATTCTTTTCACTACCAAACAATGCTTTCCAAGGCCATTCCAACAGTGCCTCATGACTAGACATGGAACAGTATTTCATCTGATGCTAAGACTCCAATGTCCACGCCCCAGGCTCTTGTGGTTCAGGGCACAAATGAAGTCCTGTCCCAGGCTTAATTTGGTAAATATCACTGAAATTCAGGAGGGCAAGAAACAGCCAGATTTCAACATGAGTCACCTAAATAAGGTGTGGTGCCAGAGAACTCAGGGATGGATTCCTTAATTTCCCAAAAATACAGTGTTCATCTAGAAAAACAGGAGCCTGTGTATTAACAGGCACCTCCCTCATCCTCTTAACCAGAGTTTTTTAAGCTCTATTCATAAGACTGAAAATGTTAGAGCTATAAAAGGCCTTAGAATATTAGAGTAGGAAGGTACTTTACAGGTCATCTCTTCCAAATCTCTAATTTTACAGATCGAGAGACTGAGTCTCAATCACATAGCTTTTAGTGGCTGAATTGGAACTTGAACTCAGTTCTGGCTTTCAGTTCAGTCTCTTCCCTGGCTGCCATGCTGCCTCCAGTGAAACTTGTCAAGGCCTAGTAGGGATGGGGACAGTGCCTGGTGATACTTAAAGATAAGGCATGCTTCTAGTGTTTTCACACTATTACTTTAAAATGTCGTATTTATATTCATGTGAGGATATGGTGGAATGATTTCATCTATTTCCTTTCGATTGTTCTGTCTCCAAAGTCAACATTTTCACCCCTACTTTGGAGGGCCAGAGCTGTTCCCAAGTAGTGGTGTGGAATATTGGGAAAAGCATTGGCTCTGGAGTAGCATGTTTGGGATTCACATCTCCCTCAGATGCCTACTACCTATGTGACCATTGTCAAGTCCTTTATTCTCTCTGGGCCTCAGTTTCCTCATCTGTAAAATGACTGAGGTAGACCAGATGGCTTCTGAGGGCCTTTCCAACTCTAAATTATGATCCTCTGATTATAAATGTGCTCACAGAATCTCAGAATTAAAAGGGACCTCAGAAGTCACCTAGTCTACTCCTCTTCCCTGAATACAAATCCCTGCTACAGCATCTCTGACAAAGTCATCCAGCCTCTGTTTGGAGACTTTCCAAGTGGAAGAAGTCTTCTAACTCCCCAGGGAGGCCATTCTACCTTCTGACAGCTCTAATTATTCCGAAGGGTTTAAATGTGCCTTTCTGCATTGCTCCTCTTGCCGCTGTCAGGGACCAAGGAGAACAAATTTAATCTTTCTTCCACATTATAGTCCTTCAAATACTCAAAGATGGTATCATGAGCTGCTCTTCTCTCCTCAAGGCTAAATATATCTAAATATATATATTCTGCCTGCAGGCAAAAAGTGTATTTCATTTTTCAGTCATTTTCAGTCATGTCCAGCTTTTTGTGACCTCATTTTGGGGTTTTCTTGGCAAAGATACTGAAGTGGTTTGCCATTTCCTTTTCTAGCTCATTTTACAGATGAGGAAATTGAAGCCAACAGGGTTAAGTGACTTGCCCAGGGTCACACAGCCAGTAAGTGCCTGAGGCTGGATTTGAATTCAGGAAGATGAATCTTCCTAACTCCAAGCCTGACATTCTATCTACTACACCACCTAACTGCCCCAAATGTTATAAGAATCTCCACAAATGAGAATAAAAACAAGGGTGCAGTAGTGTGTCAAAAGAACATAGGGTAGGGGGCAGCTAAGTGGCAAAGTGGATAGAGTACCGGCTAGAATCAGAAGGACCTGAGTTCAAATTCGGCCTCAGACCAAACACTTGACACTTCCTAGTTGTGTGACCCTGGGCAAGGCACTTAACCCTAATTGCCTAAGAAAAAAAAAAAAAAAGAACACAGAGTCTGGGTTTAATGGAAAGTCAGGTGACTTGGATGTAGGCCTCATCATGGGATTGTGTAAAGAGTGTCAGATCTGGATTCATATCCTGGCTCTAATATTTTCTAGGTGCTTGACCCTGGGCAATTCACTTGGGATCTCTAAGGCTCTATTTCCTCATCTTCAATATAGAAATACCAATACTTGCATCACTAATTTCAGAAGATTTCAATTAACCCAGTGCTTTACAAATCTAAAAGCTTTCTAGAAAAATGTGACTTCTTTTTGTTGTAGCCCTGACGTAAGGTGTGACCTTGGACAAATACAGTCACCACTCTGGTTCTATGTGTAAAGTCCTTTGCCCCCTCTCTTTAGGTCTCACATACCTTAGCTCAAACTCCATCCTGCACCCTGGCTCCTTAGGTCTCAGATATAGGCTACTCTCAGCTTGGGAGGCAGAGAAGGGGCTAAGCATTTTTCAGTTTGGGGAGACTGCAAGTGAGCTCATTTCCCAAAAAACTGTTCAAATGCCCAACTCTCTAGCCTTCTTCCTGCTGAGTTCTAGTAAATAGAGGCCTCCCGCTCCCAAGGAAAAGCTGATGATGATAATAGTAACTCCAGAATATAGACAGCACACTGTTTTGCATCTTAACTATAAAATAGTTTTGGTAGAAACATTCATCAAACCCATATGTTGCCTCTTTTTTTTCTTTCCCTAATTCCTCACCCCCCCCCCCAAGATAGTTTCCTACTGACTCATTCACTCCTAATATAGATTTGTATCTTCCCCTCTTGGACAAAAAATCCCAAGAGCTCTTTAGATTCCTAACAACTCGAGCTAAGGACAAAACAGGTGCCCTGATCGCCAAAGGGAGAAAGGGAAGCAGCAAAGCATGGTGTGTGCCAGAAAGAGCACTGGGGCGGGGTGTCCAGAAATCTAGGAGAATGGGCTAGATGAGATTTAAAAGTCCTTCTAAATCTAACGTTCCACGTCATAAAATCCTTTCCATCTCTGAAACTATAGGTTCTAAGATCTCTTCTGGCTCCCAGATCCAAGCAAGAATCTGCTCGGGAAAGTTCAACAACTGGCCTGGGGTGGAGGGTGGGGGTGGGGGTGGGGGTGGGGGTGGGGAAGGGAGGAGACAAACTGTGCTTGTGTCACATTTAAAAGTTTAAATCTGCATTATTCACATTTTCTCCATCACTTTCTTAAGTCCAGACAATCAGCAAAACAATCCACCAAGCCCTGATTTATTACATTTGCTGATTTCTGAGGTATAAATGTGCACACTAAAAATTTAACAATCAGCTCTCCTAGGCTGGTGGGAGCTAGCTTCAGCACACCCTTGGATCCAAGGATTTTAATGGGATAAATCAAAACACTCTTACAGAGAAAGGGACTATAAAGGCACTTATATCTTTGCAGTGGACTGTTATTAAGGATGGCCAATTAGGTGGCACAGTGGATAGAGAACCAGGCCTGGAGTTAGGAGGACCTGAGTACAAATGTGACCTCAGATACTTCCTAGCTGTGTGACCCTGGGCAAGTCACTTAACCCTGTTTGCCTCAGTTTCCTCATCTGTAAAATGAGCTGGAGAAGGAAATGGCAAACCACTCCAGTATCTTTGCCAAGAAAACCCCAAATGGGGTCACAAAGAGCCCAACATGACTGAAATGACTGAACAACATTGTTAAGGGCCTGAGTTAAACTCCACTTGGTCAACAGAGTGTAATTAGTTAATGAGGCTCCAGCCACCAGATCTGAATCCATCTGCAGAGCTCAAAGGCTGACCTCAAAAAGATCCAAGCCTATGGTTACCAACAACCCCAACTCAGCTCGACCCTGTTCCCCACCCCCTCTCATCATCAGCTCCCCAACACAATGTCATATTTACGGCATTCTAGGTTTCTCAACAGGGAGAGAAAAACAGTTGCTAGTATCACCCCTCCCCTCCACCCAACCAATAAATACTGAAACTAAAGTCTGCTCATGGACTTTCAGATCAGGGCCCACTCACTGGATCTGATTATCAACATCTTCCTCCTCCATGCCCAGACCAGCTGCCATCCCAGGATCTACCCCCTTTGAGAAAAAGTAAACCCATCAAAAAGACCAGATATTCCTTCTCCCCCACCTCCTACCACCCACACTGCTATTGCTTCTAACATGGGCCAAGCTGCTTTCTGTAAACCAGATGCCATTGCTCAGGGAAGCAGACTGTCCCAGGGGCAAAAGTACTGGTGTACAGTCCTGCCTCCACTTCCCCGTCTGACCTCAGCTTCCTTATTTGTAAAATGGGGGTAATGCTGTAAGGATCAAATCAGACAATGAATGTAAAAAAAAACTTTGTAACTGTGTGAGTTATTATCGTTATTAAAGCAGGGAGTGGAGAGGGCCCAATTCATTTGAACTGTTCCCCTGATGTAAATAATAATAATATCTGCTTATCAGGGCAGCTAGGTGGATAAAGCTCCAGCCTTGGAGTCAGGAGGACCTGAGTTCAAATGGGGCCTCAGACACATGACACTTACTAGCTGTGTGACCCTGAGCAAGTCACTTAACCCCAATTGCCTCACCAAAAATAATAATAATAGTAATAATAATAATAATAGTAATAATATATGCTTGTCTTTAAGATCAGAGCTCTTATTGTAAAAGAGCAAACCCAGAACATTAACCTTCGGCCTCAAGGCCACGTGTGGCCCTCTAGGTCCTCAAATTTGGCCTTTTAACTGAATCCAGACTTCACAGAACAAATCCCCTTAAAAAAAGGATTTGTTCTGTAAAACTTGGACTCAGTCAAAAGGCTACACCCAAGGACCTATCTGTTGCCCCCCACAGCTCTGAGGATGGAGGACTTGCCTTCCTTTTCCAACTATAGCATTAACTTCAAGGGCTGGAAGCTTTCCTAGACAATCCGGGGCTGCTTTTAAATGTGGTTGACTGATGAGGGGTGATTTGGTGAGATGAAATGCCTCATCTTTAAGTTTCTCTAATTGCTGGGTCACCATTGCCTGAGTTAGAATAATAGAATGGTAGAAGAGATCTGAAAGACCATCTAAGGCAGCTACCCCTCTCATTTTACAGAAAAGGAAACTGAGTCTTAGAAGGGGAAGGTAAGTAGTTAAAGGTCATACAGTAAGCCAGAGTAAAGAAAAATTAGTTACATGACCTTGGGTGTCCCCTAACTTCTCTGACAATGACAACGATAGTAATTGTCTTGCCTTGCCAGTTGTTTAAAATGTCATGGGAGTGAGGCAGCTAGGTGGCTCAGTGGATAGGGCACCGGCCCTGGAGTCAGGAGGACCTGAGTTCAAATCCAGCCTCAGACACAAAACCCTCACTTAGCTATGTGACTCTGGGCAAGTCACTTAACTCCAATTGCCTCGCAAAAAAAGAAAAATTAAAATGTCATGAGAGGAAGTATGCTTCTGAGGAAAAAAACTGGACTTGAGGTGCAGGGACAACTGGGTTAGAATCACAGCTCCTTTACTCATTCATTGTGTGAATTTGGGCAAATCATTCCCTCTTCTTTTACCTTTAGCACTGGTAGAAAGGAGAACACTAATACTCACTTTACCTATTTAGCTGGGCTTTTTGTGAAGATCAGATGAGATAATGCATCAGAAAGTGCTCAAAGTGCTCTGCAATGAGGTACGTAAATACAAACTACTATTATTACTTTACTGGATTCCCTCATCCCATTAAGTAATTGCCATTGTGGATCACTGCCTCGGGTCACATCCCAAGAGGGCTTGGACAGCTCCTGCCAAGTTTTCATTTTCTGCTTTGTAAAGTGCTAAGCACCATCACAGCAGCCCTGGAGCCCCTCAAGCTCTGTATTTTGTTCTTACAGAAATCCTATAGGGCTTGTTCTCTAAAGCATGAATGAGTTTAATGCAATCTCTGTTGTACAGCCTTCTCAGAAAAATGGTGCTAGGTCCTCTGGAAGGTGAGCTGGGCTATGGTCTGTCAATCAACCTCAGATGTTACCTTCAGATTATGTCTAGCAAGCACTTCAGCTTCCCCCAGACCAGGGCTCCACAAACACTGGGTGCCATAGAACACACCCAGTTTCCTTGTGGCGTCTAACACCTGGGAGGGCTGAAGTAAGGAAAGAACAGATGGCTGCTTACCCTTATAAAGAACTCATAATCTAGTTGGGGAGACAAGAAAAACATAGTTGGCATTTAGTGGCTAGAGGGCCCGACCTGGAGTCAAGGAAGACTATGAGCTGAAATCCAGACTCAGGCACTTATTAGCTGGGTGAACTTGGGCAGCATTCCCTACCTCCCCCAATAGCGCTTTGCAAACCTTTAAGTGCTATATCAATACTAGCTATTATTATTATCATTATCACTATCATTGGTCTCATACGAGGTAAAACCATAAGCAGTAAGACTACTTCCTTAAAAAATCAGACCAGAACTTATACAGTGAAATCGCATCTTCAAAAATCATACTGCTGGGAGCCTCTACAGCCATTCCTTTCCTCAAGCTGTGATTAATAAAAGAGAGGGGGTGGTTATAGTGAAAAGAACCCTGGACTGGGAGGCCTGTGTGTTAGTTTCATCTCTGCTACTAACATGTGTGACAAGGGAGAGTCACTTTCCTTCCATGAATCTTAGTTCATTCTTCTATAAGATGGGAGGGACTACATGAATGTAATGGAAGATTACTGTATAAGAATAAATCACAAATATACAGATTTCAGATAAACAAGGGACAGTTTGTATGAAATGGTGCAAAGTTAAGAGCAAAACCATGCTCTTATATACACAATGACTACCACCATGTAAATGAAAAAAAAATCACTAAGAGGAAATAGAGTACTGAGTAATTGAAAACACAAACATGGTACTAGAGAACAAATAATGGAGCATAACTTCCTCCTTTCAGCAGAAGGAGAGGAGACTACCAAGGTAAAATGTCATACATTGTCAGATTTGGCCATGTTGTGTCAGCTATTTTTTGCTTAACTGTTTCCTCTGTGTAGTCCAAGCTAAACTGGCCCATAGAGGTTATTCCATTGACCATGCTCAAAATTGCCCTTCCTGGTTCTAAACAACTATACTTTGGAGCCTATTTCCAATCATGGGGTGACTTATTGTGGAAAGGACTCTGCATTTTGATATGACAGGGCAAACCTTGAGTGGGCCATTAGTCTTCCCCTACTCTATAATAGCACCTTGATGTGCTGTGACAATTAAAACAACTGGCAGCTTCCTGCTTTGACCCTGCAGGTGACATCATGCAACCCAGAGATTTCCAGTGAAGGCTGGGAATAGGCTGGCTCTTTACACCACCGGCATCATAGCAACCTCGTCCACATGGCACCAGGGGGATGGGGGCTCAAGGAAATGAGCTTGTGCCTGGACCCCTGGCTGCCTTTTCCTCTTTTGTGTTTGTTCTTTCATTATTTCAGGTGAACAAGTATCCAGAGATGATTGCATCTAGGCTTGGAAGCAACCTTGTGAATTTAAGAGGTCAAGAAGTCCTGGCTCCCTTCAAGTTTGAATTGTATGGTGGCAAGAGGAGGTGTTCCTGGCAATTAGTCCAGTAATGCTGGAGAGGTCAGCAATTGACAAGGCAATTGATCCAAGCCTGTCAGGTTTACCAGCAGACATATCCCAAGAGCTGTTTGAGAGTGTAGGGCCAAAGTAAAATGTAAAATGCCTAATTAGCAGTCCTTCAAACTCTTTTATATTCTAATTAAGTTTAAAAATCAACCTCCCAGAAGACTGTAATAGTAGTTATAAGCCAAATTACTTAATCCAGTTTTAACTCATTCTGTTAATGTGCACTTAGTCTTTTATGTTTAACATTTCCTTTGTGTGTAGGAATAAATTACCCATCCCATACATGATTCATATTTTACAGAGTACCTTTTTACTTCCCCTTTTTTGGGGAAAACCTAGATGTTAGTAATAACCTAAACTATAAGTAAATTTGTCCCCAGGGCATTGAAGTGGTGGATTAATAACCTAAAGAGAATGGGAAAAAGGAGCCTAACCCCTCTCAATAAAAGGCGAGGCTCCCCTGAACTGAACCTGATCCAACTTTCATTTCTAAGGACAGAGCAGGGATAGATATAGTAGCCAGCCTTGAAGGGCTTATCAACAGTTGCTCAATATTAGATTTGTTGTAAGGGAGAGTTTAGTTGTTGGGCTGATGGGGTAGAGAAGCAGGTCATATTCAGAAACTTGGATGTAAAAACAAAAGGTGCCAAGAAATTTTTTTTAAAAAATCAATTAGGGGCAGCTAGGTGGCGCAGTGGATAGAGCACCAGCCCTAGAGTCAGGAGGACCTGAGTTCAAATCTGACCTCAGGCACATAACACTTACTAGCTGTTTGACCTTGGGCAAGTCACTTAACCCCAATTGCCTCACAAAAACAAAAAACAAAAAACAAAAAAAAATCAATTAAATAAAAGTATGGGCTGGCATACAATTATCTCTAAGGTCAGTTGGCCAGTCAATAAGCATTTAAAGTACTTATGTATGTCAGGTCTTTGCTAAGTGTTAGGGATATAAAGAAAGGCAGATATAATCTGTAACCCCAAAGGGGCTTACATTCTAATGGAAAAAACAAAAGGAGAAACCAAACCAAACCAAACAAGAAAAAACAAAAACAAAAAAAATTAGAAACATGCAAGATTTGTTCAGAGTAAATGGAAGGCAATCTAAGAGGAAAGATTTGTTGCTGAGGGGAAGGTCCCTTCCAGTTTTACCTATGATTGCATATTCTAAGAATTTTTTCAGCTATAATGTTCTGTGTTCTAAAATTCCTTCCACTTCTAATATTCTATGTTATAAGATTTCCTCCACCTCTAACATTCTATGTTCTAAGTATCCTTCTTGCCAACATTCCACAAGTTTAAGATAACGGAATGTTGCTAGCATGCCATCCCTTTTCAGGAACTGCTATGGTAACTCCAGGAGTCATTTTTAAACCATTTAAAACCATTTTTTAAACCATTTTAAACCACAGGCCCAGCGCAGTGGATAGAGCACCGGCCCTGAAGTCAGGAGGACCTGAGTTCAAATTCGGCCTCAGACCAAACACTTGACACTTACTAGCTGTGTGACCCTGGGCAAGTCACTTAACCCCAATTGCCTAAAAACAAACAAACAAAAAAAAGAGAGCATTGGAGTGGGAATGTGGACAACATGATTCAGTCCCCGGTTCTGCTAGGTGACCTTAGCCAAGTCAATTCATCTCTCTAGGTATTGGTTCAATCATGGAATAGATTGTATCTACCATGTCAGATATAGAAAGGACCTTAGACTTTAAAATTTTTAAACTGCAAAAGGCCTTAGAATACGTACTTTTAGACCTGGAAGGGGCTTTAGAACACAGAATATTAGAACATAGAATATAGAGCTGAAAGGGACTCAAGAGATCATCTGTCTTCATGCTAAAGAAAAACCATGCTTTTACATTCTGCTTTGTATGATGGTCATGACCAAATTCACACTCAAAGAAGGGATATAAGAATGTACCTCCCTCCCTTTTTTAGTGGAAGTGGGAAACTATTGGTAGGGAACACTGCACATAATGTTTACTTTGGTTGGTGTGCTACCAGGTTGGCTCAATGGCTTCTCTCCCCTCCTCCCTTGTTTCTTTTTCTTTCTTTATTATAAGGAATGTAAACTCTTTGACAGTGAGAATTGTTGCATTTATTTTGTCTTTGTTTCCCTAGCACCTAGCACAGTATTGAACATATATCAGATACTTAATAAATGCTTGCTAATTGACTGAAAGGATGACTTTCTAGATGAGGAATGGGTAGGGATATATTGGGAAATGAAGGTGATGTAAAAATAAATACTATTTTAAAAATCTTAATAACCCTATATTCAATGGTTCCTTCCAACTCAAATATGTCATATTATGGTATTCTTTGTTCTAGGGTCCCTTCCAGCTCTGACATTCTATGGTTGTATAACAAGTCATCTAGTCCAACTCTCAATTTTTACAAATGACAAAACTCAGACTTAGGGAGGTGAAGTGACTTTGTATAGAAATGAGAGCACATCTCAATTACGTTTTCCTCCTATGTTAGAGAGGGATTAACATCAACTACTGGGTTTAGCAGTATAGACAAGTGTTTGGTATGAAGTATTCAATTGTCTTCTATGTGGACTCAGACCAAAGTCCATTACAATCTACTTCCTTTAATGCCTTTCCTTTCAAAGTGCTAATATGAAACCCAAAGAGAAGAGAAGTAATCCTACAGTTGGGGTAGCCTGCGTGCCACTAGCAGACTGTCTAACCAGAGGATAGGCTCTGAACAATGACCTCAAAAACCACACCAAGAACTAAAATGATGGGCGAGCTCTGTGTTAAAAGGCAGAATATATTTTTACTTAACTTTCACCAGCTGCCTAAACACTGGTTTCCCTCCCCAGGTCCCTATCTTCATTCTTTTCCCTTAAAATTCAGCATTTGAAGAATTGCCTTCTCTGGGTCCCAAACCAAATTTTACTCCTGCAACATCCTCTTCTGAAGAAACAGCCAGTCTGGTAAAACATCACAATGACTGCTAGGTTTTCTAAAGAATTTCTTTTTAAAGTTTCTAGTTGTCATATAAAAGAATAAGCTCAGGACCCTAGAGCTGATTGCCACTAAGGAGTTCTCTAAGTCTCAATTTCCCTATCAAATGAGAGAAGAAGACTAGATGGCTTCTAAGGTCCTATCCTGTTCTAAAAGTATGGATTCAATTAGTCTAATAGATTATAATAGTCTAAGTTCCCTTCCTGCTCTGACATTCTATGATGTAATGTTCCTTCCAGCTTCTATGGTTCTATGATTCTTGCGTGCTAACTTTGCAAAGCTAGCACACGATGACTCAAAATCCTACCCCTTCTTTGTCCTCCTCCTCCATAGGAAAATTTGTGTTACACCCTCTACTGTGGTTGCTGTTTCCAGTGAACATATCCATGTATTCAGACAAAAAAATCAAAGACTCAAAAGGAAAAATGCACAAGCTAAGGGCAAAGTACTTAGTTAAGCTTAAAAATGTTCTCTCTGAACTGGTAAGCTTGTTTTCATAAAATGTAACAATTATCTTCACCTCAGTAAAATGAGCACTTACAAACCTATATTGGGGTTGGGACATTAAAGTTCCATTGCTTCAAAGTTTGTAAGCATTGACAAGTGAGAAGGTAGAGTAGTGGAAAGAACACAGAACTGGGAGTCAGGAGACCTTGGTTTTAGTCTTAGTTCATTCACTAACTCATCTGAGTAAGTTGTTGCACTTGTCTGTGTCTCATTTTCTCTTCTGTATAATGAAATGATCAGGTTCAATGATCTCTGAAATGCCTTCCAGGTCCAATATTCTATACTGTATTCTAATTTTCCTTCCAGAACTAACATTCTACATTCTAAGATTCTGACTATTCTGTGTTCTAGGGTACTTTCCAGCTGTCATTCTAAGTTGTAAAGTCCCTCTCGGCTCTACCACTCTAGATTCTAAGAAAAAGCAATGATTTTAAAATAAAAAGTAGCTTTTGAAAAAAAATTGGCATGTGTATATTTGTTTGTGGGTAAACATTTTACCAAATTCTTTAATCTTCTGCCATTATAACTTGAGAACCTTAGCTTTAACACAAGCCTTAATCCAAACATTTCATCTTCCAAGATTCATCATTGGTTTTGCTTTAAAAAAAAAATTAAAAGACGAACATGTGGAGTGGAAGAGAGGGTATGTATTCTATTACTTTATTTTCACAAAACCTCACTTACTTATACATATTTCATCCAGATGTCAACCCAAGCTAGGCTGAACTATTTACGGTTTCCCTAGCATGTATAAATAGCTGTCTAAGAAAGAAGAAACTGGTTGCAAAGTAATGAGACTGGGCACCACATTTTCCCAAGAGACTCTCCCAATGTTCTTTCAGAAAAACATCTCTCCATAAAACCCTCCCCGCCTGGTCTGTCAAAGGCTCAAAAATATGTCCTCAATTGGACAGTTTAGTCCATAAAATTGAATGAGATATTTCCAGGAATAGCATAAAGACACATCAGGCAGTTAACTCCCCGCTTCATTATCCCTGCTGCCATGGAATGATGCTTTAAAATGATACAGTTTTTGAGCTAAGAAGGAAATTTAAATCAAAGAATGTTCAGAGCTGAAAGGAGCTTATAAATCACCTAATCCAACACCCAAATCTTATAGATGACAAAATTCAAGTTCAAAAGGGGAAGTGACCTGACCAGTGTATCATGGAACTAATTAGTGGCAGAGGAAGAATCAGAACCCAGCTCTCCTGATTCCTAGTCTAGTATTCCTTCCACTAGAATATTTGCATCTAGCCTGCTCTAATTTTATGACCAAAGGAACAGGTGCTATGCATTTGCATTATCAACAAAATCCCCAGAGGCTAGTTTTTTCCAAGTGATCATTTTCCTGGTAGACTCCTTTAATATGGAAGCCCTACCAGAAAGATATCTGGAAAGAGTTGTTTTTCAGCTTGAGGTGTTTAAGGCAAACCTTGGTCAAGGAGTAGTTATTAAAAATAACCCTTTTCTTCCAAGGAAAGACATGTTAAATAAAAGTTTGGAGTACTGATCAGGTAAGCACTTAAAGTATATTCACTCACATTTTTTTGTCTCTCCCCCTCCTGTTAGGCTCCAGCCTGCACTTTGCAAGGCAGAAAGTAAATAATATTTAGTCTTGAAACTGACTTTACATGAATCTCACTGGCCTAAAGGGTGTGTGTGGTGATAAGATTTTAGCATGATTGTGTCTTTATCCCACTGAAGAATGTCTTTACTCCCATCTTGGCCACCTAATTAGTCTTGACCCTGTCTCTGTTGACTGCAGCAAAGTTAGCAAAGTTTAGCCGCTCTGTATTTGAGCTGATCTGATCACCTGCTTGAAAGCTATGTGTGAAGATAGCTTTGGTACCACCTAAGGGGGCTATGTCTTAGGGGCCACCAGCTTTGGAGCTGTATATGAGAAGGGGTGGGCACTGGATTGGCATGTTAGAGGATGTGGGCTCCAGTTTAGAGGACTGTGACTGAGGGCCACTATTTTAAAGAACTATGTATAACGGGGTGTGACTACCCAAGGGACTGTGGGGACCGAATTATTATGAGGGAGAAAGGACATTTGATAGAGAGCTACCAGCCTGGGGGGAGGGCTATAGTCGAGGTAGATAACTGGGCTGTGTGAGAGAAACACAGTACTGGGTATGGGGCTGCCACGTTACACATTCTGCTCCTTTTCTCCTCCACCCCCAAATCTCATGTTCCCATGTCTTTGGAACCCCACTTTCTATAAAGAAGGAAGGATTTGGAGACGGGAGCGGGGAAAAGCCGGGTGCTCTAGAACCAGAATCTCTGACTTGGCCTCTCGCCCAACGGAGGATGCTGGGAGGCGGGGACTAGGACTGAGTTTTCTTTTCCACTCTATCTCCTGTCCATCTAAGGGGACACAGGGTGGGGGGCGAGGAGGAATTGGGGGAAGGGACAGAGTCGAGGGAGAGTTGAAGGGATGGAGTCTAGCAGATGCTCATTAGCTGGCCGATTTCTCCTTCCCCCTCCCGCTAGCTGCCGAGGCTTGGAGAAGGCGGAACAAGACCAACTCTCCAGGATCACACAGCCTGGCCCCGCAGAACCAGAGGAGACTAAGCAGGCTCAGGCCCCGACTCCCGACTCCCGTGGCTCTAGGACAGCTCACTTACCTCCTACTCTTGTAGAGACTTGGAGCAGCTGCTTGCACTCTATCTGGAGAAGCAGCTGGTTCCGGGCAGTTCAGTGCGCAGGGCTTAGTAGGGCTGGGCAGGGCTGGGCCGGGTGGGGCTGGTAGGGAAGGCAGGGCTTTACATTAGGAGCCACCTTCTGGGGCGTGGAGAAAGGGGCACGGCAGTTGAAGGGGGCTCAGGGCTGGCTGCAGGGTTCGTGGGGGGGGGCTGGGCTTGAGAGTCCTGGGGGCGGGGCGACACCCCTCCCACCCAAAGTACACAAAGGGCTTCGTCCTCACCCAAGGCCACTCAGATTGCCCAGTGATGCAAACCTATCATTCTTCCCTAATAGTTTAAGGAAGCGGCTGAGAGAGGTAACCCTGTGAACCCACAAAAATACCCAGCTACAGCAGGAAGGAGCTTCAGGCATCATGTAATTCAAGTCCGTGACAGAGAAAGTAACTGTGGGCTGGGGACTTGTTCTTCATCACCCACCAATTAGTGCCTAAACTGGAACTCAAACCGGGTCTCTTCACTCGCAGTTCCCGGTTCTTTCCACTCCTTCAGGCTTACCTTGGCTCTCTACCGAGCCCCGGCCCGTCTATCCTAACTCTGCCCGTTATACACTCTTCCTTAAGAGCAGAGCTTCAGTGTTGTGGTTTTCAAAGTCCCACATATTTTTTTTTTGATGGCATAGTCTATGCTAATGCTAGACAGAGGGATATTTCCCCACACCTTTTAGTAGCAAGGTACACCAGCTAGCCATAAATTCTTGTGAATATGCTCTTCCAGTCCTCAGTGCTCTCTCGTTTGTCAAATGGGTACAATAGTCCCTGCACCGCGGTTATGAGGATCAACTGAAACAATAGATGGGGAAGTGTTTTGAAAAGTTCAAAGTACCGTAGAGATATAAAGCAATGCTGTTGCTATTAAACGTAGCATGAGGGATAGGGACGAGGCTTGAGATTCCAGTGTTATAGGAAACTCCGGGTGAGCAAACTTCTTCTACTAAGCAAGATGACACCTCTTCTACAATTTATCGTTTCAGAGAGTTGTTCTTTTCTACAATTTGTTGCCTAATATTTGTCTAATAGAGTTCTGACATTAAGTGACTCACTTAGAATCACAAAGCCAACGTATCGGAGACAAGATTTGAACCTGGTTCAAAGACTTGCTCTCTCCACTACCCAATATTGTCTTAAAGGAGTCAACTCTAAAGCAAAAGCACCAAATTCGAAACATTTTAAAGAGACCTCTGCTTAATTAGAAACCCTGGAAATGAGAGTTATGTTCAACTCCATTGGCATGCTCTATTTAGACTGGGCCCGCGATTTCATTGGTAGAGGGAACTTCAAGGAAGAAAACTCCCTTGATCAGGGGTGGCCACAAGTTCCCCACCCCTGCTTGACCAATACAGATGAACACATCCTCTGCAATTTAAGTCTTAGATGTTGAGTTGTTTGGGGTGCCGAGAAGTTGCAGTTCAGCTTCTTGCCCAAGGTCCCTGAGTGGTATCTGGCAGAGAAGGGACACACCCAGACCATTCTGACTGAGAACGTTTGCTACTACAAGTTGCCTCTCGGAATCTCACAACGCTAAAATGCTAGAGCTGATAGAGACCTTAGAAGACAGAATGTTAGAGCTGGAAAGAACCATAGGAAGTAGAATGTTAACACGGAATGTTTTAGGGACTTTCAAAGATCCTAGAATATTACTGCTAGATGTTAATATAGAGGTTATCTAGTCAAATTCCTAAGTTAAACATGAATCTTCTTTACCACATAGCCAGTAAATGGTCATCCAACTTCAATGGGAGGAGGTTTCCAAGGCGTTCACCTTTGTTCTTAACATTTAGTGACTACAAAGGATTCTGTAGAATTTAAGGCACCTCCTGGGCAAAGTGTATGTCTGTAAACAAGGCCCAAAAAATGGACTATATTGTTAAGGACCTATTTAGCTTTGTGGTGGTGACTCACGTTTTTTGTTTTGTTTTTAATTCCATGACCTCTAAGAATTCTAAGTTTAAATTCTAGGTGGTTCAACCAAACCATTACAAATATTATTTATATAGTTCCAAACAATGACCTTACAAAGGGATTTTTAGAATAGTGTCTGGTTATAAATTATCTTGCAAATGATTAAAGGTCAGGAACACTTCATTGTTGATTTACACTGTTCCTGAATTTTCAGGGTTTTATAACATCCCAAACACATGACATGCTATATCTTTAGACTCAAGCTGACTACAGCTTGTGAGAGAGATTTTGATTTTGTAACTTTTGAGTTGGGTAGGTCAGAGAAATCCTACTTTGAAGTGCAGTGCCAACTCTTACTAACACTCTCCTTTTTCCTTTTGTCTTATTCCTTTGTCTTCAGTTTGTTTACACAACATATTATGTCACAGTTTGATCCTTTCTCTGCTTGGGAAAAACTCTAAGGTTCACTTCCTCTAAAAATTAAAGAGGTAAGCCACCACCAGCCTGTCTCTGGCTCCTTTCCATAGACTTCATAGAAATGTGAGAACTGAAAGACCTTTTTAGAATGTAAAATATTAGACCTGGAAGAGATTATAGAACATAGAGTTAAAAGCTAATTCGATGTACTTTTATCAAGTGTCTACTGTGTTCAAGGTACTGTGTAAAAGTGCCATTGACATAAAGACAAAAATGAAATGCCTTCAAGGAATTCATATTCTTGGTGATCTCATTGATCACATGGTTTCTCCCTACAACTGTGTAGACTGCAACTCATTACAAGGTAATTTGAGAAGAGAGTACCAATTACTGAGAGAATCAGGAAAGGCATCAAGGTGGCACCAGAGCTAAGCCTTAAAGGAAGATAAGAATTCCACAAAGAAAAAATGAGAAGGACATTCAAGGCAAACACAAAGATTGCCTGGGAGAAGCTCTCTAGAGACTCATTTTCTCTAAGAATTAAAGAAGGAAACCAGTTCTCTGATTCTCTTCATAGACTTAGAAAACATGGAGGCAGGAAATGAAATATTGAGCTTGTGGACTATACCAAGTAGTCCAATTTGGCTGAAAACATAGTGGGCATGACATGGAGTAATAAGGAATAAATTCATAAAATAATGATGATAGCTAGTATATATACATAATGCTTTAAGGTTTTCAAAGCACTTGACAAATATTATCTCATTTTATCTTCACAACAACCCTGGGAGATAACTGCCATTCTTATCCACATTTCACAGATGAGGAGACTGAGGTTAAATGACTTGCTCAGGGCCATACAGCTAATAAGTATATAGGATCAGATTTAAACTCAGCTTTTCATATCTCCTGTTCCAGTGCTTTGCCCACTGTGCCACCTAGCTACTTATAATAAAAGCAGATTAGAGTCAAATTATGAAAGGTTTTTAATGTCAAGCTGAAGAGTTTATATATTAAGTTATTATAATAAACCAAATAATAGGGTAGTGGCCATAAAAAAAGAGTAAGAGATGAAAGATTTTGTGAAGGTTGGACTAAATGATCACTAAATTTTATTCTAAGTCTTCTATATTCTATAGTCTAATATTCTACATTTTAAGGTATATGCCAGATTTAGTTTTATGTTCTAATATACCAATGATGCTTTTAACACTACCATTAGGGATAGCTAGGTGGCACAGTGGATAGAGAACCAGGTATGGAGTCAGGAAGACTAATCTTCCTGAGTTCAAATCTGACCTCAAACACTTACTAGCTGTGTGACCCTGGGCAAGTCACTTAAGCCTATTTGCCTCAGCTTCCTCAACTGTAAAATGAGCTGGAGAAGGAAATGGCAAACCCCTCTGTTACCTTTGCCAAGAAAATCCCAAATGGAGTCATTAAGAGTGGGGTAGGACTGAACAACAACAACACTATAGTCTATAGTTCTATAGTCTATATTCTAATGCTCTTTGGAGCATATTCTATGTTCTAAGGTCATGTCTAGTCCTAGCAGTCTATGACTCAATCAATCAAATTATTAGGCATATACTATGTATGAGGCATTGTGTTAATTCCTGAGGATACAAAGACAAAAGTAAAATGACCCCTGCCCAAAGGGAGCTGGCATCCAAATGAAGGAGATAACCTCTATACATATAAGTATATATAGAATGTGTACAAAATAAATGCAAGATGATTTGGAGAGCAGGCACCCTAGCATCTGGGGGTATAGGAGAAGGACCAAGAAAGGCTTCATTAAAAGTCAGCACTTGAGCTGAGATGCAGGGTTATTAAAATACAAGATGATTGGAAAGGAAGGAAGGAGCCAGGCCAGAGCTTTAAATATCAAACAGAGCATATGTTTGACCCTAGAGCTAAGAGGGAGTCACTGGAGTTTGTTGAATAGATCAAATCTGCACTTAAAAACACCACTTTGGCAGCTGTGTAGAGGATGGAGTATGCAGTATGGAGAGACTTGAGACAGGAAGATCAAAAAGGATGCCATATACAGCAATCTAGGCAGAGATGGTGAAGATCTAAAGATCTAAACCAGAATAGTAGCTATGTGAGTGAAGAGTAGGGGTCTTATGTGAGGAATGATGTGGAAATAGACATGACAATATTTGTTAACTAATTGATTCTATATAGTGAATGAGAATGAGGAGTCAAGGATGACCTAGAGGTTAGGAACTTGGGTGACTAGAAGGATGATGGTGCTCTGGATGGCAGAAAGTTTGGAAGAGGGGTGGGTTTGGGGTGAAAGATGATGAATTCTGTTTTGGACATATTGAGTTTGAGTTGTTTAGGGGCCATGCAGAACTGGAGCTCACAGAAGAGACTGGAACAATATATACAAATCTGGGAGTTATGCATACAAATGATTTATAGAGAGAATATAGAAAGAAAGGAGAAGAGGGCCCAGGATAGAGCTCTGGAGTATAAGGATGGTCTTTAACTTGATTTTGTTACGGAACATACAACTTACTTTGAATTATTTATAGTACATAACAACATAACAAATAAACAGTATTTAAGGATATAAGTAAGGATCATGGCTTTTTCAGCACATTAAACTGGTCATTTATTTATTCATTCATTTATTATTTTTAATTATTTGTTTAATAGAAGATATGATTCCCAAATGATAGCTTACTGTAAACAAAATACAAGGGGAGTAGGGTTAGCATTTGCCTTGGGATCTATTGGAATCTATTACAAAGTTGCCCTCTTTCTTGCTTTACTGACAAACCTACGTATTATTATATCCTTACATACACTGAGTTATGTAACTTTTCAGCAAATATTCTCTTGAGTAATTGGTAAAAAGTTTCAATGAGTATGTTACAAACTACTTTTCAAAGTTAAAAGCCTTTACCTTATCACAATGTAAATAATTTTAACAATTTATCTAGTATCTTTTTGACCTGAATTCAAATCATAACTATTAAAAAGATCAATTTCTTCAACTATAACAAAGGACAAATAATGTGTGCCCTCCCGATCTTCCAGTGTGTTTGTGAGGAAAGCCTTTATGCTATTTTATTACCTAATGAAATAATGTATATAAAGCACTTTGAAAGTTCCAAAGCTCTATAGAAATGTCAGCCATCATTATTAATTTGGAGTGGGGTGGTTTGAGGGTATCATGTTTGTGTTTTCTTTAGAATAAGAGACTTCCTATGAGGAAGCTCACTCCACCAATGCTGATTTATACCTGCTCTACAACTTACAGTCTTAGAGAGTTGTCTGACAGTGATGAAGGCTTAAATGATTTGTTAATATGTGACCTCAGTGGGATTTAAACTTGGGTCTTCTTGACTCCAAGGCTGGCTGTTTATGCATTACACCGAGTTTCTTTCATATTGTTATTATTTCTAAATCTAAATAGAGTTTATTGGCAAATTTGTTACAAGAAAAATGGTATTAATCTCAGACTGAATGGCTAGGCAGAAAATGTACCACCTTTTAATATATTTACCACCAGTTTCTGGAGTTTTCAAAATGACTTTTGAAAAATGATTCTGGTAGGGAGCTAGGTGGCGAAGTGGATAGAGCTCCAACCTTGGAGTCAGGAGGACCTGAGTTCAAATCTGGCCTCAGACACTTGACACTTACTAGCTGTGTGACCCTGGGTAAGTCACTTAACCCCCATTGCCTCACCAAAAAACAAAAAAACAAAACAAAAAAACCAAAAAAAAAAACAAAGAAAAATGACTCTGGATGCAATTTAGCGTCCAAATAAATGTGTAACATTCTATAGAATGTTAGAATTCTGAAAAATATGAATAACTCCTTCCAGTTTCCCAAATGGAAATAAAATTAATATAGAGACAATTGGGAAGACCATGGTTCTTCCCCTAAGCCATGAGATCTAAAAGGAGCATTGGCCTCAGTAGAAAATGCATCACCAAATCTTGGAAGAGAAAAAGAACAAAAGGTATGATAAATCACCATAAACCAATGTGACCCTGGGAAGAGAGATCTGCTCATAAGACATAAGGGGAAATGGTCCTGAGGCACAAAAGGAGTCATTATGGATTTTGATACAGTTCTACTATAATGGGACACAAATCACTATGCTATGGACAAGGCACAGTGCAGAAATTTGCTTGTAGGAGTGGACATCAGAAAGGTTATATCTTGCAAGTAATTGTGAAGTGGTATAGTTTTCTGAGTTCTCTCATTATTTCTTTTTCTTTTAGCTTTTACATGGAAATATTTGCTTCCAAAGGTATAAATACAAATATACACACTTACTTTCCCCAACACTGGGAAGCATAATCCTTCTCCCCACTTCCCTTGCTCCTTATACCACTTCAGTCTTGGGAGGGAAGGCAATTAGGTTTACAGCTTCCTACAGAGTACACAGTACCAGTTCTAAGTCTAAAACTCCTCTTGGGCTCAAGTTCCAGGTATTCTGGTTTCTCAGGGTTTCCTTGCTAGGTTGGCTGGCTGCACCATCCCATCTATAATTCTGGCTTCAAGGTTGTCATGGCTCCAACTCCTGAGTGCCATGGGGATCAACTCCATAACCTGAAACTGAGGAAGACAAACAACACAGAACAGAAATACCCACCCCCTCTTTTCTTAGAGCTAGAGAAAGGGGGGGAGAGAGGGAGGGACAGGGGGGAGAGAGAGAGAGAGAGAGAGAGAGAGAGAGAGAGAGAGAGAGAGAGAGAGAGAGAGAGCAGGAGAAGGAAGCCCTTCCTCTCTTATTGGTTCAGTATATAGCATCCATGCTGTGGTTGAAATGGGATCTTCACCCTCTGAGGAGCACAGGAAAGAGAGCAGCCAAAAGAGTCTCTTTCACTGTTTCTTGCAGAAAAAATCACACAGGAACAAAATTCACCTTATGCTCAAAATGTTCCCTAATACATCAATTACCTTGGATCAAATTTGTGTTTCCAAAAATTTGTGTATTATAGCAGAACTCATTGTACTCTGGTCTAGAGCAAACACACTTCGATGAGGCAGAGACCGAGGATTGTGCTCTTCCCTTGCCGACTGCAGTAGAAAGCTGTTCCCCTGGGAAAGGGAACATTTGCCATCTGCTGGTCCTCCAATCCATGGAAAATCTCTTGTGTACAAGGACTACAAGCAGAGCAAGGAAGAGATGTGAAAGAGACTTGTGAAATGGAATGACCTCCATCTGTTGGGAGCTCAAGAAAGTTGCATGGAGCTGAGGGAAGTTGTACAGAGCAGGATTACTGAGAGGAACCTATGAGAGAAAGTTGCAACCTGTGATATCTGCTGAGAGCATCTGGATACAAGAACAATAAGAGAAAGCAACATAGTAAGGAACTGTGGAAAGGATCACCAGTGTGGAGAAGCACCTCCAGAATTCCTCCCCCCGCCACACACAAACCTTACTCAGAAAAGTAATATGTCACTAAGACCAAACAGGCTTCTGGGAAGAATCCTGTTCATAGTTGAATATTGTTTTATTTTTTATGGGCTCTGATAAGAATTCTACTGATTTCCCATAAGTTTTAAGTAAATCTTCTCATACTCTGAGCTCATAATAGAAGTTGGTGATTACACCTTCACAGTGTGGAGGAAGAGTATCAGATAACAAAGTTATCAGAGTTTTTGAGGGGCAGAGGAGCAACAAGTCAGAGAAGTGTTTTCCAAAGTACCTTCGGCCCCACAGGATGGCTCATAATGGGGGTGAGGTGGGGGAGGGGACAAAGGTGGGGAGGGGAAGAGAACAAGTAAAGCACTGAATTAGTAGTTGTGGAGATATGCATTCATTTTTGCCATAAATGAGCTGTGTGACCTGACTAAATCACTTCCCCTCTCTGGACCTTAATTTTTTCTTCTATCAAGTGAGGTGGAATCACCTCCAAAGTCCCTTCCAGCTCTAACTTTTGCTCCTGTCATCCTTAAGCAGAAGAGCTGGGTCTCATTCATCTCGGCATCTTCCACAGTCTCCTGACAAAGTGCTGGACTTAGAATTAGAGGATCAGGATTCATATCCAGGCTCCAACACCTACTAGCTATGCGACACTGGGTAAGTCACATCATATCTATAAGCCTCAGTTCCTTTAATTAAAACTTACAATACCTCTTTTGTAGAGTTGTTTTCACAAAAACACTTTGTAAATATTAAAATGCTACAGAATTGCTAAGTTTTTAATATTATCATTGTTGTCATTGTAACCTGGGTTCAAGCCTTGTACACATATATGATTCTCCTCCTTAATAGAAAGAATGACTACTTCATGCTATGTGCTTGTGTGAAGGGTAGCGCCTGGGAAAGAACAGACCTAACTTTCTTACAGCTTCAAGAGAGAACAAATGCAGTTTTATGCTCTCTAGAGGAAGAGACCTTTGGAGACAGAAATGACTTTGAATAGCAATAGATAGGTAGAAGAGCCAGCACCTCAACATTCCTCTGATTCCTAGCTTGCCTCCTAGAGACTTTGAGGAATTTCCCCTTGGGTGAGATCAGAGATTCTCCTAGCTGAGATCTAGGAGAGATCAGCTCTCCTAGTTGAGCTGAGATCTCCTACTCTCAGTGGGAGAACGCACCGATCTATGTTTTGTCTGGCATATTCTGAATCTGCATAACTATTTCTGTTTTCTATCTGGTTGGATAATTTTTTTTTGCTAGTCACTACTTGAGATTTTTTTTGTGTGTAACTAACATTTGGTGGGAAGGCATTCAAGCCTTTGTATATAAATTTGAGATGCTCCATTTCCTGTAAGGGATACCAGTCAGGAAAGTGGCTTGAACATAAGAATGAAATAATTTCCCTTTGATTAGCAATATTTGGGATATAAAGAAGATAGATATAAATTCTAATCTGGTATCCCTTCTCTGGGGAGAACAGAAAGGCACACTTGGAGATGAGTGGGTAAATTTCAGTGATATCTGTCAAAGACTCCCTTTGAATTGGATTTAGATAACCCATGTTGACATATATCTTACCTACACAGGCAACACATACCTTACATTTATCATAACTATTGCATATACCACAAGATCTCTAGCTGTAAAATTCTATGAAGTTTTGAAAGTCATCATATATACACACATACATACATACATATGTATGTATGCACATATATTTGCTTTTTAAAATGTAAACATTACTCCTTTTATTAAGGTGTTAGGAAAAAAAAAATGTCTCCCTGCTTATTACTGTCTTAGGTTTACCTTAGGAAATTCCAAACAACTCATAATATGCAATCAGAGCAATGGAAATACCTATAAGTTCTACGAGCCCTTGGCTAGAACTCATCAGATATGAACTAATACCTTATAATTTCACTTGGTCTGAATCCAAAGAAATTAATACCCTAAAATACCATTAATTGTTTTAATATTCTAGCTGAATCTTCAGGAGAAATATGAAATCTGCACCTAGACATTTAATTGACCTTTTGATTTGTGGTTTAATAATAAGCCTCCTTTTCTCCATCTCCTTCATTCCATTTCCCTTTTTCTCTCCCCATTTTCCTCTCTTTCCCTCTCTACTTCCCTATTTCTTGCCCCTTTCTTCTTCTCTCTTTATTTTACTGTAAACCAGCTCTTTTATTTGCTCACAGTCCTGTCTTTTACACACACACACATGCACACACATACACACTGTAAGTCTCCCTCCAACCCCTAGTAAAAACATTATACTCACTTCAACAAACACTTATTGATAGTAGTTGTTTTTTCTTTAATGCTTAGTGGTTTACAAGTAAATCAATAAGCATTTATTGTGTATACTATGTTTCAGGCACTGTGATAAATCCTGGGAAAACAAAGACAAAATTGAAACACTTCCCTCTATTAAAGAGCTTACTTGCATTCTGCTATATATCAAATATAGAAATGCAAGCAGCGGCATGCCAGTAAGTGTTTAACAACTGGCTCTCAAGAAAAAAGTGTTGATGACATATGTTTTAAAATTTAATTTGCATTATTAACATTTCCCCATCACTTTCTTAAGTCTAGATAATCAACAAATAATAAATAAAGCTCTGATTTGTATCATTTGCTGATTTCCAAAGTGTAAACACTCACACTGAAATTTTAACAATTGACTTTCCTATATGAGCTACATTGTAACTATAATGAGTAAACACCAAGTACAAGAAAATGAATACATAGTAATGTTAGAGGGCACCAGCAGCTAGGGAGACTAAGAATGGCCTCACGTCAGAAACAGCATCGAGCCATTTTGAGGGAAGCTAGGGATTCTAAGAGGCAGAGGTGAGCAGGAAGTGCTTTTCAGGTAAGAGGACAACTTGTACAATGAGAGAAAGACTGGAAGTGGAATGTTGTGTACAAGAGACAGTCAGGAGGCAGATTTGGCTGGAATATGGACTACGTGACAGGGAGTAAATGTAGTAAGCCTGGCAAAGCAGACTGGAGGTAGAATATGGAGAGCTTTAGATGTCAATCATAGGAATTTATATTTTATCCTAAAAGCAAAAGGGAGACACTGGAACATCTTGATCAGGGGAGGGGAAGGGAAGAGAAGGGAATAAACATTTATATAGCACCTACTATGTGCCAGGCAATATGCAAGCACTTCATAAATATTGAAGTTGAGCAGAGGGGTGACATGTTCATATTTTTGCTTTAGGAATGTTACTTCAGCAGCCATGTAGAGAGTGGGTTGGAAAGGGAAATGATTAGATGTATGTAAAGAGACCAACTAGGAAGCTATTCCAATAGCCTAGGTCAGAGGTGAGTTTTATGTGTATTCAAATCATCAAAGTTTATTAGGTGCTTTTTCTGTAAAAGGTTCTATGCTAAATGTAGGGGACGTAAATATAAGAATGAAGCAATTCCTGCACTCAAGGAGTTTATAGTCTTCTCTGGGATACAAACGATAAACAGATAAGCAAATACAGGTAAAGGGAGGGGACTTGATGGAGGAAGTGGCACCTGAAACAAAGAAAATAAGACCCCCATGTACAGTCATTCATAGCAATACTTTTTGTTATAGCAAAGAACATACCCATAAATTGATATTTTTAAACAAATTATGTATGAATATAATGGGATATTTTTATACTGTAAGAAATGAAGAAAGGTATGGATTCAGAGAAACCTAGGAAGACTTGCATGAACTGATACAGTCAATGAGAAGGACTAGGAGAACAACTTATACAAGGATAACACTAATATAAAGGAAAACTTTGAAAGAATATAGAACCTGATCAGCGCAAGGACCAGCCATCTTGGCAAAGAGGTGAAAGAGCAGAGATACAGAATTTTATACATATATGTATATATCTAGCTATAGATACTTATAGATATATACACACATATATATATATACATACACATACAAGATGACATAATCACAGGTATATTACATGTACATATATGATACATTTACATTCTATATTTATTCTACACACATATATTCGGCCATGGCCGATGTGTGAATCTGTTTTGCTTGACTATACTTACTTGTTAGAGGCAGCAGCATAATATAATGGATAGACCCCAGTTCAAATCCTGCCTCTGCCACATGTTGGCTGTGTGATCCTGGGCAAGTCATTTAATCTCTCAGTGCTATTGACAACTCTCTAAGACTAAAAATTGTAGAGAAGGTACTGACCTACATTAGCAGAGGGAGCTTCCTCATCAGGGAATTTCTCATCCCAATGAAATCAGTCTAGTCTCTATTTCCTCCCTATTTGTTACTGGTAAGGGGAGGGAATTGTAGAAGGAAGTGTTAGAGGGAGTGGTCATGATGAACAAAAGGAAGAAAGAAAAAAAGGAAAGAAAAAAGAAAGAAAGAAAGAAGGAAGGCATGAAAGAAAGAAAAGAAAGAAAAAAGAAAATCAGGTCAGTGAACATTTAAAAATAGAAGAGGACACAGATAAACAGGGCAATTTTCTTACTATCATATTAATTTTAATGTGAACTTTAAAAAAAACTACATGCAATACAAGTTCAAAACTTCATATCCAATCTCTTTTTTCCATTCTTCTTTATGTATTGAAATATTCATGTTTGCTGATGTTTAGGTTCAAAATAAAAAAGAAGGGGCAGCTAGGTGGCCCAGTGGACAGAGAACCAGCCCTGAAGTCAGGAGGACCTGAGCTAAAATCTGACCTCAGACACTTACTAGCTGTGTGACCCTGGGCAAGTCATTTAACCCTAATTGCCTCAAAAAAAAAAAAAAAAGAAAGAAAAGAAAATGTCTTAACCAAAGTAAGATTCTTTTTCTGGTTTGTTTGTTTGTTCTTGCTTTTTGGTGAGGCAATTGGGGTTAAGTGACTTGCCCAGGGTCACCCAGTTAGTAAAGTGTCAAGTGTCTGAGGCTAGATTTGAACTCAGCTCCTCCTGACTCCAAGGTTGGAGCTCTATGCCCTGTACCACTAGCTGCCCCCAAAAGGAAGATTCTTAAAAGCAGAAATGAATGGTAGATAGAGTCTTTTCCTGGTATAGTGAAAGGAATGAAAGTGGAGGGTGTATATGAAGTTCAGAAAACAAGGAAGTTGGGTTTGGCTGAAACATTGCATGTGTGAAGGGAAGCTATGGGGTACACTCATACTTAAGGGATGGAGAATTAATGATGAACCAGCAAAAGAGATGGGTAGGAGGAGAACCAGGAAAGAGTAAATTTTTCTCAGAAGCCAAAGGAGAAGAGAATATCCAGGAAGAGGGGTTGTTGACAGAATCAAAAGGTATGAGGTCAAGGAAGATGAGGTCTAAAAAAGCCTACTAGATTTGGCAATAAAGAGTTTCTGTTAGCTTTGGAGAGACTGAAAGGGGTTGGAAGGGGTTGAGGGGCAGGTGGGTATTGAAGAAGTAGAGTTAGAAAAAGTGACAAGTCTTTTCTGGCATTTTCCAAAGATAGAGAGTAGAGACAAAATATCATAACTTGGGGGAGAGGGCAGGGTTCTTCAACTGAGAGAAGATCTAAGAATGTTCTGAGACAGTTCAGAAGAAGACAGTAGATAAAAAAAGACTAAAAATGGAAGACATGGAGCGAATGATCCATGAGATAAATTCCAGGGAGAGAAAAGGAATTATATCAATGGTCAAGGAAAGGGGCTTACCCATATCCATTAACTTATCTAATCCTTGAAACCACGGTATGAAATAGGCAGTACAAGTATTATTATCCCCATTTTATAAATTAGGGAACTGTAGCTCAGAGAGATTAAACTGTGTAAGATCACACAGGGAGCAAATACCAGAGCTGGGATTCACACCCAGTTTTGCTAACACTTATGCCATTCATTTTCCATTACAACTAAGAATAAAGGAGGTCCCATTATTTGCCATGGGCAGCTAGGTGGCACAGTAGAGAGAGAGCCAGGGTGGAGGCAGTAAGACTCATTTTTGTGAGTTCAAATGTGGTTTCAGAAACTTACTAGCTCTGTGACCCTAGGCAAGTCATTCCAGTATCTTTGCCAAGACCACCCCAAATGGCATTACAATGAGTGGGACAAAATTGAAAACAACTGAACAAAACATTATTTGCCAAAAGACATCTAGGGAGTTAATGGCAGAGCTGAGACCAGAAGCCAGGCCTTCTGATTAACAAGCCAGTCCTCTTTGCACCGGACCAGAGTCATGCTTTTTCACATAAGGCCTTTGGTATTGGACAAAATTTCTTCTACTTCATTAAGGTAAGTTAACTAGCATTCAATCAGCCAGTTAACTAGCATTTAACAAGTACCTACTATGTGCAAGGCACTTCCATTAAGTGCTGGGGATACACAGAAAGGTAAGGGAGCCCCTGCTCACAAAGACCTCACAGTCTAATGGGGGAAACAACATTGAAACAACTATATACATTTAAGCTGAATTTGCTGTTATTTGAAATATAGCCATGACCAATAATAAATGAGACTATCATCAGTTATTTCTGAGTCCTAGAAGACTAAACTTCCTTTAAAGTGTCCTAGTTTTTCCCTTGTTGCAGCTAGGTGGTGCAGTACAGTGCACAACAGTTTTCCCTTGTACTATGTATTAGAATAGAGGAAATTATCTTTGCATGAATTATGAGATTTCCCAACATCTAAATGTACACAAACTCATTAGTAAATTAAATGGCATCAGATTTGGATTTTTAAAATATCAATACATCAATTGCTCAATGGTAATATCATAGTGTTTTAGCACTGGTGGTTGGAGGGGGAAAAAACATCAAATTTGCCTCAGGCATTTTAATGCCACTGTCACTTCCAATAGTTTCCTGGATATGGTCCTTCTCCCTGACTATCCCCATCTCACCGGAAACTTGGACTCCACCACTGGCTCTGCCTGTTTCTGATACTTGAGTCTTTTGCCTATCATGTTGGAAAGCATTGGCCGCCATATCACTTCCACTTCCTTTAGTCTCCCTACCATGCCCCCTTTATTTTCAGTGTCCATTTATATTGCCTTCCTTTTTTAGAATGGAAGCTGTTTGAATACAGGGACTGTCATGTTTGCTTTTATCTGCGCATTTAGCACAGTGTCTGGCAGATAGTAAGCACTAAATGAATCCTCTATCTTTACCTTGGGGCAGCTAGGAGGCACAGTGGATAGAATGCTGGGCCTGAGTCAGGAAGACTCCTCTTCCTGAGTTCAAATCTGTCTTCAGATACTTACTAATTGTGTGATCCTGGGCAAGCTACTTACCCTGTTTGCCTCAGTTTCCTCATCTGGAAGATGAGCTGGAGAAGGAAATGACAAACCACTCCAGTATCTTCTCCAAGAAAACCCCAAATGGGGTCTTGAAAAGTCAGAATGAATGAACAACAATCTTTATCAAATGCTTTCTAGTATCATAAATCTAGAAGGAACCTTAGACCATATGATGTTAAAACAGAAAATATAGAGTATTTGAAATGGAAGAGATTTTAGAACATACAATGCCAGATCAGGAAAAAGACTTTAGGACAAGGAAAAGAATATGATAGCTGGGAGGGGTTCCAAACATGGTATGGAAACTCTAGATCAGCATATCCAACCTCTTAATTTTATAGATGAGGAGATAACTTCCAAAGAATGGTGGTTTGATAGTTTGTCCAAAGGTAAGCATTTTGTAAATGATAGAATAGGGACTCCAACTGATTTTTCTGTTGACAAATCTGGTGTTCTTTTCCTATACTTACGAAGGTCATTTTTCATGGATATAGTGAGTTTCTTCCCCCAGCTCTGATTTCTGCTCCTTAGTTTACAACTTCAATAAGCTCTCTTTGTAGGGGCAAGGAGTTAGAAAACATGAGTTATCATCCCAGCTGTGCAGGTCACTTGCCTGTCTTTGCCTCCAGTAATATCTGCTCTATCTAACCCTCCATAGTTGTAGAATTAAATTAGACAATATGAGTAAAATACTTTTAATAATATAATCAGTTAACAAGCATTTATTAAAGGCCTATTGTGTGTCAGGTACTTTAGGTGCTGGAGATACAAATGCAAAAATGAAACAGTCCCTTCATTCTGCCCTTTATACCACATACTTCTCTGACCAAGAGTATTTCTCATGTACAGATAAAGTACAATAGGTCACTAAATAATCTAACTTCCTTATTGAAATGGGTAGTACTTAGGAACCAGGAATTCTGGTCAATGTCTATTTACCCACTATCCTCTAAAAACACTTTTAGCGGGGTAGCTAGGTGGCACAGTGGATACAGCACTGGCCCTGGAGTCAGGAGAACCTGAGTTCAAATCCAGTTTCAGACCAGGGACTTGACACTTGCTAGCTGTGTGACCCTGGGCAAGTCACTTAGCCCCAATTGTCTCACCAAAAAAGCAAAACAAAACAAACACTTTTAGGATGACAGAATCTCAGTATGGAAGGGACCTTAGAGTTCATAGGATCTCAAGCTGGAAAGGACTGCAGATATAATTTAGTCAAGATCCTTCTTTTACAGATAAGGAAATAGTACCTGGCACATAGTAGGAGCTTAACAAATGTTGGTTGACTTGACTGAAGCCCAGATAAATTGGGAAACGCCCATATTTACACAGCTCTTAGGTGGCAGTCAGATTAAAGCCTATAGCTAATGCTTTTTTCCATGACATTCAGTCCAATCTCCATTAAGTATAATAATCCCCTTTATGTTATCTTTGGGAGCTCCATCCAGTTGTAATCCAGTTTTGATTAAATAGCTTCATAACAGGGAACTCACTACTTCCCAAGGAAGCCTAGTTATCCTTATGCCAATTTCCAAATGACTAAGAATAAGTACTTTTCCACCTAGGCTCTAACATCAGGAGCTAAACAGTCTAAGATCTGAATACTGTGGAAGTAATTGTGGCTATAGGCTTTGGGGTGAGGAGCTGGTGGGGAAAGGCAGCATGGGAATACTTTACAGGAGCTAAAAAATCCCATGAATAATAACAACAGACATTGCTATAAAGGTAGAAGGTAAAATTTTGTAAAGGGCTTTTCCTAAGTATATGGCCCACAATAACACTTTGGGCAAGTACTTCTTGCATTATCTCCATATTTCAAGGGAAGAAACTAAACTTAAAACTTATCATGTAACCTATCCATGGTAAATTCATGTTCCACACTCTATCCATTCTACAATGTACTAGTAGCCAGATCTCAGCCTTCCCTGGAACAGTGGATAGAGTGCTGTCAGACCTAGAATCAAAAAAGTCTCAGTTACCATCTTGACTCCAGCACCTTCTCATCTGCAATATGGCTATCCCTATGATTCTGGGTTAGTCAGTCCCTTAACCTCTCAAAGCCTCAGGTTCTTCATTTGTAATGCAGATAATAGTACTTGAAATACCTTTCTCATAGGCTCTTTATGAGAATTAAATGAGATAATATACATAAAGCACTTTGCAAACAGTAACGTACCATGGAAATGAAAATTATTATTATTAGTCAAATTCATGGGTTAAAAGGACTAAATTATAAATGTATCATATATATGAATATGGGGGGGGGAGGGAGAGAGAGAGAGAGCGAGCGAGCATCAGAGAGTCTCTTTTTTCTTCCAGATGTCTTTTGTTATCCTTGGTAATTTAAGATTATGAGACTACTGGTGGAATTACCCACTAGGCTAGCTGAGTCATGACTCACTAATTCTAATCTATACCCAAGTCACTTAGGTTCTTTTTGCTCTAGTTTCCTCATTTGTAAAATAAGGATAATAATATTTGTACTGTTCACCTCACAGAATTATTGTGAGGAAAGCATTTTATAAACTATAAAGTTCTATGTGAATGCAAACCATTCATGTTGTTAATGGGAAACAGTATGGCATTGTAGATAAAGTACTGGGATTAGTATCAGGAAGATCTGGTTCAAGCCCTAACTCTGATGTTTACCAAGTATGTAAAAAAAAAAAAAAAGCTATAACCCTATAGCATACATATCTAGTATCACTTACTTTTAGATGTTATTATCATACTTTGAAGAGGATAGAAACATCAGTTATTGGTCAGTCACTTAATTGCACTGAGTCGAGTTCCTTATCTGCAAAATGAGAATGATAACCATACAGTATTATTGAGTGAATCAATTGATATATGAAAAAAACTATGTAAATGTCAATTATCATTGTTGTTATTATTTACAGAAGACTTCCAATGGAATCTGACAGTGGGTAGAAAAGAAGAGCATCCTACCTTTTTTTAGGGCAAAAGGAACAAGCAGATTGAAGAAGTATCATGGCTAGGTAAGAAAAGCACAAATTTTTGCAATTAAGAGACCTCGATTCAAGTCCTGCCTCTAACATTTAAAAGTTATATGATCTTGAGCAAGTTATTTAGCTCTCTGAGCCTCAATTTATTTATCTGTAAAGGAGGGATAAGATTTGCATTACCTACTTCACAGGGTTATTGCGAGGTAAGTGCGACAAAAATGTGAGATGTTATCTGGGGGGAGAATTTAGTATTGCATAGTAGGAATTTCCACAAGGAAAGCATTCAGGAGATAATGTAACTAACGGTCTCCAAAAAAGACTTGTTTTTCTTGAAGGTCTTCATTTAGATAACAAAGTGGAGGAAGCTTTGCTAGCAGTTAGTCTCATCTGAGAACACATGAATGCTATATTGAAATCTGGACAGCTTAAAAACAAAAGTCCTTATGATTGGCAGGAAGCTGTAGCATTGGACATTTGGGGTCGAGGTTGGATGGTCTCTTGTGTGGGATTTGCTACTACTTATGCTCTCTAGATAAGCAGCTCATATTGGTACACTTTCCTTTGAACATACCTGGCAAAAGTCTTACATTTCTTGAATAAATCTGTTGCCATTTGAGGCCAGTAGAATTTGTCCAGAATTCCATGATGCCATGCTCAAGGAGATACACAGTGAGAGTGACTTAATCATACCCGGCTACACATGCTGGGAATACTGAGCCTCAAGTGGAAGGCTCAATGGAATCAGCATGCGACATTCTTGGTACAATTCTATAATGCTAGCCGGCAGAACACAACAGGCTTGATTCCATATATGTTGTTTGGGAGGGTCCACTATGTCACCTAGCTGTCTGAAAATTGCTAGGAGTTGCAGGAAGAGAAGATGGAGGGCAGGCTTTACTGAATAAAAAAAAAAACCCAACCATAGGGCTCTGTAACCAATGGGTAATTACTAAAACAAGATCAGTGGATTGACCTGTATTATAAAAGAGGTAAGCCTAGTTACAAAGAACGTTTGGGATCTTTACTGGTAACACTCCTTAGACCAGCTATGTGACTCTGGTAAAGTTATTTAAGTTCTCTGTGCCTCAGTTTCTTAATTTGTAAAAGTTAGGAGATTGAAATACAGTGTACCCTTCAAGATCCTCTCTAGCTCTAAATATACAACCCATGAACATGACACAGAGCTTGGAGCTGTATATTTTACTCAGTTTTTGAGAAACTCCCCCTTGTGGACGAGGATATACAATACTTGACTAATATTTTTTCCTCTAACATTTAGTACCAAGTCCAAGGCAGAATCTAGCCTGGGACTGTGTTTTCTAATATATTTCTAGAAATCATAAGATATAAAGGTAGAATGCACCTTAGAAATTATCTAGTCCAGTCGTGTCAAATAAATAGAAATACATCCCTGCCAGCCACATAGTGCCTTAGAAAATCACAAATTAACATTATCTACATTGTATTGTATTTTTATTATCTGTTTCAGGCCTTACTAAGGAGTTTTTCAGGCCAGACCCAGTTGACACCTCTGATTCTAGTCCAAACCTATTATTTTATAGATAGGAAAACTGAGGTCCAGAGAGCACATGTGACTTGTCCATAGTCATATAGGCAGTAAGCCAAGTCAATATTTGAATCTAGGTCCTGGGACTCCAAATTCAGTGCTCTGTCTACTGTACAGCAGGACCCTTGAATGCAGGCCAAAAACGAACAAAAGGAAATGAGGTGACTGGCTGAAGGAAATTTGTCCTAAAAATAGATGCACAAGTCAGGTATACACAGTGAAATAGAGGCAGTCTCCAACTGACATACAAAAGACAAGTCTGTGAAAATTGGTTTTGGGATAGTCTGAATTGAAGACTCTATTTGACTGATACCTAAACTCTGTTCTTGAAATCATTTATGAAACCTTGAGAATGACTGACCAAAAGAGGGATCCTTAAGTGTTGGAAGTGGCATAAAAAACAGTTGTTACAAGCTGAATTTTCTTTTTAAAAATAATTACACTTTAACATTATTTTTTTAAAATTTTAAGCTCCATATTCTCTCCCTCCCTCACACTCCTCTCCCACCTATTGAGAATGCAAGCAATATGATATCAATTATACATGTAAAGTCATGCAAAATACATTTGTGTATTAGCCATGTTGCAAAAAAAAAAAGCAAGAAAAATAAAGTGAAAAAAGAATGCTTCAAACTGTACTCAGAGTTCATCAGTTCTCTGGAGGTGAACAGCATTTTTCATTGTGAGTCCTTTGGAATTGTCTTGGATTGTTGTATTGATTAGAGTAGCTAAGTCTTCCACAGCTGATCATTGTTATAATATTGCTGTTACTATTTACATATTCTCTTGGTTCTGCTCACTTCATTTTATATCAGTTCATGTCTTCTCAGATTTTTCTGAAACCATCCCCCTCATTATTTCTTATCGCACAACAGTATTCCATCACAATCATATACCACAACTTGTTCAACCATTCCCCAATTGATGGGCATCCCCTCAATTTCTAATTCTTTGCTACCACAAAAAGAGCTGCTATATTTTTGTATATATGAGTCCTTTTCACATTTCTTTGAATTCTTTGGGATACAGACCTAGTAGTGGTATTGCTTGTTCCAAGGGTATCATGCTGAATTTTCAATAATCAGAATTATCGAACTACAGACTGGAGCTGGACGAAACCTTAGAACATAACATCAGGACTTTAGAATGCAGAATGTGAGAGCCAGAAAATAAATCAAAACAAAGAATTACAGAACATGAAAGATAGGAAATTAAAACCAAAATGGGCCTCAGAAATCATCTAGTCTAGCCCTATTATTTTATTAATGTGATAACTGAGAGCCAGAGTAGTAAAATGACTAAAACATGATCATGCAGCTAATGAGCAGCAAGAGTTGGGACTAGAATCCAGGTTCTCTAATTTATCAGATTGTGTTCTTCCCCCTAGGTTTTGAGATCTAACATATATCAATAAACATATGTACACTTCAAAATGATAGGTTTTTTTCATACCACTGTCTTCTCCAAAGTGTCTGAGCCCTGGAGTTTATTTAGTTTTTCTTAAGATGTCATGTTGGAACAATGTCTGTAAAAGAGCAATTTGTGACCTCAGCATCAGACTACATGTTACTGACATTTTACTAAAAATAAGTTGTTGACAACAAAATTCTCCATGTGGTATTGTTTACAAATGACATTGTGCAGATTGCATCAAGTCCCAGACCACTAAAATGCCTCTTCAATGTGATTCAAGGTCATACAGAAGAGACTAGGACTAGCCATCCACACAGATAAAACCAAATGGATGAAGACTGAATATTGCCAGATTTATGACGAGTAGCGACCTTTTGCTGTTCTCCAGTTCATACCATCTGTACCACTGCTCCCACTTTCTTTCCCTTGTGGAGAATACAGAAACTCAGAAACTGTTGCTACTGATAAGTGACATGATCAAATTTGACCAGTTATCTCTTGCTGCTTCTAAACTGGAATCACTGCATCTAGATACCTATGGGTAGGAATACTCACCACTAGATCCCACCCTGATCTTCACATTCTGAGTTTAACAATTGTAGGGGGAAATCCTACCCTGGGACCTCTCAAACCATGAGGATCTCTACAGCCCACACCCTTCTTATTTCCAGTCATGTTTCCTCATGTGGTGAATGATTAACATTTCACAAACACTTCTCTCTCTCTCTCTCTCTGTCTCTTTCCTACTCTCATCCCTTTTTTAAGAATTTTGTGATTCTGTAAGATTTCCCTTAGACTTCTAGTGGGAGAGAGAAGGGGATTTATTTCCATCTTCTCTAAAGTGGTACATGGCAGTGAATACAACATTTATTTGCCTGAGAATCAGTCTTGTCTCTGGTTGCCTCTTCTGCTTTGTGTCTCTTCCTGACCATAGTAACTGAACAGCTATGCTGAATTGAATGTTTCCAGCCTGATGAGCTCAGGAATTCAGGAATTGGGTGCTGGCTACCCAGAAAAAGGAGCTTTTAGCAACTACACCCAGGGGTACACTGGAGCCGGATCATACAAGCTTGAGAGAGCCAATAGTTAAATTTTCAACATGAGCATTCATGCCTTAGAAATCAGCAAATACTACACATCAGGACTTGATTTAGAGTTTTGCTTATACTTAGGTGATGGAGAAAATGTTAATAAGATATTATTTAATATATTTCTAAATATTATTAAAATATTTCATCATAGATTTTTTTTCTTCTGAAGAACTGTTGTTAAACATTTACCAGTACCTCACTGCATCTTCCTGCAGTGCAAGATGACCACTATCTGGAGGATGTGCCTTGCACTGCTGGTTGGCCAGAAGATACAGACTTTGAATGAGTTTCTTTAATAGTAAATACTGAGGTGAAAGTGAAATTTATTCAAGTCCCCCAAATCTCCTAGACCAGGGATGGGGAACCTGCAGCCTCAAGGCCACATGTGGCTTTCTAGGTCCTTGGGTGCAGCCTTCTGACCGAGTTCAAGCTTTACAGAACAAATTCTTTTATGAAGGGGATTTGTTCTGTGAAGTTTGGATTGTCAAAGGGTCACACTTGAGGACCTAGAGGGCCATACGTGCCCTCAAGGCTAAAGGTTCCCCACCCTTGTGGTAGATTTCTTTACCACCCAGGAGAATATAGAAGTTTCCTGGAGTACCTCACATTTTTTTTGCATCTGTCTATGAATATTTGTGATTCTTTGTTATTGGTTACAGTTTAATGTTTTAAGTATATGTTAATGCATCCTAATAAGTCTTTTGTCTTTTAAGCACTTTTGCTGTGGAGTAAATAAATAGCTGTCTTATTCCTGATATCTGCTACTTTATATATTCAGTACCTTTCCTGAAGGGACTCTTTTAATCCCTTTTGGGATCAGAGACCTTAGCATGAGGCACTCCAAACATTGTTTGAGAGATTATTTCCCCAGAGTTTTACTCTGGTTCAGCGTTATAAGCCTGATACCTTCTTTAGTGGCCATCTTTCCTCAGATTATGAAAATGGTCTTCATGAGTCTAGAGCTAGGGCTCCTTGGTGAGAAGAGGGCAACCTTGCCCTGGACTGTGGGTCTTACACTTAAAATGCTATGGAAATGAAGCATGGCATAGTGAGTGGCAGCACTAAATAGACTGCTGCACCTGGAGTCAAGAAGGCTTGGATTCAAACTTGTCTGTGACAGGATTAACTATCTGTGTAAGCATGGGAAAGTCACTTAACATTTCTAAGTGTATTCATCTCTAAAATGGAGATAATATCTCTCTTCCTACCTTACAGGGTTGTTATGAAGCTCAAAATAAACTAAGGCAGAAGCAGCTAGGTGGCACAGTGGATAGACCTCTGGCCTTGGAGTCAGGAGGACCTGAGTCCAAATCCAGCTTCAGACACTTAACACTTACTAGCTGTGTGACCCTGGGCAAGTCACTTAATCCCAAGTGCCTCACCAAAAAGAAAAAAAAAAAGAATCACCAAAATAAAGCAATACATGTAATTTGCAAACTTTATAGGTTGTACCAATGTCAGTTATGGTTACTATGAATTTTATCCCTGTCTTGTAAGTGCTCTCTGGAGATCAGACACTCAAACAGACATGATTCCAGCGTTCACCAATTGGCCACATCTTTTAAAGTGGGCTTTCTGGGGGAGAAAAGCTGGAATGTGCAGCCATTCTGGTTCCTCACCATGCAGACAGAAAAGCAGGCAAGGGCAAGTCAGGCATTTGATCTCTGAGTGCCAGTTCCCCTGCCTCTTCCTCTGAGACATGATGAGCTCCAGTCACAGAGTATTGGCATAAAAGGATGAGGACACTCTGCTCTTCCTCCCCATCAAGAACTGATGTGACATGTATGATAAGACTGTCAGGAAGCTGAAGGGAACTTGGCATTTCCCATCATTTTAGCAGTTAGGTGGTGAAGTGGATAGAGAGCACCAAGCCTGGAGTCAGGAAGTTGTTCATTTATTTCAGTCATGTCTTGGCTCTTGGTGAACTCATTTGGGGTTTTCTTGGCACAGAGTCAGGAAGATCTGAATTTAAATCCAACTTCAGACACTTACTAGCTATGTGAACTTGGGCAAGTCACTTAATTGCTGTTTGCCTCCAGTTTCCTCATCTGTAAAATCAGAATAATAACAGCACCTACTTCCTAGGGTTGTTATAAGTTTAGCACAGTGCTTGACATATAGTAGGTGCTATATAAATGTTAGCTATTCAAGAACGAAGGAAAAACAACAATCATCATTATTATTGTTGTTACTTGCCTATTAAAGAGGAATTAGCTCAAAATTCACAGGTGGGAAGTTACTGAAAGAAATGAATTAATGTAAAATCACCAATTTGAATAATTCAGGTGGAGAGAAGGAAAAAAAATGCAAACACTTCCCCCTAAAGAAAAGTTGTACTTTTCTTTTGTCCTTTGTGCTTTTTTACTTAATAGTATTTAAAATTTTTTTCCCCAATTACATGTAAAGATAGTTGTCAACATTCATTTTTATAAGATTTTGAGTTTCAAATTTTTTCTCCCTCTCTTCCTCCTCTCTCCACCCCCCTCCCCAAGATATCAAACAATCTGATACAGGTTATATGTGTACCCATGTTAAACATATGATCCAAGACAATTCCAAAAGACTCGTAATGGATTCACTTTTTTTGTTTTTTTCTTTCTCGTGGTTTTCTCCTTTTGTTCTGATTCTTCTTTCACAACATGACTAATGTGGAAATATGTTTAATATGATCACACATGTATAGCCTATATCATATTGTTTAAAAAAAAAGTGAAAATAGTATGCTTCAATCTGCATCCAGACTCCATAGTTCTTTCTCTGGATATGGATAGTATTTTCCATCACAAGTCTTTTGGAATTGTCTTGGATCATTATATTGCTGAGAAGAGCTTAAGTCTATTATAGTTGGTCATCACACAATGTTGCTGTTACTGTGTACAATGTTTTTCTGGTTCTGTTCCCTTCACTCAGCATCAGTTAACTAAGTCTTTCCAGGTTTTTCTGAACTCTGCCTGCTCATAATTTCTTATAGCACAATAGTATTCCATTACATTCAGATACCATAGCTTGTTCAGCCATTCCCCAATTGAGGGGCATCTCTTCAGTTTCCAATTCTGTCACCACAAAAAGAGCTGCTACAAATATTTTTGTACACGTGGGTCCTTTTCACTTTTTTATGATCTAAATGAGATAACTCTACAAACTTTAAAGTGCTATATAAATGCTATTATTGTTATTGTTATTATTATTGTTGTTAATCTTCATTAGTCTGAGGGTTGAATTCTCCCCTTTGAGAAATGGTTGAACTCAGGAGAAGCTGATTCTGTCCCAGCAGTTGCTGTATGAGTCGCCAGTTTCTTCCTCTGCAAAGAACTGTCTCCCTCATTGATGATTATTTTTTCATTGTTATCACTTTATTCTTCCCCTCTTTAAAATAAAAATTTGGCGGCCATTAAATTCTTTTTTTAAACTTTATTAATTTATTTTGATTTATCAACAATTGCTTCCACGAGCTTTTGAGTTTTAAATTTTTCTCCCCTTCCTTCCCTACCTCTCTCCCCAAGACGGCACACAATCTGATATAGGCTATACATATATATTCCTATTAAACATTTTCACAATAGCGATGTTGTAAGGAAGAATTAGAACCAATAGGAGAAACCACCAGAAAGAGGAAACAAAACACAACAGAAGAAAAAAATAGCAAATAGTATGCTTCAATCTGCATTCAAACTCCATAGTTCTTTCTTTGGATGTGGATAGCATTTTCCATCATAAGTGGCCATTAAATTCTTGTCTGGAGTGACTGACATTGTAAAGTTTTTGGTTTTTTTAAGTCTTAAGTATCCTCTTTAATTATTCTGTGACTACACTAAAAGGTGTGTTACTACAGTTTTATGCTTCAAAGCAAAGTTAGAATCAGTTACTAATCAGCATCTGAGCCACTTTTTCTCATAATAACCTATTTTCTGTATCATTCTTACATATATACGTATAAATGTGTGTATATGTATATAGGCATGTATTTATGTGTGTATATATATATACATATGTATATATATGCATGTGTGTGTGTATGTATATATGTGTATATATACTCCTGCTTTTAAAAATATTCATTTTTAAAATTTAGTAAGCAATAACTTAAGTAAACTTTTTTTTTTTGCTCTAGATCTGTGATATCATTTGTTTATGGGTACTCCTGTAAAGAAAGGCCCTCAACCAAAGCAGATCCACACGTTTTCAGGGTTGCCTGGGGCACTGAGAAAGATTAAATGACATAGGTTATAAGCTGTGCTGATAATCCGGAACAAACATACAAAATAAGGATTAAAATCTTACAGAAAGCCTTTAGCGTTTAACAAAGTAGAACCAAACAAATTAACAAACAACCCTAAAATGCATTTGCTTTCTTCCAAATTCTACGTCTTTCGCCTCTGTCCTATTTTTCATTTTTATATAGTTTTACTCAATATGTACACATTTCTAGTTCTACAAACCTGTTTGTATTACCTTCATATTTTCTCTTCTTCCACCTTTCCTTGTGTTCTTCATCTGATCATTTTCATGGAACTATAAATTCAAGTATGTTAATATACCATTATTTAGTCTACCATTCTCCAGCGGTTAATATAACTAACCATAAGTTGCTTCCATTTGTTATTTTTATTTTTATGTTTTGCTATTACAAAGAAAGCAGTTTTGTTGTAGTTCCCATTGATAATCTTGATTAATATTGGTTCTCAGTTTTGTTTTATAAGATAGATGGGAAGGGGCTCCAGCTTCTATGGCTAGCTGACTTAACTCAAGAGTTTCTACACTATCACATTTTCCTTTTTTCTTTCCTAGGCTTTGGACAGTGTTCTGGTCAATGTTAACTTCACTGGTAATAGTGTAGAGACTCAAGACTCATTGAATTTCAGTGGTAGAAAGGAAACTTAACACAAAGAATATTAGAACTAGGGAGATCACTTAGTCCAAAACCCTAACTTTACAGGTAAGGAAACAGACTTTTTCTCAGCATCCCATGGCTACTAAGTAGTGTGGCCAGGTTTAGAACTCAGGTTTCCTGACTTATATTTGGAATTTTACATCTATCATTAATCCACGCCCAATGTGTATGCTTGACCCTCACTCTGTCCCTTCCTGGCTTCTCAATCAAGTCTCCCTGGCTTTTCCCATGGTCAAGGGCAAGGTTCTTGTCTTGCTCTTCTTCCCATCTCCCTTAGCACCCATAGCACTCATTATCAGTGTTCAATAAACATTCATTGAATGAACATATCATAGGCCCCTGGAGAGAATTACTATCACTGCCACTACTATACCCCACCACCTAGGGCATATATATATTCCCCTTACTATATCATCCAGGTACAGAAATACTTGTGACAAACCCAGAAGCAGCTATGCTTAAATGCATAATTTCACTAACAAATTAAGGTAAAGAGCACCAATCAACTAATCAATACACATTTATTAAGTGACTTCTATTTGTTAGGCACCATTTTAGGCACTGGGAATACAAAGGCAAACATTAAATAAAATTACCCAAAAAAAACATTACACCTCAAACTGATAGAGACATATAGAAGGCCTTAGATTAATGAAGCAATGTTGCATAGTGGGTAGAGTGTAGGACTTGGAATCAGAAAGACGTGATTTCAGATTCTTCTTCTGAATTAGCTATGTGTAAACTCCCTAAATCTCAGTTTTCTCAAATATAAAATTAGCAGGTTGGATTTGTTGGCTTAATTAAACAAAGGGAAGCACTGTGGCATAAGATCTGTGGGACCCCAGTCACCTTGGTTTCAGTAGGGATGCTTTGGATTAAGCTAATAATCTTTGTGCCCCCATTTGAATAAATACCTTTATTTATGGATCATTGGGGAAAGGACACAAATCAAATAGCAAAATATTTAATTAAGCCTGAACAGCCAAGTAACTTACATAGGAAAATGAGTGGGCATAAGATCATTCCTGTTTTTCTCCACCTTGTGTTGGGAGCCATCATAACTATTTTTTTTCCCAGTCAGAACTTCTTCTCCTCTCCAGTTTCTGACTCTTCCTGTGACATAATATCTCCTCTCAGGAACAAGTCTCAAAGGATTTCAGTCTTTGGCCTTTCCCTCAATAAAGAGTAGCTCCCCTGTCCTAGCTATCATGAGCTAGGGGAGGCAGTTCTGACTCATGTAGTCAATGATCATACATATTGATTAGAAAAGAGAATTAGAGGTTAAAGGTTTGATTTAAATCTAGGTTCCACTATTACTTGCTACAGGACCCTGAGCAAATCATTTAACTTCACTGAGACTCAGTTTTCTCAGTTGTAAAAGGGGGACAATGGCTGTTTCTGTGTGGTACTGCAAACTAGAATGTGCTGGATAAAATAAACTACTGTTTTGTTTCGTGAACCTAAGCTAGCACAATGCCTGTATCACCATAGGCTTTTTTTTTTTTTTTGAGACTGGACTGGGTCTCCCTATCTTGCCCAGGCTTGAAGTGCCACACTACTCACAGGCCTACTGAATCAAAGGAAAGCCTTGACCTACTTAATTTTTCCCACCTGGGCCAATTTGTTCCTCCTTAGGCAGCTTGGTGGCCCTCCATTCCTGGGGGCTCACCTTGTTGGTACTAGGCATTGTGCAGAATTCCTAAGCTGGAGTGATCCACTAGCTTCAGCTTCTTACAGCAGCAAGGTTTATAGGCATGTGCCAATACTCCTGCCTATAGAAGGCTCTTAATAAAAACCTGTTGAATTGAATTATCAAAGTGATTTTCCAAAACTGCTTTTCTCACAACAGGACTTCAAGGTAACTAAATGAAAGTGTTTACACCCTTTGAGTGACTGGTTTTTGAGTGATTATAGATAGATCTCATTAGGAGGCTCTGAGAGCTTGATGCAAACAGGTATGTGACATCTGCAAACAGGAGTATCTAGAAGACCTCATCATCTATCTTAAGGAATCCTTCCTGCTTTGGGGCCCCATGTTTCTGATCTGTGAACTTCCCCATATCTATCCCAACCAAAACCCATCACATCTCTAATTCTGGAACAGCAATCAAATCAACAATACTATTCCAAGAAAGGAAATGTCAATCAATTGTCCTATGACTCTAATTGATAACCCTGTGACTTTCCTGATCAATTCCTGGCCTCTATTATCCTATATATGTTGCTTTCTCTTATTATCAACAAACCAATCCTAAAGCATTTATTAAGCATTTACTTTCCTTGAAGGTAAAGACTGTCTCACATATATATATATAATATATATATAATATATATGTATATATTTTTGTATTTGCATCCCCATCACTTCATGTAGTGCTAATAGGCACACATTCATTCTTTGGTTCAATTTGGACTCTTCTTTACTGGACATCCTCAATGATGGTGGCAAACATCTTTTGGAAACAAGGTTAAGGAAAAGATAGTCTGCTGAACTTGTTGAAATCTTGCTTGGTTTCAGCCTCAGGGTTGAAATATATCACACACCTGTAAGATTTGTTGTAGGTATCAACAGTAGTAGGATGTGTGGCAGAGTGGAATCAAAACAAAACAAAACAAAAACCACTTAGCTTGGAATTAGAAAGATCAAGGTTCAACTATCTGCTGCAGTCATTAAGAATCATCTGTGACTGGCCAAATCACTTCTTCCTGACCCAGTTGCCTCATCTGTAAAATAATAACCCCTTCCTCACAGAGTTGTTGTGAGCATCAAAGGAGAAGATATATATATATATATATATATATATATACACACACACACACACACACACATTTTGCAAACCTTAAAATCTATTTATGTAATACATATTTTACAAATGTTATTTTATGTGAAAAATGAGAATTTGGGTTGATGATTGTTAGTGTTCCTTCCTCTAAATTCTTTGAGCCTATGACCCATCCTAGAGAAGTGGGTGACTGGGGGTATACCAGCAATTGCAATAATGTAGATAAAGCAAGGCACATCTTAACACAACCAAAATCAAAGACAAAGTTACCGGAAAATGGGGCAATTCTGCCGGGCAGCCCTACCAGCCTGGAGGGACTTGTCTCGTCGAGGCACTAGGGTCTATGAAGCGTTACATCCATTCATGTGATACGGTACATTACGTGACACTGTTGTAATGTGGGGCTCTCTTCCTTGTAAGCTTCGGGGGAGCAGGCACCTGGAGAGAAGCCGTGCAAACCAGACCAGGTGTTGTGATGGCTCTGCGGTTTGGCTTGGAGGAATGTGCGAGGCGGGATGCGGGCTCCGAGAAGCCCGAAGGAAGCTTGCTCGAAGCGCAGCGCTCTCTTCTCATCCCCACAGCACCTGGTGGTTTGGGGACCAGCTTTGAGTTTGTCATAGGATCGCAGATTTAAGAGATGCAAGGGATTAAGTGAACTCGTGTAATCCATCGCCCTCGCATTTTAAGGAAACCGAGAGGTTAGAGGGCTTGCTGAGGTCACACTGGGAGCAAATGCCAGCGCCAAGTTTCATTTGAACACAGATCCTTGGGCTAAAGGTTTTTCAGGTTTCCAATTTTTCTACGGTGAGGGACGATTTCTTCACAGTTTTCTTCCATCTCGCATTGGCAATATCGGAACCATTCCGACATGAAGCTGTTTTAATTTTAAGTGTCGGGCAGCGCAAAACGCCCCAAGACCCGCCAGAGAGCTACGGCCAGAACCGCCCTTAGTAGTGGTAGTAGTAGTGTAGTTGCTCATGCGCAAGAAACTTCCTGGGTGGCGAGAGTGCGCGTGTGCGCGTGGCCCCCAGCGCTGGAGAAAGTAATGGAGTTGCACGAGTCCGCCGGGCGCGTGCACGCGAAGGAACGCCAGGCCGGCTCGCACTCCAACACTCGGTGGAGAAGGGCGTGGCGAAGGGAGGGGAAGAAGGCGGGAGGCGTGGCGAGGGTGCTGTCGTCATGGTTCCGCCTCTGTTGCCCCCTTACTTGCGGCCCGGCAGGCTGCGCGCGCATCCCCCCCTTCTTTTGTGGTCCGGCCCATTGCGAGGGTGACAGGAAACCCTGTGTAGGGTGCGCCGCCATCTTGGACGACTCCGAGGAGGATCCTTTCCTGAGGAAAGCTGCAGGAGCTGCCGCCGGAGTCGCCGCTGCCCCGCGCCTCCTCTTCTTCCCCCGGCATCCTCAGCCCGCCCGAGCTCGCCCCCTTGGCCTCCCGGGGCCTAGTCCCGTGACTGTCGTTTCTCCTCCTTGGTGCCCAAGGGCCTCATCTTCCCCTCTTGACTCTTCACGCCCCGTTCGGAAAGCTGCCCAGCCACCAGCCACCCCCCAGGTACTTGACCCCGGGCCGGCCCCCTCCGGGGCGCCCCCAGCCCCCTTCCAGCAGGAGCGCGCGTGTGGGGTGGGGAGGGAGGCAGGGAGGCCCTCCCTCGTAGCACAGTCTCCTCGGGCCTGCGCCCGGGCCGGTCTCCGGGTCCGCGGGGGCGGGCAGCGCTCCGGAGGGGGTCCAGGGGGAGGGGCGGCTCCTGACAGCAGGGGAGGGGAAAGGAGACGGGGAGGGGGGCTGCAGCTGGCTCCCCGCCGTCCTCCTACCCCCTTCCCCTGGCCTGTCTTGGTGCGGGAATGTAGCTGGGGGGGGGACACGGAGGAGAAGGCGGAAGGTGCTTTCTAATCCTTATTTCCCCTTCCCCCCTACTCCCCCCCTTATTCTCCGCCCCCCCCCCAGGCCCCATCATTGTTTTTACCCTCCGTGGACCTGGAGATGCTGGGAATGGGAAGGGTGTGTTCTCTTTATAACCTTCCCCACCTCTTCCACCACACACCCATCCAGAGAGAAGAAATGGCATCTCCTGGTGAATTTTAAGAAACCGGAGAAATCACATTTCCTGGTTGTGTGCCTTTTCTCTCTGCCTTGAGACGAGAATCTGTATTTATGGCCTCACGAGTGCTCTAGTTCACTTTTCTGCCCCTGGGTCACAAACGTTGCATTTTCTCCCCAGACCGCTAGCTACAATCTTGCTCTGAACACAAAAGATTGCTTTTCAAAGGACTCCCAATTGCCTTTCCCCAGGCAACTTGGTTTCTGTGTCAGTCCTTGTCGACTTTGGTAGAATGCTACTTCTCTAGCTTCGAGACGTGCATGTGTGTGTATGGGATACTGTATTTTTGGTGTATTCTCCCACGAATTGCAGTAGAGCTGAGTATAGATTCATTCTACTCAAGATGGCATCTGGTAATTAAAAAAAAACCTGTTTCAGGGATTCAGTGAAAGGGTTGTATTATACTACACATGGTATTTGGAAATATGATTACTCTGGAACCCCTTAAAATGCTGGTGTGTGTGGGAGTCCGCTTTATAAGCCACAGCTAATAGCCATGTTCATATCAAGTTTCTGGGGACATGACTTGACCCTTACTATAGCCAAATCTACCCCCTGCCTCTCCAAACACGATTTTTCTAGGGCAGCTCAACAGTTTTATTGAGCTTCCTTCCAACTACTTCTTATCTGAACTCATATAGCACTACAATTGGTACACCACATAATTTTAGCACCAATATGTATGCTAATTTTTTGTTGATGTTGGTCGTGTTTGCATGTTGAAAATTTGTTGAGGTCCAGGATCACCCATGAGCCCATGTCTTAGTTTTTTATCAGTCCACAGGGACTATGGAATATTCAGCATGGTGCAGTGGATAGAGTTGCTGAACTTTGAAGACAAGAAGAATTGGGTTCATGTCCTGCCTCTCCTATTTAACTAGCTCTTTGACCATGGCAAGACACTTAACCTTTTTAAAACAGTTTCTTCATTTGTAAAATAGAGATGGTAATAGTTCTTATAACTAACAGTTTACATAGTATTCAGAATGGTAATATAAACTGTTAGATTGTTGGAAAAGTATTGACTGCTATTTTCTGTTTCAGCTGATTTGAAGAATGGGGGAAGGGAGCTAATTTTTCTCTAGGAGAATTGAAGTTTGTGAATTAACGAAATCAAAATTGGTATGCTGTTGTGATTGGCCTTCACAGAATTAAAGTACTGTAAAATAAGATTCTACTTTAGTTGCCCAAGATCCAGTGCTTTTCTTGTGCTACTTTTTGGGAATATTAAGACTCATGAGGAGCGATAAGAATATTAATATAGCATGTAATTCTGCTTAAAGAGGAGTATAATTCTGAGTTAACCTCAGTTTTGCCAAGAAATTTTTATAAAATAAAGGAAATGTTGAATGTACATTCATTATTACTTGTGCTTCCAAATATATATGTATATGGATGTGCAGTAAGCATTATTCACTAGTTTGGTTTATATTTACATATATTACATACATTTTAAGAGTTTCAGAGTTTTCTTTCTTTTTTTTAAACTGGCTAAATGGGGAGGGGATAGGGCTGAATTTAAAGACGTACTTTTATGAATATTTAGAATTATGAAATTTGGGATCCATTCTGAAAGGTCCAAAAGCTGAGTCAGTGTGTAGGTAATTCAAAATGACATGCACACATATCTTTAAATACTAATTTCCATTCTTTGAAACAGTTTGTATTTTAAGCTAAGCTAGTTTTTATTCTTAATGCTTAATTCATTTAGGTTGTAAACAAGAAATCATATTAGACTACTTTGAATATTTGTGCCACTGTTTTTTCTTTTTTATTGAAATACAACCCTAGTGAGACATTGCAAATGATAGATAAAACTGATTTGTTCTAAGGCCAAACTATCAGACTATGCTAAATTTGAGTCAGTAAGGCCTTGATACTTAATTTACACTTTTAAAAGTTTCTGATTTTTTAGAAATTAAATGCTGGGTATAATTTGGAAGTTAGGTGAACTTAAGTCATAATTAGAACATTTCTAATATCAAGCATTTAAATTTATTGTACTATTAGTGTTACTGGTTCTTTTGAATTTTGTCTTGGTAAGAAGGATGTCTTTATTAACTTCAAAACATGTATTTTTTTCTTCTTACTACTTTTTACAAATATGGCTTTGCTATTGAATGACCTTCATGAGGGAAGGAAGTTTGACTACTCAGATTGGCTGCTCAATTATTCCTGTCTACCTGATAGATCAAATGGCATTCTACTTTAGTGGGCCTTTACATACAATAAAGCCCAATTCTTGAGTATCAGGAACAAAATCCCATCTTGGTTTAGGTGATATTTTGATAGAATATTTTATTGGGGAAAAATATTTTACTTATGTTCATTTTACTTTTGTATAATTACACAAATTTTATTTAATTTAAATGAACTCTATAAGTTAAACAAGCATAACCAGACAGTAGGAACAATTATTTTTTAAATCAATAAATTCTGTTCAGACTATTGCTTAATTAGCCTTTGATGCCACAAGTCTTGGCATGATTTTGATAAGTGTAGAAAGTACCATATCAGCTCATTAGAATTATATCCAGAATGTGTCTTAAAATATTTGGAATTCCATTTTTAACTTTATATTAATAGTGTGTTATATGGTCTGGATTTGAAGCTCTTCTTTTCAATTGGATTGTTTCTACTTACAAATTTCGGTACTTCTAAAGTGTGTATGTGTCTGATTCGAAAGAGGAAGATCTTTAGATCCAGTAAACTGAAACCATGTCTTATTTTGTTTCTTGCACAACCATTAAGTGTTGAGTATTTCCATATTAATGTTCTTGCTAATATGGCTTTTCACTCATACAGATTGCTTTTATGTTTTTTGAAAACAAATGATGATACCAAAAAGCTAAAGGCAGTGAAGAATTTTAAAAGATATATTTACAAAATTAGTCAGTGAGTGGAATGAAAAGATGAAAGATACAAATATATCAAGTATAATTTTGAAAATATATTTTATTGATAACTTTGGTTATTGCCTCACCACACTTCCCAATGTATCACTCTCTCAGAGAGCCATCTCATTTTAGATGATGTTCTTTTCATTTACATTGTTGTGGTCATTGGACATATTGCTCTGCTTACTTCATTTTTCATTAGTTTGTATGTCTTTCCATGCTTCTTTATATTCATCATTAAATATGATTTCAGGCATTGTAGTTATCTTCAGAATATGGCACTTCTTATAAAGTTTACAGATAATTCATCTTGAGTATAGAGAAACTAAACCAATTTTCTAAAACTAAGCACTCTTGATCTAAAGTAGGAATTCCCCCCACCTTGAAATGACATGTTTAAAAAACAAAACACCACCTACTTCAGCCTTGGTGGTGTCTTAATCAAGAATAGCTTTCAGATACTTGTAACATTTTTTAATACAACTTTTGTATTAAAAAATTTTTTTTAAAACAAAATACAGTGGTAGTTTTACATGGGGTTGTAGTAGTAAAAAGTTTTAAGTTGGTAGGGACTACTAGTAGTCTTCTGTGATTGCAAGGGTGCCCTGGTCAGTACTACCAGTAATTTCTTTGAGAATACGATGTTAACTGCATTGTTATTAGAATTCCAGAAAAGCACTTCTGCCTTCCTCGTCCCCAATTTTTGGGTAATCCTGTTTGGCTATTATGGTGTGGGCTAGTAGTGGCATCCTACCTGGGACCTTCTTGGGTTCCTAGGCTTCTCAGCCAACACTAAAAACAGGTGGAATAGAGATTAGGAAAGAGTCTTCTGATTGGCTGATCTTCCAATAGCTCTGTATATGGGTTGGGATGTACTATGTATGCTTAGTTGTCTCTTTGAGCCTTTCTTGCTGTTTCTTTGAAATCCTTCTAAGTCCTATAGACATAGGACTAGTTGGAACTAATATTCATCCAGTGTCTTTGTGCTCTTGTTCATGCTGCTCCTCCCCCTTGTTTCTTTCCTTGAAGGCTGGATAATTCACCTGGCTCCTAAATTTTGGAGCTGGTGCATAGAAATAAAATAAATGTCCAACTCTGCAGTAGTCTGTGCTTTCAAAATGCAAAATATATTTTTATTTGTTTATAATCTAGCTTGTTTGGTGATGTGCTTTTTCTGAATGTTCTCTTAAGATTAATTTTACTATTTATATTCTCTTAAGACTAATTTTACTATTTTACTATAGTCATGTTGATTCATTGGAATCAGAGTTAGAAGGGACCTTAGAGATTATCTAGTCCAAGGGCTCTTGACCAAGGTTCTATGGATGGATTTCAAAGGGTGCATGAACTTGGATGGGAAAAAAATTATATCTTTATTTTCACTACTCACTAAATGATTTTTAAGCATTTCCTTCAGTTATGAATGTAGGAAACATTCTGAGAAAGAGTCCATGGGCATTAGCAGACTGCCGAAGAGGGGTCCATGATGTACAACAAAGGTTAAGAATCTCTAATCTAGTTCAGCCTCCTCATTTTATATTCTTTATCAGAAACTCCTTGGGAATATATAATGGGCAAACAACTTGTAACTACTTACTTAGAAAAAGAAAACACTCAGAAACTTTTGTTTACAGCTAGACAAAGTTCAAAGCTAGGTAAAATGTACTGTTCTCCTCAGTACCTGTATTGCTATTAGATAATAAGAAGGTGAAAAAAGTCCTTCCTTAAAAAAAGATTAAGCACAGATAATATTTCTTAAATGGGGTGATAAATATAGATTGACTAGTATATATATTTAACTGACATAAAGTCTGGAAAAATCATTACAATTAAACTAAACTAACCTGCAGTTTGAATGGAAAGCCTCAGTGCAAAACAAAATAAAAATAAACAGAATTTGATGAATATAAATAAAATTTGTCTTCAATAACTAAGACAGAATGCAGTTTTCCTTTAACTGTATCTACTTTTGGATTTTGGTATACATAGGCTTCCCAAGGAACCCAGAAGATTGGGGGATGAGTTAGAGGTGCAAAGAAGTTGAAAGTGTGACTTTTCTTGACTTTCAAAACAGTCTATATTAGTATTTTGATAGTATTTTTAAACAATCAGATTGTTGGAGACCTAAATAATTAGACCATATTTCTGTTTCACCTAATTTGAAGAACAAAGGGAAGAGAGAACTAAGTTTTCTCTGGGAGAAAATTAGAAAGTGGTAAATTACTAAAATTAGAATTGGGCTATGTAGTTCTAATTGACTTTAAATGACTTTTTATGGATTAAATGACCTCATATGGATTAAAATTAGTATAGTAAACATAACCCTAATTTAGTAAAAGTGAATCCAGGTGCATGATTGAAACTTTAGCAGGAAGAATGAATGAAAGTTGGTGGCAATGTATTAAAAGAGCATTTGCTAGCCAATGATAGTTACTAAAGGAAAGATGACATAAAACATTTTAAGTGACTACCCTTGTGGGTCTTTAAACCAGTAAAATGGAAGAAAAGCCTTCAAGTGAAAGGAGAAAAGAGTTGTATAGGAGTACCAATTAAAAATAACAATAAAGGTAATAGCTAACTAATTCAGTGCTGCTTTAAGTTTTGCAAAATGCTTTATTTGTTCTCCTTTGATTTTTAATACTACCCAGTGAGATAGTTGCTGTTATCTGCATTTTACTGATGAAGAAACTGAGGCCAAAAGAAAGTAAGGTGACCTGAATCAGATCGAACAGCTCGTAAGCGACTGGGGCAGGATTTGAACTCAAACCTCACTGACTTCAAAGCTTGGCACAATCCACAGTGTCCTCTCAATGTCTAATAATAATTTAAGAAATTAAACCTTTTAATTTGATTTTTAAAAAATCACTTAGTAATATATAGTAGGTCATCCTGCATTAAACTCTGCCACAGAGATAATTCAATATATTTAGTAATCTTCCGTTTGGGAGAGACAACATTGTGTATAATAAAACTAGACTTAAAAATCTGGAGAGACCCCACCTCTCATAAACAATAGCTTTGTGATCATGGACAAGTTACTTAATCTTGCACATTGTTCAGTTTTTTCATCTGTAAAATGAGTATTACCCTGGAGTATCTACCTCAGAGTGTGGTTGTGAGGATCAAAGAAGACAATATATGTAAAGTATTTTACAAACCTTAAAGTGTTACATAAGTAAAATATATTATTGTTAGTATTATCTAAGATCCTTAGCATTTAAAATGATATATGTAAATCACTTTACAAACTTTAAATGCTCACTGAAGTCACTTGCTGTGGGTTTTTTTTTTTTCTCTAGCATTTTCTAAAGTAGAACCAAATAAATTATGGTATAGCAGAATAAGTGCAGGGTTGAAGAACTCCTGTTCATTACTTGTAACTTTTGTGATCAAGGTAGACAGTGGAGGTTGGGCTAAGGGCAGAGTATGAGGGTATGGATGAGCCCTCTCAGCTGGGTGCAGTTTTCTGCATTCACGTTTTCAAAATAAGCTATAGCAGAGCTGACTTTAAATGCTTTGGCAGGTTCTACTAATCAGTTAACAAGCATTTATAATGTGCCAGGCACTGTGCTAAGTAGTGGGAATGCAAAGATAAAAAGAAACGGTTCTTGCCTTCATGGAGCTTCTAATATAATCATTACAAGATAAATGGGGAATGGAGGGCACTAGCATCTGGGAAAAAACTAATGATTCCAAGAGGGAAAACATTTCAGGCATGGGGGTGGAGCATTGTGTCCCAGAAGGTGATTTATAAGAAGACTGGAAAGGTTGGAAGGGGCCAGGTTGTGAAGAATTTTATTGAAGAGAGGATTCCATATTTGATTCTAGTAGTAATAGAGATCAACTGGAGTTTGGAGGTGAGGGAAAGTGGTGACCTCGACAGGTGCATACTTCAGGAAAGTCACTTTGGCAACTCTTTCACAAAGGATGGTTTGGAGTAGTGGGAGGTTTGAGACAAGGAGACCATTGCAATTATCCAAGTAAGTGCTTATGAGAGGCTGAAACAGGAAACTTTAGCAAGCCCAAAAGGCTTGTGAGTATGCCCTGGAATCAGAGCATCAGCCTAGCATGGACTAAGTTTGGTCCCTGGGTAATGAATTTGTTGGACCATGCTGAAAGATGTCATAGAGTGATGTGCAATAGGTGGAGAAAGTACCTATACTGAGGGATACCTGAAGTGTGGTGTCTTACCTTTTTTTTAAACCTGTAAGAGAAAAGATTGTATGGTATTAATATTTTGATTTTATCGTTTGAGAGCAGTGTGGAATAAATGCCTGTCAGGAGTGACCTAGGTTCAAGTTCTGTTTTTCACATGTGGCCCTGTACATGTCATTTAACCTCTTAATGCCTGAGACAATTCTTTAAGACTTTAATTCTTTAAGACAATTCTTTAAGTTGTAGAACAATTGCTCATCTGCATTGATAGAGGGAGTTCCCTCACCTAGAGCTTCCTAGACTGATGAAATCATAGGTATTGACCAAAAAAAATTAGAATAACATGTTCAGATACCATTATCCTCATTTTTGTGAGAAGTTGAGAATGAATAATCCCTGGTCATACAAGTTAATGTAAGGTCCAAGTTAGCTTTTAGAAGCTTCATTAATTCCACAAAGAGGTCCTTTGCCATTCAGCTCTATTACCTTTATATTCAGAATTAATGAAAGGCCTCCTAGTTATAATTCAACATTTATTTAGCACCTACTGTGTGCCAGGAGTACAGATACAAAGAACAAAAGTCCATTCTCTCAAGGTCTTATGTTTTAATGGGGAAGACAAGTAAACAAAAAGTACAGAATAAATATAAGGAGAATAAATACAAATTAGTTTGATAAAAGCTTGGGGAGAGGGCACTTGTGATGGGAAAGAGTTCACGTAGAAGCAGTGCTTGAGCTTCATCCTGTAGGAAAAAAAGTTGTTCTGTAAGGTGGTAACATTCTAGTCATGGGGGATGGCCACGGCAAAGGAACAGATATTGTGTAAATAGTGTTGAGTGTGAGGGGAGGGAGAGAAGGCCAGTCTGGATGGATCACAGAATGTGAGGGAAGAGGAATGCTAATACAGTGAGTCTAGAAAGATAAGTTGGGGTTTAAGTTGGGAAGGACTTTGAAAGCCAAATAGAAATTTGTATTTTATTCTAGAGGCAATAGGAAGGCACTGGAATTGATTAAGTACAGGAGTCAGACCTATGGTTGAGGAAAATTATTTTGGTAACTATGTGGAGGATGAATTGGAGTGGAAAGAGACTTGTAGCAAGCAGGGAAACCACTTAGGAGGCTATTGCAGTAATCTACAGGGAGAGATGATGAGCACCTGAACTAAGGTGGGTGGCTTGTTATGTGAGTAAAGGGAAGGGGGCTGAAATGAGGTGTGCTGTGGTGGTAGAAACAGCAAAATTTGAAAACTGATTAGATAGATATGTGGTGTGAGAGTGAGGAGTTAAGCACGAAAGAGACAGGTTTAGGGGCAAAGATAATGAGTTCTGATTTGGACATACTGGGTCTGAGATGTCTTCAGGCTAGCCAATTTGAAATTATTAATAGGTGATTGGTAATGCAGGATGGAAGCTCACAGGAGAGACTGGGCCTGAATATACATATATACACACGTGTGTGTGTGTGTGTGTGTGTGTGTGTGTGTTAAACCCACGGGAGTGGATAGTTTTGCCAAAGGAGAGAGAAGAGGACTCAGGAGAGAGCCCTGGGGCACACCCTCGATCAACTAGCACAGCGTCGATTGGTGGGTTTGGAAGAGTTTGGGAAGTAGTGGTGAGATGGACGGCAGAACTGGGAGAGAAGAGTGTCATTCAGGAGGGTAGGGCAGTCATTAGTGTTCAGTGCTGAAGAGAAGCCAAGAGGAAGGAGAGTTGGAAAGATACAATCCAATTTGGCAATTAAGAGGTCATTGTTAACTGACGAGCTGGGGAGTTAGATTGCAGGGGGTTACAAGAGAGTAAGAGGAAAAGGTGGGCAGCTAGATGGTGAAGTGCATAGAGAGCAGGGCCTGGAGTCAGGAAGACTCTTTTGTGAGTTCAAATCCAGCTTTAGACACTTAGTAGCTGTGTGACCTTGGGCAAGTCACTTAACCCTGTTTACCTCAATTTCCTCATCTGTAAAAATGAGCTGGAGAAGAAAATTGCAAACCACTCCATATCTTTGCCAAGAAAACCCTAATTGGGGTCATGAAGAGTTAGATATGACTGAAATGACTCAACAACAATGAAGAAGAGTGGAAGCCTCCAGTGTAAATGGCTTTTCCACGGAGTTTGACTGGGAAAAGGATAGATATAGGATGACAGCTAGCAGAAGTGTTGGAATCTTGTGAGGATTTTTTAAGGATGAGAGAAAACTTGGGCATATTTGTAGGCATAGGAAGGAATTAGTAGGGAGAGTTTGAAAGAGAGGGCAATTATAGTATGTTTGATGTACTGGAGCATATGGAAGAGGTGTAACAATAGCATCAATGGTACTTGGAGAAGGGTTGGCTTTGGTAAGAAACAGGGCCACCTCTTCATCAGAGATTGTACTAATAGAGAAAAATGTGAGGGGTACTCCCAGAGTATTGTGACATGAGGGGGAGAAGGACCTCAATGATGGCCTTGATTTTTCTTGATAAAGTGTAAGATGAGGGCTTTAGCTAGAGAAGTCTTGAAGAGCAAAGCAAAAATTTGGATCAGCTGTTGAGAGTATCCATTAGGAAGGAATAAAAAGATTGTCTTGCTTTGATGAGGCCCAGTTGAGGTTAGATAACAAATTTGTAGTGGAACCTCTCAACATGATCATGTGACTTCCAGCCCCATTCTGCAGGAAGTGAGAGGAGGAGGAAGGGAGATGGTAGGAGTAATCTAGAGTTGAGATTTGGTCAGGCATTGAGCATTGATAGGACAAGGGAACAATGGATTTGAGAGTAGAGGCTAGCGCAGGGGCAAGGCCACATGTGGCTCTCTAGGTCCCCAAGTGCATCCCTTTGACCAAATCCAAATTTCATAGAACAAATCTGCTTAATAAAAGGATTTGTTCTGTAAAACTTGGACTGAGAAGGCCACACCCAAGGACCTAGAAGGCCACAGGTTCCCTACCCCTGATTTAGACACTACCCACAAAATCTGTAATAATGTTGACTTTCCTTTGTAGTGCCTGTCCCAATTCCTTGGCCACAGTAGGTGCTTAATAAATGTCCCTGGGCTAGTGTATAGTTGAACTGATTAGAGTACAGGAAGAAAGAATGGAAGATGATGAAGAAGGGTTTTGAGGTGTGGGATGGAATAGAAGAGGAAGCTTCTGATGGAAGATCTTTATTTTTTCAATAAATGAGTACGGAGGTTGGTTAAGGGAGATGTGAGGCAGGAGGCTTGGAATGGTCAATGGACATTGTGAAAGTTAGATGTCTTGGAAGACTTAAAACAATTGCTGTAGATTAAGGAAGGCACAACTGAAATTAGATGACAAGTTTATTATGAGCAATCACAAAATCAGTTTAAAAAATTCTATTTTCAGTGCCATTTCCTCCTAAAATGGGGCCTAAGACAGTGCCTTCTACAAACTGTTCAATAAATATTTAACTTTTTGTAGTACTTATCTGGTTAGAAACACTCAACAAAGAAACAAAAACAAAACCTGGTCTTAAATGCTTGATCATTTTCTTTGGAAGCTATTTTAAAAATTTATTTAAAGAAAGAGAAATCTACTTAGAATATGAAAGGTAGTTCTGCATGTCCAAAGAGAATAAAAGGCAGAAACATGCTTGAGCCACAATATCAATGACTTAGGTTTGACCTAATAAAGAATTTCCTGACAGTAAGGGTGGTCAGATACTAACATGAATGACTTACTGGCTTGTGCCATCTACTTTTCTTGAAGTCTTGAAAATAGGATCAAGAGTGTCCCGGAACCCATCAAGAGTGATGTTTTAGATTTTAGGATTTAGATTTAGATCCTCATTTAGATTAGGACAGTTTTAGATTTTATAACCACAGAAATAATGTAAGGAATTGATGCTGTTTTAATAATATTATTTTTCATTCCCTGAAAAAGATGCTAGATTTCATTTTACAGTGTTTTTAAAAATCAGCACATTGTTCTGCACAAGTATCCTTTCGATGAAGGCTTTCTGTATGGGGAAAGTGTTTCCAAAAAGTTAACTGAAAATTTCTTGTTTCCAAAGTTGTTTTTGAAACAAGTGTGGTTTCCTATGATATTTTTGTGTGTGATGCACAAAATGTTAAATTGCTGTTCTTGGTAAATGAAATGATAGGATATCTCAGGGTATACATCAATTTTTTTTTTTAAGTGAAACTTCCTGATAAAACCATTTGGCCTCAGGTGGTTTTGCATTTTTGGTTCTTGATTATTCAGGAAATCCCCTAGAAATCAATGTTACTGTAATCACATAAGTTCAAATGTTTTGTGATACATTCAGTGTTTTATGTATTTTTAGAGAATATTTCAAATTTAGGCAGATTAACTTGTATGCTGCTGAAGTAACACAATCTTTTTTATTTTTAGTGCCACAATGGCAACTGCACCTTACAACTACTCCTACATCTTTAAGTACATTATTATTGGTAAGTTACACATAAGCATTTTATTTTGAGAGCAAGAATTTTAATATACTGGAAAGTTTGCACATTGAAATTTGCCAAGAGTATACCTCAAAAGGAGCTTGAAAATTATATTTATATACATATGTGTGTATATATTTATATACATATGTGTGTATATATGTATATACATACATATACATATATATGTTTTTTTACAAAGCTAACTTTCTTTTACAAGGTTTATTTTTATGTTAACTCTGTGTCTTTGTACTTTGTCCTGCTTTTTTAATACAATACTGCATGTATGGCTTTATTAAGCCTATTTTGTTAAATGATGGAATTATCTGAAAGCTCTAATTCTTAGCCAGAAAGTATAATAATGATGATGATGATGTGATTGGTTCAGCATTGCTAGGAAATGATTCTAAAATTAACTTAGAAGTGATCTTTCACTAGATCCCCCAAATTAGTATAGAATAATGTAGTTTGCGTAAAAGATAATGTTAACTTAAACTAGAAAATAAGAATGATTCTCCTGCTGCCTGCCTGCTTTCATAGTAATATTAATTCTATAACTGAGGGTTTCAGTTTTCTCATCTGTAAGATGAGGGATTTGGATTAGATGGTCTTTCATCTCTTAAAGCTCCTATCAGCTCTAAAATCTACAATTTTATGATTTTGTATTAGTGTCTTGAGGTGGGTGTACTGTTACTGTAAAATGTGTGTTAAAATACAATACTATTGTATCTTATTCAGGAAATAAATTGCTGCAGTCACAAATGTCATCTGTTTAGTTATGCTTCTTTGCTAATATGGAATATTTTCTGATGACAATCCACTTTAGATAGGATATATGTGAGAAGGGGGAGTAAATGAAACAAGGTACATAAAGTGCATGAATTGTAGTTTTTCTTGTTGTATACCTACTACTTTTGTCACATTTATCATCTTTTTGCTTCTGGCAAAGATCAAAAAAGATTACAGAATATTCTGAAGTTGAAATAGGTTTAAAAAAACATTAAAACAAAGACCTTTAAAACAAAATCTAGGGCAAAATCCATGTCTAAGCTGCAGTTGGTGAGTCATTTTAAAGCAGTTTGATACCATATTCCATGCAATTAAAAATTGGAATAGTCCTGTCATCATCAAAGAATATGACCTGCAGTAGCACTACTTGGTGTACTTTGTCAAATTGAAGAATATCATTCTTCTAAATGTCACTGCCATATTAAATAATAGTGTGAATCATTAAAGCCCAGTCTGTCATTGATAATGAATAATAGGAGTGTAGTTGTAAGAACTTTACCATCTGGAAGTACTGACACACTGTCTTTTTTGACAGGGGACATGGGAGTAGGAAAGTCCTGCTTGCTTCATCAATTTACAGAAAAAAAATGTAAGTGTAAATTTTTAGGGTGGAACCTTATTTTAGTGTTATTTTTACCTTTTGTAAATAAGATGTCTTTTCTGCTATACCATACACAATTGCAACTCACTTTTAACTCTGCCTCTCATTGCTTATTTTTTTGAGTGGTGTTGCTTTTCTAGTTTTATATAGGACAGAAGAGTAAGCGGAAAGAACTGAACATTCATTAACATTTTCATGGTGTTAGATTTTTGTGTCTGCTGAGTTATTTTCTGTCTGATTCTCTAAGTTTGGAAATCTGACTAAAGCTTTTAAAAAAAAATTAACATTTAACACCTAGTTTTCATGATTCATTGTTCTGAATTGATATTCTGGAAGCTTTGGATATCTACAAAGTAGAGATTGTAATTGTTGTTTATTTCATTGGATGAGAGATTGGAGTAGATGACCTATGAGGTTCCTTCCATCTCCAGAGTTCTTAGAAAAATGCTGCATGTATTAATTACTAATTAAATATCAGTAGACTTGATTGAAACATTAATTTGAGAAAATTCAATCTTTTCTAGATTAACTTATGTCTGCTATGATTAAATTAAAAGTTCAAAGCTTGGCTGTTTAGTTTTTCTTAATTAAGGGAGGGAGACAAATTATTTTTATGAAAATGTATTTCTAAATATTGGAGATGGTTTTTTGGTATTTCTATTTATCCAACCATAATTAGAAATGGAGTTGTAATATTTTAGGTAGTGCCCAGTGCTGTTTTTGTGTATATTCAAGAATATTGGTTTAGCAATTTAACATCCTGCTTGTGGAAGAAAGGACTAGTAAATCTATACCCTAATTAGCTATAAGTTCTCAATGCACATTAATTAAATTAAATAGGTAGTTTTTTTCTGAGACACTGATAACTTTCTAGAATAAAGAATTGACCAGTGATTCTTGGAATCCCAATTCCACAGCTTTCTTTTCAAGGGGAGGTGGTACTAGATTATTACTTTATTTGCAATTTATTATTGGAGATAGTTTTTGAAAAATCTTTGTGCTGCAGAGCTTTTATTAAGCCTTCCCACACATAGTAGGTAATGCATCTGATAGTAATGAATTTAAATAGTGCAACCTCATAACTTGGTTCTGTGAAGTACTTGATTTTTTAATTAAAATTCTTTTTTTTGCTTAATAGCCTGGCCCAAGTCTGACTTCTTTCTGGACTTTGGACCTCTTGGTCTGTACAGCCATAGTAGAATTTACTAAGGTATTGAACTAGCAAATAGATCACTCATTCAGGTGTTTGATGGATTTCCCCCCTCCTAGGTTTAGTTTGAAGGTATCAGAATTGCAGAGGTAATGTGACATGATGTAGGGAATGCTGAATTTGGCATCAGGAAGAACTGGGTTTAAATCTTGTCTGACAATTATAAGCTTTGTCTGATCATGGTAAAGTCATAAACTCTCTGAACTTCAGTTTCTTTTTCTGTAAAATGATACTTCTTCCCTACTTCATGGTTGTTGTGAGGCTTAGATGAGATAATGTATATAAGGTATTTTATAAACTTTAAAGTGTCATAAAAATTAATTTTAATGGATTTGGAGTCAGAAGACTTAGAGGCAAGTCACTTTAAAAACGTAACAGCAGTGTGACCAATGACAAATCACTTAGTTTCCTCATTTGTAAAATAGAGGAAATGATATTTATACTGCTTTTTAAAATGTAAAATGGTATAAAAAAAGGTGTTATTCCTACTGTTGGGAATCTTGTAATTATTTTTCATTTAAGACAAAGATTTTTACCTCTCGGGGCCTCTATTTCCTCATCTGTAACATGAGGGGGTTGAACTCGTTTGTCTCTAAAGTCTCTTCTAGCTCTAACATCCTATGATTCTGTGACGTGATTTTCAGTAGAAATACCAGAAGTTCATATATATTTTTTCCTCCTTTGGTGACAGTTATGGCTGATTGTCCTCACACAATTGGTGTTGAATTTGGTACAAGAATAATTGAAGTTAGTGGCCAAAAAATCAAACTGCAGATTTGGGACACAGCAGGACAGGAGCGATTTAGGGCTGTTACACGAAGCTACTACAGAGGAGCAGCAGGAGCACTTATGGTCTATGATATTACTAGGTAAGAAGTCATCTCATCTTTTTAGTAAAATTACTTTGGGTATTTTTGTATTTTTGGTTTGCTACTGCTTATGAGATATTTGGGTTTCTTGGTTGTTCCCTTTAATTTAAATAATGCAAAACTTGAACATATATTACTGTGTTGCTTTAAATACATGCCATATCCCTAAAACTGAAATCTCTTTGAAAGAAAAATTAAGGGCTGAAAAGTAACACTGATTTATAAGCCACATTCTTGCTTTATAGAATTCAGATCCGGGAGGAAAAAAAATGCAACCTGTTCTTGGGGCCATACAGAGTGCCACCCTCTTCTTCCCCACAAGAAAATAGATTGGAGACAAAGATATATAAGATGTGAGAGTGTTGGACCTCCCTTTAAGGCCACAACAGCTTTAAATCTATGCTCTTATGATTTGGAAACACAGAAATCTGAGTGTATTTAACAAGTAAAATATTATTTGGGATATTTCAAAAATACTTTTTGCGTGAATTTTCTCTTAACATCAGACAAGGAAACATTGAAGAATTACCTCATTGCTTCTCAGCTTTAAAAATCTTTATTTCCATTCATCCAATGTCAAAATTAGAACTGAAAGAATACATTTTTAGAAATGTAAGGTTGTAGTGGTACAGATAATAAAAAAAGCTCTTATATTTGCCTTTGGAAGGCATTTTATTACTTATTTAACCATGATTTTTCTCTTATCTGAGAATTCACAAGTAGTTCATAAACTAATGAAGCTACAAATGATATAATTTGATATCCATAATGCATCTATATGTTCAGGAAATGATGAAAATCTGAATGCGTTTATCCTCTGTTCATTACAGAATGAAGTCCAAAACTTAGGGCCTACCACAGTCTCATCTCGATCTTATCTCCCAATACTCCCTTTCATGTGCTCATATACCACAATTGATTTGGGGCCATTTGCTGTTTCTTGAAGGGGATATTTTCCTGATTTCTTGTGTTTACAAGGTTGCTCTGCCTAGAAGGTTCTTCTAACCTCATCTTTTCATCTTTAAATATTATACCTCCTTCAGCACTCAATTAAAATACTTCCTCTCTTTCATGAAACCTGTCCTGATAGCTACTCTCATGCCTTTTTCTTTCCCTTCCCTCCAAAGAAAATCATCTTTTCTTCCATCATTTCTATCATGTTTTTCTTATTCTGTATTAATTACCCATATCATCTTGTAAATTTCTTAGGGGTAGGTACCATGCCTAGTTCACTGTTGTATTTCACATTGTACACTATTTTGCATAGGCACTGAGATTTTTGTCAGAATTGAATTTTTTGAACTGAATAACTCATCTGTTCTCCTTCGTATTTACATCCTTGGAACAGGTTGTATTGTCTCTCAGATTGATGCAAAGGATCAGGCTAAAGGTTGTAAGGTTCTTGAAGATTGATTGTCATTTAAAAAAATATTAGCAGAGTGTATTTTTGGAAGCTACCTAAAATTAAGTTGAATTGAAAAACTGAATTCTAAAATTGGTTGTTCAGGTCATCTTTTTGCATTTAGTTATTTTGTTTGACTTCATATTTTTTTTCTTCCCTTAGCAATATATCTTATATTTGGGTAAGCATATAATTACAAATAGCTCTTCCAATAAAAGCTCCTAATATTGAGGAAAGACTTTGTTGGAGAAAACTTACACTTTTACAATTGAGCATCACTAAGAAAGTTCAGACTTGCAAAACAGGATAAATTGGGGAGTTGTTTACATTACTGCAATTTGGTTTCAATTCAGCAAACATTTATTCAGTCCTTGCTGTGGCTCAGGTGAAAATACAAAGACAAAAATGGAATATCTTTTTTTTTATCAAGAAGTTTATATTCTTCTGGGGGATGTGATGGTGGTGGAAGTAAGAAGGACATTGCCAACTGAGGGGATCAGGAAAGGTTTTTTTGTAGGAAGTAGCATCTGAACTGTGTCTTGAAGGAAGCCTGGAATTCCATACATAAGGAGAGCATTCCAAACGAGGAGTAGTGTAAAGTCACAAAAATGGGAGATTGAATGCCATGGATATGCTACAGCAAGTTTGGCTGAAACAGAGAATTTTTGAAGGGAAATAATGTGAAATCAGTCTAGAAAGATAAGTTAGACAGTGAAGAGCTTTAAGTGGCAAACATAGAATTTCATATTTTATCCTAGTGGCAGTAGGGAGCCACTGAAACTTCTTGAGCAGGAGAAGTGACATAGGCCCACAGGAATATCAGTTTGTGGACTGTGTAGAGGAAGATGGATTTCAGAGGGAATTTCTTGTTTTCTAGAAATAACCACCTAAAAAACTCAAGAAAATTTTTAAATAAGTGGTTACAAAATTAGACTTATAAACAACTTTTCAGAAATACAGCTTATATAAAGTAAAGCTGTGCAGTAAACATTCAACAATCTAGCCATGGCTTTATTCTTTTGGTTTGACAAAGAATTTAGCAGTTATATACTAGAAAATCCTAAACTCTAAGAACATGTGTGATATTTTGACTGATTTTTGATATAGCAATTAGTTTTCCTGGAATGAGAGCTCCCCTGGGAAGAGTATGGTCAGAGCATTAAGTCCCATTTACATCATCATAAAAGGATAAGTTTTTTGGAACAATTTTTGATCGCAAGAACTCAAAATATAAACTGTATATTTTGTTTTTAAGTATTAGATATTATAGAGTAAGATATATTTATAGAGTTAAAATATAAAAATATTAAAGGGTTAAAAGCTATAGATGCTTTGGTGGAAAGAGGTTTGGGTTGGGCATGTCAAGAGCCCCAAGGGTCTAGTCTTGGTTTTGCCATTAATTAGCCATGTGATCTCAAGCAAGTAATTTTTACCTCTGGGCCTCAGTTTTCTTATCAATAAAATTAGAGGATTAGATTAGATCTGGAGTCCCTTCTGATTCTAAAATTCTATGGGTACATGAAATTTCTTTTAAACTTTGGAAAAATATCTCAATAACATAAAGGTGTTTTGGGGTGTTTTTTTTTATTGGTATCTTGTGATTTACAAGTTATTTGTATCTGTTTGTGTTGTCTTCCCCGTTAGATTGAGAGTTCTTCAAGAACAGGGACTGTTTTACTTTTCTTTGTATTTCCAGCACCTAGCACATTGCCTGTCACATAGTAGGTGTTTAATAAATGTTTATTGACATTCTGATTGGCTCTGTGTCACAAACCAACCAAAAGAAAAAAGGCCCTTTACAGATGGAGAATGCTATAGAACATCTATGCTTAGAGAAGAAGGAGAAACACAGGACAGTGATTAGATATACTCCAGGTAGTTTACTTAAATAAAAAGAATATTTGATATTTGAGTTCAGAATTCATGAGAAATTTTCCCAGTGCTGACAAGCTAAATTTCTCAACATTTAGAATAATAGTAGACTCATGGAATGGTAGAGCTGGAAGGGGCTTTTAGATATTATCTAAATTTATCTAGTTTACCTCTGTCAAAGTTTTATAGATGAGGAAACTGAGATACAGAGGTAGAGGTATTTGCCTAAGGTCATACAGGTAAGTTGATGGAAGAACTAAGAATAGACTCTTACGTTTCTTGAATCCTAGTCCAATGCTTGTCAATCCTTACCCAAAAAGCTGTTGAGATTAACACCAAATATGTCACTTTTTTGGTCAGCCAATTGTATAATGTATGGATCCATTTTCATTGATTTAAAAAAAGGCCCTTCCAGCAAAAAGACTTAACATGTATTTCTGTTCTAAATGATAATGGGTTGGTTTGCTAACACCAAAAAATCTTTTATCCTAAATTCTGAATTTAATGTGAATTGATCCAGCCATTCTGGATAGCAATTTGGAAATATGCCCATAGGGCTATAAAACTTGTGTACCCTTTGAATACCACTACTAGGTCTGTATCCCAAAGATATTAAAGGAAAGGGAAAAGTACCTATTTGTACAAAAGTATTTATAGCAATTCTTTTTGTGGTGGCAAAGAATTGGAAATCAAAGGGAAGCTTATCATTTGGAGAATGGCTGATGGTTGTGATGAAATACTATTGTGCTATATGAGAAATAACGAACAGTATGGTTTCAGAAAAGCCTGGGGAGACACATGAACTGATGCACAACGAAGTGAGCAGAACCAGGAGAACATTGTATATAGTAACAGCAATCAACTGTGAATGGCTTAGCTATTCTGATCAAGACAGTTCAGAAGGACTTATGATTAAAAATGCTATTCACTTCCAGAGAAAGAACTGATGAAGTCTGAATGCATGCTGAAGCATACTTTTTAAACTTTTTCTTTTTTTGGGGTGGGGTTCCCTATGTTTTCTTTCACAGTGTGGCTAATATGGAAGTGTTTTGCATGACTGCACATGAGTAATCTATATCAAATTGCTTCCCTTATCAAGGAGAGGGGCGAAGAGGGAAGGGAGAGAATTTGGAACTCAAAAATTTCAAAAATGAATATTAAAAATTTTTTACATGTAATTGGAAAAAATATCAAAATTTAAAACAAAAAATTCTGAACACAAAACAGTAGAAATTTAGTCAACGTATTCAGACATCAGTATAAAATAATGTAGTTGTCTTAGATTTCTAACAACTCAATTTAAGGACAACTTTTGTTGTTTCCCCTTCATCTGATATTGGCTAGGTATTTTTACATTTAATTTGAATATCTCTATTTTGTGATTGAAAATCTCCCAAGGGGAATTTAGCAAGCGCTTTTTAGGTTTGACTTACTCTAGTCACAATCCTGTTCTGTCATATGTTTTTAGGTTAATTGCTTGCTCATTGATACAGCTAAGGAAATGTATTGAATTGTAACAAAATCACTCCTTGAAAATAACAATTTTGTATGTTTAATAGGAATGTATATGTATAGCCTATATCAGATTGTGCACCGTCTTGGGGAGGGTGGTAGGGAGGAAGGGGGAGAAAAATTTTAAACTCAAAAGCATATGGAAGTGATTGTTGATAAATCAAATTAATAAAAATTCTGTATTTAAAAAAAAGAAAATAAAAATTTTGTTGGGTATTTTAAAAATACTACATTGTGGGGGCAGGTAGGTGGAGCAACGGATAGAACACTGGCCCTGGAGTCAGGAGGACTTGAGTTCAAATCCGGTCTCAGACCAGACACTTGACACTTACTAGCTGTGTGACCCTGGGCAAGTCACTTAACCCCAGTTGCCTTGCCAAAAAAAAAAAAAAAAAATACATTATGTTCTGTTACAAGACTGAAAAATTTGTATGTTGTATATCTTTGGATGAAAGTATTTACTATTTCTCAGAGAGATGCTTGATTAAAGTAGTAGTGTTAGGTTTTTTGTAATTCCATGGTTTTAGATAGTTCAACAAAAATGAATAACTGATTAAATAACTGTAGATTGTCCTCTTTATTTATATGGAACCTGTATATTAGCTGTTAAAATTTTCAACTTCAATTTTTGCAGAAGAAGCACGTATAACCATTTAAGCAGCTGGTTGACAGATGCAAGGAATCTCACCAATCCAAATACTGTAAGTTGAATGGCATTTTGTCATAATATGTTTTTAGCTCTAAGCTAAAGGAACCTACAAAAACAAAGCTTTTCATTGGTGTGACTGAATTTGTTTTCTGATAACAGGAATAAAAACTGTCATGTAATTTGTCACTACTTCATTATGGAAAAATGTATTTCATCCTTTGCTTCTCAGCTTTTACATGTTCTTTCCATTGATTGTATTCTTTGTAAAAATGAAAGGTATGAATAGACTGGGCCATTATAACAGCACATAGAGCTTCAGTTTGAAACTGTTAAACCTGTTCAAACAAATTCTTGAATTTTAAAATGGGATCACCCTGTTAATTTTTTTTTTATACTTAAGCCATATTTTATGGGAGAATCTTGGGTTTTAAAATACCTTGTATGGAATACTGATTTGGATTTTGGTCCTTGAAATTTGTCCACTGGCCTACAGAACTTCTCACACACTTTGTAGCTTGTATTGTGCTCTGTGTGTGTGCGTGTGTGTGTATGTATGTGTGTATTACACATATGTACACAGAGCCTCACAGTCCCTTGTATTCAGGATTAGTTATGCTTGATTCCTCTTCTCAAATCTGGGCCCAAAGATAGAAGGTACAATAGTGGATGTTGGCAATCTGGGAAACTGGGTGGCATATGGGGGTGGCAGGAGTCTCCTACTGATACATCTGTCCCTGGCAACTTTGTGTTTTTCTTCTCAATTTCCCTCAAATATGGTATAGATGGTATATAGAAAATGCACTGAACTTGGAATCAGAAGACCTGAATTTGAATCCTGATTGTGCTCTTTACTGTGTGACCTTAGGCAAGTCATTTAACCTTTCAGGGTCTCACTTTACTCATCCATAATATGAAGGGATTGGACTAGATGGTGATCTCTTAAGATTCCAGGTTTTTTCTAGCTCTTAATGGTCAGGACCATCTTTTCTTTTCCTCCTCTTTCTCCTCCCCCTCCATGACCCCACAGCAGACTTGAAACCTTGTTCTCTATTATTGGTACTAGGGGGTTGGTGGATTTCTGCTCCCTGGGCTTTGATTGTCAGCTTCTCCAAAGGATCATTTATCCCAAAGCCAATTTCCCATCTTTATTGCAGATAAAGAAAATGGTATTCATATCTCCAGAGATTATCCTCAGTTCATTAACATTTTCTCGATGATATTTGCTTCTCAGTCTTTTCATTTGTAGGGACAGGTCAGAAAGAGAGGCCTTAAGTAAGGAAGAATGGCTGCCATTTAGGGGATTATGAAGGATTCATGGTGGCATAAGGTAGTACAAGGGATTTTAGGGAGATAGGTTGGGATTGTATAATACAGGGTTACGAAATGTGATGTCATTGTACACCTTTGTCTGTAGTTTTCCTTTGCAAGTCTTAGACTCAGAATCTGACCAAAAAATGGACTTAGGTCTAAAAGAAAGTCCTATTGTCCATCAGCCTTTAAAGATTATATAATTTGCATGGTTGACTGTATTGGTTGCTTGTGTGTTAAGGTATGTTTGTTTTTGTCTCTAATCAGGTAATAATTCTCATAGGAAACAAAGCAGATTTGGAAGCACAGAGAGATGTTACATATGAAGAAGCCAAACAATTTGCAGAGGAAAATGGTGGGTTCCCTTTAAGAGTTTACTTTTTAAGATGGCACAGCTCATTCATAACTGAGAGAAATGTCCAAAGACAGACAAGATTTGAGTACTGAAAATTGTTTAACATAGTTTATCAAACTGCAGGAAATCAGGAGTGAAGTAAATACAAATAAACTGGACATAGGTACTTACAAAAATAGAACAGATCATTAGTCTGATGTACAATACAGATATTACTGTCCCATACTTTTATATTCTTTTAGTTGTTATGTAAGGAAATACCTAAGTTATTGGATGACTTTAGATGAAAATTGAGTAATATCTTTGTGAGCTATTTTTAGGATTTTAAAATGACCTAATAGTTGGGTTTTTTTTTAAATTTTTTAGGCTTATTGTTCCTGGAAGCAAGTGCAAAAACGTAAGTAATTTATAGCTTGCAGTGTTTCAGATATGTTTATTTCAAGATGTTTACTTATGTCTTAAAAAATGGACAAAATTTTTGTGAAAAGTATTGCTTGAAATAAATGTCTTTGTAGCAGGAAGAACAAGTATATTTTCATTAATATCAAAATAAACAAGCTAAATTTTTTTTTTTTTTTTTGCATAAAAAGTTGTGCCTTGATCACAGCCTTCTGGTAATTAAGTTAATGAATAAAACTATTTGCATTCACAAGGGTGTAAATTTCATAACATAGTATGTTTGCATTGATACCAGAAACCTAAGCTCAGTTAACACTTTCATATAATATTTCTGATTGAAGGAATAAAAGATGACTTCAATGCTTAGTTCTTAAAATTCATAGCACAGTGCATTTTCTAATTGTTCTTTCATGCTTAGTTAATGAACATTAGGCTCCCATCACTTGGACTTATTACCTCTTTTAGAAGGAAAGATGAAGGCATTGCTGTTAGTTTTGATCACCATATACATCAGTAAAATTTTGTTTAAGGTCCTGGCCACAGCCTGTGCCTTTAAGCCTAGCCAAGAATCTTCCCAACATGTGCCAATGGTCACAAGGGTGATTGGGTGAGGATTAGCATAAATCCATGTCTGCAAAAACAACACTGTGTCTGTCTTACTGATAATGGGTGAAGATCTGGAAGACAGTATCTTGAAGTTGATTCTACATGCTTATATAGTTGAGTTTCTTATTGTGTGACCTTTCATGGAAATGGTCAAAGCTAAAGTTGTTGAATGGGAAGGAACATGTTAACTAATATAGCGTCTCTTTAATTCTTGAGTTTTGTACAGCCAGCATTTAAGTTCTGTTCCAGTATTGTTTCTGTAAATACCTGTTTCTTGTCCTTGCTCCCTGTGCCTCAAGTTTCTTGAGCTTAAATGAGGTTGATCTTTACTGTTCTTTCTAGCTCTAAGACCTAGGGAACCTATCTATGCTTTTTGCTTTAAGACACTTTTTGTGTATCCCTTACACCAAGTTATGTGCTAAGAAAGCCCTGGTTGAAGTAGTGGCATTGTGGTAGATGAGTCCTCAGAGGGGGAGATTATGGAAAGGGCAAAAAGGTATGGGAGGATTTTGTGGGGTGAAGAGTGGGTAAAGAATATAGCTCTCCATTGATCTTGTTAATTGCTTCTTAGGGGAGAGAATGTAGAGGATGCATTCCTGGAGGCTGCCAAGAAAATCTATCAGAATATCCAAGATGGAAGCCTGGATCTGAATGCTGCAGAGTCCGGGGTACAACACAAACCTTCAGCTCCGCAGGGTGGACGACTAACCAGTGAACCCCAACCTCAGAGAGAAGGCTGTGGCTGCTAGTGACCTTGATGCCATAGTCCCATTTCTGACTTCACCTCTGTCTGTTGGAAGCAGTACTTTTTACTGCCTCCTTGTCTTCTGTACATCTTACTGGGTTTGATTTAAAAACTCTGCTGAGAAAACAGGTTAACACAATACTAAACTGCTAAACAACTTTAGATGTAATCAGGTCCTCAAAGGCAAGTAGAGTAATAAACCTCTCCTGCATGGTAAAGCTAGAAGTTTTTTTTCCCCCCCTTGATTGTCCTTGTGATAGATATGTCACCAATACATGATTTAAACTGAGCACTGATGCTGGACTCATGATTTTTAAACTTTTTTGCAGGGCTTTGTTTATCTTGGACGGTTTTAATTTAATGGTCTCTTAAGCCTTTATCCCCAGTTCTAACTGTTCCAAGTATGTCCATTATAACAGATAAATTTATTTGCTGTGAAATGACTTCTGACAGAAGGAAAGGGGTTCTGTAACTGCATTTTTTTGTTGGAGAAATTTCCCTGTTGGGTGGGTGTTCTATTTTTTTTTTTCTTGCAGGGGTATGTACGTTTACTTCTGTCTTAGCCTAGCACAGGGAAAATATCCATTTATCTTTTTCTTGTGCTCAATAGCTTTAGCTCTTCCTCCCAACCCATTTTATCTTTATCTTTGTTAATGGAACGTAAATATGTATAAAATTTGAAGGAACTGAACTAACAAATACATTCTGTGTATATGATTTTAATGAAGAAAATAAATTGATTACTGGCATTAGAACAGTATATAATAAAATACCAGTTTGTACAGTATCACTTATATGTGACCATGTTCCTCCTATTTTTCCATTTAACACAAGGAAACAGACACAACTGCATTTCATTAAGTGATATTGGCTTAAATTCCTTATCCCTGGCAGTTTTTGGAGCATTCATTTGCTGGCAGGGGGACATTGTACTGGGAAGAGCTCCCAATTCAAAAGGATTAACACTATCAGAATTTAACGATTGCTGCCTTTGTTCCATCTCTGCACTATGGTATATCTGTTGTTCTCTTAACCCTGTTCCTGTGCAATCAACAATGTGCTAACCTGCTTTTCTCTTTTGTAAACATTTTTGCATTATTGGGCTGCATTTCCTGCCTTACTGTATAGGGAAAAAAAAAAGGCTGGGTTTATTATTGCACATTTTAAGCTTTTATACCTTTATCTTTTTGGAGTGGTCAGTTTCTGAACTGGACAGCCAGACTGGCAGGTCTGCTCTTTGGAAATTTTAAACTGTGCATTTTTAACACTACGGTGAAATCATTTCAGTCATATGATCCCTCTTATTTAAAGCTTTGAGGGCCATTTTATGCCATGTTGGCATAAGTAGTTTTGTAAAAGGGAAAGTATTTCTAATAGTGTTTCAGTGCATATACTGACAGGATAAACTTTACACTAGCTAGTTTGGCCAATCAAGTGTTTCCCTTCTGTGGACTAATTTAAAATTTGTTTTATGTAAAGAAAGCTGGGATGCAGTTATTTTTTTTTTTAAGACTGCTGGGTAAACTTTGGCCTGTTAGAAATAATGCATTTAGTAAAACTGCAGTGTTTCAAGTACACATTTTAAATTCCTGTTGCAGACAAGTAAGGTGAATTCTCTATTTGTCAGAATTGTAAAAACACGGTGGTACTAGAATATTGTATAGTCATTGTTAAAAGCCAAAACTGGAATGTGCAGATGATAGGATTTGGATAATTTTATGCACTGTCCGTTTTTTTGTTTATTTTTGTCTTTTTTTAAAAACAAAACAAAACAGCATAAGATTCCTGTTGTAGATTGGTGAATACAGTCGAATTTACAGTTGCTCCATTTTGCCGAAACAGTTGCACATAAGGGGTTCACCCAGGGACCATGACCTACTGGTATATATAAATATATATGTGTGTGTATGTGTGTGTTGCACACACACATACACACACACACACACACACACACACACACACGCCCCCTCTGGGATATAAGGTAGAAATCACGATCTAAAGATTACAGCTTGTTCAGGTGCGATACCCTGACTCCCAAAGTTAGTTGCAGTGGGTCTTAATTGTTTCTGTGACAGAAGGATTTGTTCAGACTGCTGTACTCTTCATTTGATGTAACAAAATGCTATTAATCTAAATATTTGTAAATAAAGTACCTGTATCTAGATTAAATTATAATTAGTTGCTTTATTTTGCGATCTACAAGGTTTAGACAGTCTACAATCAAGGTTTTGCTTGACAGAAATTGTTGGTTGCCAGGTATTGCCAGACTCCTTACTCACAACATAATGAAATGGCATTATTTGTTAACTCTTAACCAGATTACTCCCAAGCCTTATAGCTCTGGGGTTTGGATTTTGTTATTTGCAGAGAAAACAGCAATGAGAATGTTCTTCCGTGTAACTTTACATGCAGTGCTGATAGTCTTTAAAAAAAAAAAAGCATTTGGGGCCAAATTCTGTTCTTAATTGCATGTATAGACCCTCTTAATAAAGGTGGGTGCTCAGAAGTGGGAGTAAGTGAAATTGTTTTGTTTGCCTTAATTTCTAGGAACTAAATTTAGAGTTTGGTTGGAAAGAAGAAAAAATTGCAAATCGTGACACGGGTCACACTTCAGTAAACTGCTTCACTGGTTTTAAGTTGTTTGGTATAACACCTGTAAGGAAGCTCCCAATTTGTATCTGGTGCTCATTGCCTATTTATTCTATTAGATTACATTCCAGTACAATGTTCAAGTACTTTCATTGTACAATAAATTACATGTTTAATGCAGTAAACTTGATTTTTTTTTTTTGTTCACCCGTGGAGACGATATTCAGTTATTAGTTTGAGGTAATCAAGTTTCCATGGAACTATAATCCTACCAAATGTGGGTAGAACCTGGGTTCTGTTCCCTGCTACTTGAGTGATCTTGAGCAAGTCGCTTAACAGCTCTGAGTTAGCTGAGGAGGCCTCAGCCTCCTCATTTATAAAATGAGGATTAGATTACTTTCAGAGGTTCTTTCAATTTTAACTCTATGATCCTAAGGTCTTTTGAAAATGTGTTTTAAATATTATGATTTTATGAATAGTTTCTCTTTGAAATAAGCTCTAAATTGCAGTGTACTGTGATATTTTGTTTAAGTAGCAGCAGTGTGGATTTAAGTATGTCGGTACTATATCTAAAATCTATCAGTTCCCAACAGGAGACTATAAATTTCAATTGTGTCCCATTTCAAATTTGGTTTGATGTCATGATTCAACCAATTATTGAGTAGTAGAGCACTGGACTTGGAATCAGGAAGGATTCAAAGTATTGGCCTAAAAGACGATGTGTTCATTTGGACAAGTCAGTATGTTTTATGTGTAAAACAAGGGGTTGGGGCTAGCTCATTGGGTCAAATCTCGAGCTGAAATCAAAATACCTTTTTTCCGTACCAGTATAGAGATATTTAAAGAGTCTGGGAGGCAACCAGTAATTCAGAAGAAATACCTAGTTATGTCAGTGGCATGGATTTTCTAGTCAATGAAGTAGCTTGTATTGGATTCCTAAATGATGTGTCAGAAAAATACAAGTAAGTATTGAGCTACTTTATATGATAGAATGAAGCTAAGGGGATTAACATAAGTACGATGCATAGAATTGGATTTCCTCATGGGTCTCACATACCTTTGAAAATTATATTTTAGTCTTCATTAATGCATATATATCATAAAATATCTAAGGTCAAGAAATGGGGACATGTGCTGGCATTTAAAATATATGCATTTGCAAAAAAGTCATTAAGTGCCTTTGTGCTCTTTAGTATGGTAAAAGCAGGTGCTTACTATTTAGGCTATATTTTAAGAAACTAAGATAGAAAAATATATTGAAGCAGCATGGGTTCAGTGGAAATAACAATACCACTCACCACCTGAGTGATCTTGGGTGAATCGCTTTACTTCTTATCTCAGTGAGCCAGTTTCCCCCTCTAAAATGAGAGTTGGATTTGGAGAATCCCTAAAGGTCTTTTGAGGTTTAAACCTAAGGGTCATTCATTGGAAATCAGAAATGGCTTGGTCTTCTCATACAAAAATGGCACTTATGACAAATTTGTTTAATCTTTTTTATATGAAAATATATTTCACACAAAACACAAACTTGATAAGATTAACAAATGTAGAGGAATTTAAATTCAGCAAGGTGTTCTGCTACATCAGTACAGACCTTTCAGTTTACACCCTTCAATGTGTATTTCAAAGAAGTGTTTTTATAAAAAAAACTTGTGGTATTAGGTTCACACCCTGTTTGAATTTTATGCATTCGTATTTCCATATATACAAATGACTTACAAAAATCTTTGCATTCATAGCATAAAACACGCTGTCCTTAGGAAGAAGGTCCTGGATCTGAGTTGGATTTTAGCAAGGTCAGATAAGAGGGCCTCTGACTTAACACTTAGTGAGGTAGTAGACATGTTCTCAGGTATGGAAGGCAAAAAGTGTTCCAAGTAGTCTCTTGTGGGTAAGTCATTGTGACAAGGCCCTTCCCTGCAGGCACATAGAATAGCAGAAAGATGAATTGAACAATGAAAAAAATTTGGTTTAAGTAAAATTTAAACGTTTGGCCAGGGTTTTTTTTTTTTTCTTTATAATAGCTCTTGTTTATAGGGTACTTGAATGTGGAGAAACAAAGTTACAGGAATCTTCCCATTGTTTCAAAGGTACTTAAGCTGTTGCAAAAGTTAGAATCATCGTGGAACGCAACAAAGTTTGTGTTTCAAACTACTACCAAGAATTTGTAGCAATGGAATTTGTGGCATCCTACTAATCTTGATGACCCACAGAATTTCGGATTTAGAAACTACAAGGACATCTACTACGAATCCTGCCCGAAGCAGGTATTCCCTTGTATAAAATCCCCAAGTGGCCAGAAGACTTCCACTTGAAGACCTCCAGTAAATTGGAACCAACAACCTCCTGAGGTACCCCAATTCCTTATCAAATGAGATAATACTTGGAAGAGTGATTGCCTGGTACATAAAAGCTAAATAAATGCTTATTCCCCTTCCTTTTGGAGAACTTTAAAGGAAGTTTTTTGTTTTTCCTCCTTAATAGTGAGAGCTTGTTTCAACAAGCCTCTCTGCAATTCCCCACCCCTAACTGCTGTTACTTCTGCCTTCTGGGACTAAGGAAAGGGATTATAATTCTTTCCTCTGACACCCTTTCAAATCTTGAACATAGCTATAATGTTCCTCTTTCAGTTTTCTTCACCCCAAGCAGCCCTAATTCCTTCAATCTCGCAAGACATAGTCTCTAGGTCTTTGTACAAAGTGAAAGAACAAATAAGTTCATTTCCAAAAGACACTGGTTTTAAATGGAACATATACCTTCTGAAATTTACATGGGCACAAACTACCATTTGGAGCAAAGTGGCGAATATAATAGGAACATCTCTTGTTTATAATTTATCTCAGAGACCTTTTGAAATATTTCCACATCCATTACCTGAGAATCATGAAAAGTTGGAGCCAGTGGTTTCAAAGAAGTGCTGCTTCTTACCTGGTTCCTTGTGAGATGAGAGTCTTTAAGTAGGGAAACTTCTAGTTGTGACAAGCTGGGTGCCAGAAACATAGAATCTGCAGAAGTGCTGGTAACCAGTTCATCTAAAGCATCAACTTGTCTCTTCAAACTGTGTAAAGTGCCTTCTGTTTGTTGTTTGCCTTTCATTAAGGCCTCTGCTTGCTTGAACATAGAACAGCGAAGCTGGGCCTAAAAATTGTTTTGTTGCAACTTAAATATCTATATGAGTAGTCAAATGCATTACAAACATTACCTTTTTGGGGGGGGGGTGAGGCAATTGGGGTTAAGTGACTTGCCCAGGGTCACACAGGTAGTAAGTGTCAAGGGTCTGAGGCCATATTTGAACTCGGGTCCTTCTGACTCCAAGGCCAGAGCTCTACCCATTGTGCCACTCAGTTGCCCCTAAACATTACCTTCTAATGCTCAATAGCAAAGATGCACTAATTTAAAATCAGTGGATGCTGGAAGAGAGTCATCTGTTAAATGAATGATTTGGACTAAATGATCTAAGGCTCTCTCTGAATCCCATAATTTTGATCCTAAAACAGCAATTTGTTTCTATAGCACTTTATAGTTGACAAAAAACTCTCTCCTCAACAACCCTGTAAGTTAGACAGGGCAAGTATTTCAGCACCATTTTACAGAGGAGGAGACTTATAAGACTCAGAGAAAGGAGATGACAGAGCCAAGTATAGGGTAGATCCAAGCTCTGAATCCAAACCTCTTCCCTGAGGTTGAAAATGCACTGGATTTGGACTCTGAAGATGTGTTTCCTTTTGTGTAAAATGAAGCAATTGGACTACAATCTAGTCACTAGATGATGTCTCGGGTCTCTTTGAATTCTATTGTCTTAAAGCTAAATGAGAAACCCCATTCTGCCACTTACTGTGTAACTAACTGGTCGAGTCACTTCATCTTTTGGGCTTCAGTGTTCTCATCTATAAACTGATGATTTCCAAGGTCATCTTATAATCAGATGATCCGATGACTAAATCCAATGCTGTTTCCAATGTTATGTGGTACCTCAACATTCCAGAATCAATGCTGGATACATTTAGTACCTCAACTTAAAATGTTCTACTATAGCAGGATGTAGTGGAAATTGTGCTAGCTCTGGAGCCAGAGGGCTTGGATTAAAATCTTGGCTTGGCTCTCCTTTTTTGTTGAGTTGTTTTTCAGTTACATCCGACTCTTCATATCACATTTTGGGTTTTCTTGGAAAAGACACTGGAATTGTTTGCCAATTCCTTCTCCAGCTCATTTTACAGATGAAGAAACTGAGGCAAACAGGGTTAAGTGATTTGCCTAGGGTCACCCAGCTAGTAAGTTTCTGAGGCCAGATTTGAACTCAGGAAGATGGGTCTTTGTGACACCAGGCCTGGTGTTCTATCCACTGTGACACCTAGCTGCCCTTTGACTCTCCTTACCACTGCTATGACCTCAGTCTAAGCCCTTACTTGGACCTTGGCTTCCCCATCTCTAAAATGGGAATGGATGGACTCTAAGGCACCTTCCACTTTTAAATGATCCTAATACTTCTCTACCTTAATCTTAGTGGCTCATATAGTATTTACTCAAAATACAACCTTGAGTTTGTCTTCATGGTGACGCAGTTTCTCTCTCATGGCTTCTCCACGCCAGTGCTCCTCCTTTGTCAAGGGAAAAAAGTAGCCATAAATGAACAAGAATCTTCTATATGACCACTGACAAATTGCTCACTCCTCCCTGGGGGCCCCAGATCTATTATTTCTAAAATTATCTTTTGAAGTCTTTTCTGTGACATACAAATTGCAGAGTAATTGCTCATCTTCATTGTTTCCCAACTTGGAGCTCTCTATACTGATGAAATCAAAGGTCTCATGTCTCCAAAAAAAAAAAAAAGTGAGCTGAGCACTATGCTAGGTCCCTGGCAGCTATACAGTTAGGATAATAAAGCAGGATTGTGCCTTAGGTGGAGCTTGCAGTCTAATGAAAGTTAAAATGAAGTGTGCAACATGAGGTCAGAGACCATTATGGATGGGATGAAGGGAGTTTTCTTGCAGGTAGTATAAGAGTTGGGCTTTAAAAGATGGTAAGATTTCAATAGTTAAGAGGGAAGGAAGGAAGGAACTTTGTAGGTCCAAGGAAGAGCACAAGTTTAGAAATGCACATAGGTGGGAAAGGGTAGGACATGTTCTGGGGAATATGGAGGGGAGTTTTAAAGATTACCTTAATGATAAAGTAACTGGAAAGAAGTGATGAAGCATATGGAGCAAGAGTCATAAATGCTTACCATGATGTGAACTTTGGATAAGTTTAGTTTCTCTTCAAAAGAATATTGTCCCTCCTCGTTGGTGGAAAATGGAAAGTTCTCTTTCAAACTTTCCAATTCATTCTCTAGGGTTTCTGTTTTTTCAAAAATGGCTTCTAGATCTTCCAGCGACTCTGGAAGAGACTGGTTGAAATTCTTAAGGCCGGTTCTGAGTTCACTTTTCACTTCTAATTTTAGCTGCTTCATTGCCGCATTAATTTCCTTTTGTTGTCGATCCAAATCCTTTTGATTTTTTAGCTAAACAGTAATCAAAAGAGTTGGATAATTTTAAATAAGAAAGATATGCCTAAATTCGATTCAGTAAGGTCTTCAGAGCTGGTTTACCTTAAGCCATGTGTGGCAGAGTAGAAGAACAGTGGACTTGTTTTGTGTACCAAATTTGCCATTTACTAGTTTTCATGACCTTAGGCAAGTCACTCCATTTCTGAGTTTGTTTCTTCATCTGTAAAATGAGGATGAAAATACTACCTACCTCATAGGGCTACTATAAGGAAAACACTTTGAAAATCTTATAGAAGCTATTATGAGTAATGTATCCAATTAAACATTAAATGCATAGTAATGTGCTAGGTGCTAAGAGGAATGAAGATGAATTGTGATAATGCTAACAATAACTTAGATTTTTTGTAGTGCTTTGAGGTTTACACAGTACATTTTGCATTCCCTCTGAGGTAGGTAACTATTGTCATCTCATTTTACAGATGAGAAAAGTGAGACTCACAGAGATGAAAAGATTTAGTTATGTCCAGTGGGATACCAACCTGGTTCTTCTGGCTCTTTCCCTGCCTACAATGAATTTACGATCTAGTAGGGGACACAAGCACATGGTTAACTATAATACAAAGGCTGAGATCACTGAGGAAGAATTTTTAGAGGAAACAGAATGGGCCAGACAGACAGGGGAGCTCCCACCTGCTTCTTGAGCTCCAGATAATCATATTGCATCTGACTGAGCTCCTTCATTAGGCGCTTGGCTCGCTCATGGTTTTCATGTGCAACTTGCTCAATTGCTGCCATTTCCTTCTGCATACAACTGTTCTCATGTTTTTGATCCTGTAAGAAGAGGTAAGTGACAGTAACAAACATTTCTATAGCACTTTAGGGTTTACTCTGAACTTTCTTCTTATCAGCTCTGTGTAGGTAGTACAAGTGTTGTTTTCATTCTATAAAAAGACAAAACTAAATTTCAACCATGGTAGCAAGGAAGAAAAAAAAAAGCATTAGTGGACACAGTTTTTGACAGCACAGAGTTCTACCTCTGAAACCAAATGTAATTCCAGACCCCACATTTTCCCTTACTCAGGCTTCAGCTTTACAATCTAGAGTAGGGATAATTTTGACCCTTTTGCATGACTCATAAGAATGTTAGATAAAAATAATTATTATAGCAAAAAATATCTTTAAAAATTAAAAAAAAGAAGTTAATGCCTTTAAACAAGTTAAATTCAGGTCCTTTTCTGATTCCAATTCCAAAGTTCATCCCAGTATACCATACTGTCCTCTCTGGATAATAAGTGGTGCTATGTAAACAGAAGATTATTATTTTAGGATTGAAAATAAAATCAACACTCCTCTATTTTTAAGCTGCAGGGTTAAATTTATTATTTTTTAATTGATTCATTGTCTTATTGTGGTGCACTACAGGGGATTTCAATTCAATTTAAAAAACATTTATTAAGCACCAACTACATGCCAGACAATGTGCTAGGTACAGTGTTGTATACTTTATTAGCTTTGGAATTTGAGGACCTGGGTTAATATTTTGCCTCTGTCTCTTAATACCTGTATTAACTTTTGGGAAGTTATTAAATCTGTAGGCAATAATAAAATTTAAATGACACAGGTTCTACCTTCAAAGAATAAGATAATGGTGGGAATGGCGGTGGGACATAACTTATAGACAATTAAGTTCATATAAGGCAGAATGTGAATAAAGCAAAGGAGAAGTCTGGCACAATAAAGGGAGGAGGATAGGATCAGATGAGGCTTCATAGAAGAAGAGGTAGCACTTGAACTCAGTCTTGAAGAGGGATTCAAGGGAAAGGCAGTGCAGTGTCAAGTACACTGGATTTCAAATCAAGTTCAAATAGAAAGAGATAATTGTGGGCTTCATATTTAGAAAACCACCAAGTGACATTATGTCATATTATATCTTTATTTTGTTGAACATTCCCAATTATATTTTAATCTGGTTCTGAATGTACCCAGAGTTTTGCAGGCTGCTTGTTCCACTTTGATATCTCTGTTCTAAGAGACTTTAGAGATCATTTAGTCTAATCCCTCATTGTTTACAAATGAGGCATCTGAGGCCCAGACAGGTTAAATGACTTACCCAAAGTCACACAGGAACTAAGTGACAGGCATGATTTTAACCCAGGTTTTCTGACTCCCAAGCTAAGGACTGGACTAGAAAATCTCTAAGGTCCCTTTCTAGCACCAAATCTTATGATCCTAAGACATAATTCTCAACTACAGTTCCTTATAATAACCCTGAGAATACATGAAACTCATCTGTGGCTAGACTTTGATGGGTCCCAGTGACTACAGGCTAGCATTCAACTAGTTCAATATGGTCTTCTCCCTAAAAGGAAGAGGAGAGAGAATTACAAAAAGACACCCTCAGCCTGATTTATGCAGCTCTAGGATCCAAGGCCAGAAAACTAAGGCAATGATGTACATACGAGAAGGGCTTTTTCCAGTTGGGCCCGCTGGGTCCTGATTGCTTCTTTCAGGCCTGTAATTTGTTTTTCAGCTTTCTCTTTTTCAAACCGGAAACGGTTCTGAAGGTGGGTTATATCAGCTTTGGAGAGGTCCATTTCTTGCTGCAGAGCCATGAGTTCACTTGTTTTTTTTATTAATTGTTCTTCACGTTCTGAGAGCTGAAGTCCTGGAATAAATTTTTAAGCAGGTTTAGCCTAGTGCCAGCCATGGGAATCTGGTACCAGTGGGAAGGATTACATAACTCAAGTTTCCTCAAATCCCTGCAATATGAAGCCCTTACATTAGTGCTTGTATATAGTTAATTTGGTTCTGCCACCAACTAGATACGTGACCTTGGGTAAGCCACTGTCTCTCTATGGATCTCAGGCTCCTCCTTCTATACAATGAGAGGGTTAGATGAAATGATTTCTTAAGTCCTTTCCAGCTCTCACATTATATATTCGTAATAGTGCTTGGCAGGTGTTGCAGTGGATAAAGTGCTGAGCACAGAGTCTGGAAGACCTGTTTAACCTCAGGCACTTGTTAGCTATGTGACCCTGGGCAAGTCACTTAACCTCTGTCTGCCTCAGTTTCTTCTTATCTGTAGAATGGGGATAATAATACTACATAACAGGGTGATTGTGAGGCTCAAATGAGATAATTGTAAAGCCTCGAGCACAGTACCTTACACAGAGTAAGTACTATATAAATGTTAGTTATTATTATTATTATTTTATGGTTCTAAGGTCCTTTTTAGCTCTAACATTTTATTGGTATGAAGTGTGCCAAGGTCCTTACTGCTTATGCTCTTATGCCAACTAATTGCTTTTTTTTTTTGGTGTGAGGGAGTTGGGAGGGGAGGCAATCTGAGTTAAGTGACTTGTCTAGGGTCACATAGCTAGTAAGTGTCTGAGGCTGGATTTGAACCCAGGCACTCCTGACTCCAGGGCCAGTGCTCTATCCACTGTACCACCTGGCTGCCCCAACTAACTGCTTTTTGAAGATGTGCACATTCTTTGCAGGGTACAACCTGCCCAGGTTTACCTTCCCATCATCTTACATCTAAAATGTCTAATCTATAAAGGGTCATCCTAGAAACCCCTAGAAGACATTTCAGACAGTATAGGGTATTTCAATCTCAAAGACCTAAGGGAGTTTATTGTAGCAGAAGAAACTTGACATGATGATGATCCTGTTTGGATTTATATGACAAAAACAGCCTTCTAAAAGATCTTCCTTAGAATCTGTAAGAATTTACTGAAAATCCAAGACTACTCACCAAGTCTAGGTCAGTTCTTAGTGAAATAAAACCATATTTTAATAAAGTAGCTGAGAAAGATAGAAAAAAGACATTCCTTCTCTCCTCAACCCCCCCCAGCCAAGATGGTCCTTGCATGACAGGCGTATATGGTCTATATCTGAAAAGCCTTTTCAACCTTGCAGAAACTGTCAATAGCTTGAGCTCCACTGGCAAAGCCTTCAAGAAACGAGGGTCAAGGCCATAACACAATGAAACATCAAAGTAAGAATTTTGTAGATGTGTGGTTTTTTCCTCTTACTAAATTAATAAAAAGTTGCAAAAGTGGAAAAGTGCTGTACTGGGGTCAGAGGACCTTAGTTTAAACCTTAGTTCGACCATATACTGTTTTGTCTGACCCTGGGCAAGTAACTGAACCCCTCAGGGCCTCAATTTCCTCATTTTTAAATGAGCAGGTTGGACTAAATATTTTCTAAGATCTCAAATAAAAATTTGTGAAAATGAAATTAATGGAAAGCCCTCAGATTACTCTTCTCCCTTAAGTGGTTCTTTTTCTTAAAAGGAACTGTTTTATGATCTATTAACATAGCACTAAATTAATCTTAGAATGGGGTCTTTATCTCCTTTTATATGTTCAAAACTCATACTTGTTCAAAAACCAACTCCTGTTGGTCGTTATGTAGGCTTGTATGAGTCATGTGGTAACACTTAACTGGTTTGGTTTAATGTCTTCTCCAAGGCTGCACTCCATTTTTCTTCTTCTTCCAGGGTCTTGACTCGCTCCTCTGTCAGTGTCACCTTTGAGATCACTTGTTCCAATTTGTTTTTTTGACTCTCCAACTCCCAATCCAGCAACTGCTTCTGATCTTTCAGTTTTGCTTTACAGGCTTCTAATTTTTCTTCTTCACCTTCTATTTCTTCCTGGATTTGATGAAGACGCTAAAAAGACAACGTTAAATTAATGAGGCTGGTGTAACAAAGAGTTCATGGAACTTAAGAGTTAGCAGATACCACAGATGCCATCTAGTTCAACCCAAGCAGCCATATGCTACCCACCCACCCATTATTTTTGAAGTTTTTTGAAACCAAGAATAGAACTTTGTTTGTCTCCATTAAGCTTCAATTTAATCAATTTAGCCCATTAACACTAGCCTGTTGAGAGCTTTCTGTATCTGGAGTTTGTCGCTCAAAATGTTAGTCAGCTATCACTCCAGGATAGATTCCTAGAGTACTCCATTACAGACCTCCTGATATGCAGTGACTCTAAGATTTCATGATATCAAAACCTGTTTTTAGCTCGTGTTCTCTTAGGAACAGGGAGTAGGGAATGGAGTAAAGTTAGTTATTAGTATCCTTTGCCCGGGTAGTTTTTTTTTACATTTTTGTGAAGTACATTTAAGAGACAGTGTGGCATAGTGGACAGAATGCTGAATCAAGAATAATAGCTACATGGTCCTCCACAAGTCATTTAACCTCCACGTGCCTCCAGGAATTCCTAGGACTTATCTAGCTAGGTTGTGATCTGCTTTGGTAAAGGCCAAGGAAGTTCCCTACACTGAGCAAAGCACAGATTCTTTGGGTACTCGTGTAATAGACAGTTATACTCCATCAACCCTCATTTACCACTTCTTCTTGTGCAAGTCTCAGTTTCCTCTCTTCAATCTCACTCTGAAGTACTTGTAGTTGTAACTGCTTCTTTTCTCCTTGTTCCTGGCATTCTTGAAGCTTCCTCTTCTGTTCACTGATGTCATCTTTCAGGCTGTCTCTCTCACTCAGCAACACAGTCTGATGTTGTGAAGTCAATTCCAGATCCTGTGTGTGAAGAGAAAGTTTCAGAACTAATCATGTACACAATGGTCAAAAGCAGAATACCTTCACTATGAAGTCACCTATTAAATTTTGACTAAACAAAATGATTTTTCAAAAGACAAACACTGTGGTGTAATGGAGAGAGCAGTGGACTTGAAGCCAGGAGATTATAGGTTCAAATTTCACCTCCAACACTTACTAGTTGTGTGACCTTAAGCAAATTACTAAGCTGCTGTACCTCAGTTTCCCCATATGTAAAACTGGAAGTACTATTTGTACTCCATTCTTTCACAGGACTGTAGGGAAAGTGCTCTGTAAATAGAAAAGTGCTTTAGAAATATTAAAACTATAAAGCTTAGAAACCTTTAATCACCACACTAAACATTATCAAGGCATACATTTTAATTCAACTGTACATTTGTTAAGAGTCTGCTATATCTATAGCCCTGTGTTAGGCACTATGTCAGATACAAAACTGCCAAATGTTGTCCCTGCCCAAAGGAGCTTACAGTCTAGTAGGGGACAATCAACTTAACTCTCTAGTCTTGTCTCATGCTACTCCCCATCACATATTCTAAGCCTTACCCAGAGCCTTGGGTTTGTGAGTTCTGGCTCTGCCACAAATTAAATTAGGCAAAGCACTTCCTTTCTCTGTCCTCAGTTTCCACAGCTGTAAAATGATAATAATAATCCCTTACTCTGCCTACCTTCTAGACTAATTGTCTATTGTGGAACTCATATAAGAAAATGTGTATGAAAAGTACTTTATAAAGTACAAAATATGAATGTTAAATTATTATTACTGTCTATTCTCTATGCATTATATGAAGGGTGAGTAGTGGCAAAATAAAAATGATTAACTTATTTAACTCAGTGGTTTAGATTTGATAGAATTAAAAAAAAAAGGAGCCAAGGCTGCTCATCTCTTGGGTTTGTGTTTCAATTAACTGTTCGATTTCAAAATTAAGATCCTACAACCACACTCGCAATTATACTCTAATAATTACCTGTTCTGTCAACTTCAACACATCTTGAACACCAATGAGTTCATCTTTTAGGGTGTCTAATTCTTCTCTTTTTTCTGGAACAAAGAATTTTTCTCTTTGTGAAACAGGAAATGCTTATTGAGGCTTTCAGGATAGCTGACTGTCACTGTTCCAATAAAAACACCCAGTCTAATAGTACTATTAGAATGTGTCCTTCTTAGATACAAACAATCAAACATTTATTAAGTACTTACTATGTGCCAGGCGTTGTGCAAAGTGCTGGAGGCACTGTGCTAAAATAAGAGACTCATTTTGGGGCATGCTTAGTATGGGGGTTTGTTTTGTTTGGCTATTCATATTTGATATGAGGGTTTTGTTTTTCTCTCTTCCTTTTGGGGAGAGGTTTTAGGATAAGAAGGGCCAAGGAAAGGATCAGCAAAATGGAAAAACAAGTAAATGAAGAAAAGGAGGTCAGTGAAGCATTTAAAAATGTATAGAACAAAAAGGAGGAAGTCAAAGAAGCAGACAAGCAGGACAGCTTTAAAAATATGTTCTATTTGTCGTTAAATTTGGAAGAAGAGGCAAATTAAACATGGTATAGATTTGCAGCTGTACATGCAATCCTCTTTTTTGGTTCTGCTTTAAGTATGGAAGTACTCCTCTTATGTGGTATGAAGTTCAGAATTAAAAAAACCAAACCAAACCAAACCAGTCCTTGTCATGACTGAAACTCAGATCCCTTAAACACTAGAGTGAATAATAGTTTGTCCTTCACTTCCATCCTTGTCCAAATGTCCAGACCATTGGTTTATTCCCAGTTGAGTTTTAGCTGTTCTAACTGTGGTCCCATGGAATCTGGTTTATTTAGTAATCCATCAATTATTGTCAGTTATTTGAGCTATGTAGCTATTTTATTATTTTTTAAAATTCAATTTTATCTTATCTTCAGTTCCAAATTATCTCCTTTCCTCTATCCCTTCTCCCACCTGTCTGAGAAGGCAAGAAAAACAAAACCCATTACAAATATGTATAGTCATGCAAAACAAATTCCTGCATTAGACAAGATAAAGAAGAACATATGCTTCAGTTTGCACTCTGAGTCCATTAGGTTTCACGTTTTATCATTAATTTATTAGAGGTGCAGTTGATCATTGTGTTGATCAGAGTCTTTCAAAATTGATTATCTTTATAATATTGTTGTCATTGTATAAATTGTTCTCATTTTGCTCACTTCAGTTTGCTTCAGTTCATACAAATCTCCTGAGTTTTTTCTGAAACCATTCTCTTCATTTTCTTTTTAATTAAAAACTTTTTTTTAAATTTATTTTTAGTTCCAAATTCTCTTCCTTCCTCTCATCCTTCCTCCATCCCATTGAGAAGGCAAGAAATACAGTATCTACTATACATATGAAGTCATGTAAAATAAATTTCCACATTAACCATACTGTGGAAAAAAACCAAGAGAAATAAAGAAAGTAAAGGAAAATATGCTTCAATCTGCACTCAGTGTCCATCACCTCTCTCTTGAGCTGGACAGCATTTTTTATCATGAGTCCTTTGGAATTATTGATCATTGCATTGATGAGAGAAGCTAAGCTTTTCACTGTTTAGTAGTATTACAATATTGCTGTTACTGTGTACAGAGTTCTCCTGGTTCTGCTTACTTCGCTCTGTATCAGTTCATATAAATCTTCCCAAATTTTTCTGAATCCATCCCCCTAGTTATTTCTTTTAGCACAATAGTATTCCATCACAATCATCTACCAGAACTTGTTCAGTCATTCCTCAATTGATGGGTATCTGCTCAGTTTCCAATTCTTTGTCCCCACAAAAGGAGCTGCTATAAATATTTTTGTACAAGTAAGTCCTTTTTCTCTTCCTTTGATCTCTCTAGGGTACTGACATAGTACTGGTATTGCTGGGTCAAAGGGTATACAGAATTTAACAGCTTTTTGGGCATAGTTCCAAGTTGCTTTCCAGAATGGTTGAAGTAGTTCACAGCTCCACCAACAGTGAGTACATTGGTATACCTATTTTCATACATCCCATCCAGTATCAAATGCCTTTTTAGTGACAGAATATCACCCCTGACCAGAGTCAGTATACAAAAAGGACATTTTCTAATACTGGTCTCATTTATGACACAATGTTACTATAGAGGTAGTTGAGTAAAAAAAAACTTCATGTTAAAGAGTATCAGTAATTAAATTAACATTTGTAGATGGTATAACTGTTTAATTTTCTTAATAAATAATAACATTTATATAGCATTTTCAGGTTTAGAAAGTGTGTTCTTTATACCAACCCTTTGAGGTAGATTCCAGTATTACAGAGGTAAGATAACATCTTATAGATGAGGACTTGTGACTTGGAGAAATGAAATTGCTCACACTAGCTATCTGGTAGTAAGTTCTTGAAATCGTAGTGTAGTCTATACCCTTTTCTACTACTCAAGCACTATCACTACAGAATGGGAAAGAGAACCACTTAGACTATAGGCTATTTTGTATTTGTATCTATCTCATCATTAAGTATGGCCAAAAAATTTATAAACTAGTGGCCAACCTTCTGGTGATGAATGAAACTTTCCATATTTTTTTTTAATTTGCATATTTTAACACCAAAAAATTCCACTCTCTGTCATTTGAAGAGATATATTTTTTGAAGACAATTTCAAATCAATACAACAAGCGTTAAGTATCCATTATGTACAAGGTTCTGTGCTAGATATCAAAATAAATTATCTGCACCCAGAGAAAGAACTGATATTGTTTGAATACAGACTAAAGCAAGATATTTTTCACTTTCTTTTATTCTTTTTCTTTTATTCGAGTCTTCTTGCACAAAATGACTAATATGAAAATGTTTTACGTGACTGCAGATGTACAACCTATATCTGATTGTTTATTGTCTCAGGGAGGGAGCAGAAGAGGAAGGGAGGGATAGAATTTGGAACTCAAAACTTTAAAACTTTAAAAAATGTTAAAAATTTGTTTTAACATGTAATTGGGGGAAAATAAAATACATTAAATTAAATTCTAAGTATACCTACAACATGTCTCTGATCTTTTAGTCTATTCACTCTGTCAGAAAAGGAAATGAAATTAATCTGGCATGACATTCTTGATGAAGCTATGCCAGTGCTCTTGGTGATTACCCCTTCCTTTTTAGGACTCTTAGAAAATGTAAGCCTCAAACACTCTGAAGATATCCCCTAGTCATTTTTTGCCTACCTTGTAGGTGCTCTTGCATGTTGGCAATATCTTTGTGCAAGGAGAGCTTGTCTCTGTTTAGCTGGTCTACTTCCTGCTGCAGTTTTCTGACATCCAGCTCCACCTTTTCTAAGTTAGACATTGCTATTCTGCTGCTATCTTCTGTAGCTGCTAACACTCTACCAAGAATGGAGAGAAACTCAAAAATAGACACAACATCAAACAGGCAAAAAAAGCATTTTGCATATATTACACTTTATCAATGTGCAATTATGAAGGCTAAAGAGGATTCTCCATCCTTACAGCAGCATCTGTAGAGTGGGAAGAGCATCATATTAACAACAGGCAGGTCTAGGTCTAGCTCTGCCACAGATTTGCTGTGTGATCTCAAGCAAGTCCCCTTCCCTCTGTAGGGCTTGGCTTCCTTACCTATGAAATGAAGAGGGTTGGATTACATGATATCAAAAGTCTTCTTTCCTTCCAGTCCTGATACTCTACATTCGAACATTCTGTACCTTCCTGAGTTAACATTCTAGGTGTTATATTCTAAGGTCTAGCTCTAATAGCCTATGAATATTTACTTCAAGAGTGATTCTACTGTACACTTTCTTTAGGCTGGAGAGCAACAACAACAATAGAAGTTCACATTTATATAGCATTTTTGGGCTATTTTAGTGCTTTTTACTTTTAATATATTAGAGGAAGGAACAAGCTTATGAGGAAGGTAGCATAAGTAATATTGTCCCTTTTAACACATGAGGAAACTAAAATTCAGACTAGGGCAGTGACTTGCTTCAGTAGCTAAGGAAACAGAGTCAAGAATTGAACAGAAGTCTTTGACTCTAAGACCAATGGATGTAATGGAGAGAGTGCTGGATCTGGAGTCAGGATGAGCTAAGTTCAAATTATTATCTGTGTGACCTTGGTCAAAATTACTCAATTTCTGTCAACTTCAGTTGACAGACTTTCAATTGCAACACCTGTAAAATGGGGATATAGCAAGAGTATCTACCTTCCCAAAGTTGTGAGGATAACATGAAATAAGATTTGTAAAGGACTTTCTAAATCTTAAAGCACTATATATAAAGGCTAGCTATTACTTCTACTGTTAATACTATTATTGTTGTTGTTGTTGTTATTGTGACTATTACTATTGCCATTTTACCAGACTGAAAGGTTCACTAAACCAAACCTCAGGAAGATTCACTAAACCAAAACCTTGTAAAGCCATACCAACACAAAATTTTCCAGAGGGTGTATATACAGCAGTATGAAGAGAGGTCTACTAGAAAAATGACCATACTTGGGGGTGTTCCCTAGCTCTCCAGAAATGCTCTTCATGATTTCCTCATTCCTTCTCTCACCTTTTGGCTTGCTCCAACTTTTTCTCCAAACTTTCACAGTTCTCTTCAAGATCTTCTTTTTCCTCATTCAAAGCTTCCACATTGGTCTGCAATGTGGATATTTCCAATGTCAGCTGGCTGATTTCTTGTTTCTCCTTTTCCAGAAGCTGTCTTTGCCACTCAACTTCTTCCTTCTGGCACTGGGCTGCGCGTTGCAGTTTCTCCAATTCCACTTTTTCCTAGTGGAGAGGATGTGCAACATTAGACAGCTCAAAGGAACCAAAGGGATGCAGTTTTCAGAGGCCGGGTCAACCAGATTTTTTACCTCTAGCAATTCAATTTGTGTCTTCTCTAGCTCAGTCACTTTTTGGTTACGTTGCACTTTTAGGATCTGCAGCTCATTGTTTTCACGTTGCAACTTGTCCATAAAATTTTTCATCTCTAATATTCAGAAACAGGGTAAAGAACAACATAGATTAGAGAATGTTAGACCACATGGACCACAGGCTACAGAATTAGAGAATGTTCAGCTAGAAGAGATCTTAGTACTAGAATAGATCTTGGAATATGAAATATTAGAATGCAGATATTTAGGACGCTGATCACAAAATGTTAGAATTGAATTTTTGTAGATAAGCCCAATGAGATAAAATGCCAAGACCCAAGGTTGCACAACAAACAAATGGAGATATTAACAATCACACCTACTTCTTCAGATTCCCTGTTCTGTGTGTTTTCTACCACACTGCCCATGATTACAGCTATTTAAATGTACCTGTTTTATGTCTAGATATTTGTTCTAGAAGTTCTTGAAGGACTTCCTCTTCTTTTTTAACTTCCTGTTTAGTGAGTGAGAGTTGTGTTTTCTTTTCACTTATTTGGACATTCAATTCTCCTTTCTGAAAACTCAGTTCTTCCAGAATAGACTTTATTTCCTGCAAAAACATTGCAGCAATGGTAGGTGGGGAGAGGAGAAAAAGAAGATTATTTATGATGAGAAGTTCCTTTAAGGTAAGGCCTACTCGTGAATGGACACTAAAATTTTATCATTTTTTCAACCTGTAAACTCCTCAAAGACAAAGATTATTCTTTCTTCCTTGATACTTTGATGATTTTCTATGGACAAGACCATATCATATAGGTACTTGTGGGTACAGAGATGAATAAGGAAGTGGATACACAACCTTAATATTAAAGAACATACTATAAAAAACTTAGAAATAGATTATATATCCCTCACAGTTGGGGGTAGGAGGTGAATTCTTAACCAAACAAGAAACAGAAGAAATTATAAAACTGGGAACTATGCCCAGAAAGCTGTTAAATTCTGTATACCCTTTGACCCAGCAGTACCTCTACTATGTCAGTACCCCAAAGAGATCAAAGAAAGAGAAAAAGGACTTATTTGTACAAAAATATTTATAGCAGCTCCTTTTGTGGGGACAAAGAATTGGAAACTGAGCAGATACCCATCAATTGAGGAATGACTGAACAAGTTCTGGTAGATGATTGTGATGGAATACTATTGTGCTAAAAGAAATAACTAGGGGGATGGATTCAGAAAAATTTGGGAAGATTTATATGAACTGATACAGAGCGAAGTAAGCAGAACCAGGAGAACTCTGTACACAGTAACAGCAATATTGTAATACTACTAAACAGTGAAAAGCTTAGCTTCTCTCATCAATGCAATGATCAATAATTCCAAAGGACTCATGATAAAAAAATGCTGTCCAGCTCAAGAGAGAGAAGTGATGGACACTGAGTGCATATTAAAGCATATTTTCCTTTACTTTATTTCTGATGATGTAAAAAAAAAGACACCAATAAATTGTACTTTAAAAAGAAAAAAAAAAGAATGAATAAAGCACAGTTCCTATTTTCATACAGTTCACTGTCTAGTATGTACGGGGTTGGGGAGTGGGGAAGGGGATGGATAACAGATATTCAAGTAGAACTGGAATACTGTAAATGCAAAGGACAGCCCCAAACAAAGGACTTTTGAGATGTATGAGAGGAAGAGCTCAGTTCCCATAGGAGGACTGGGGGTCTGTAGTAAATACTGTATCAATTTATTATTCTGGAAATCAAGGAAAGGGCAGAGATGTGTAACTGATAAGAATGATATGGATAATCTATTCATCATGTCCATGTCTTGAACAAGCTGAAAGGGACCCTAGAAAACACAATGTTAGAAATAGGATGTTACAACTACAGGAGAACTTAGAATGTTTGAATACAAAATGTCAGAACATAGCACAAAATATTAAAGATGGATTTTACAGATGAGGAAGTAGAGGCCCAGAGAAGAAAGGTGATAGAATATTCTGGCTGAAAACACTTTGCATGAGTTAAAACTCTAGGATTCTATAGTACACAGTTTTAAAAGAAACAAATGAAAATACCTAAAGTAAATTCAGTACATGATACTGTGCTTCTTAGAAGAAAACTGTAAAAAGATGTGTCTAAAGACCTACCCTAAGTTGATTCCGTTTCTCTGTCACTTCTGTTTCCCCTAAGTCAAGGGCTTCTTGGAGGTCAGCTTTTGCCTTTATTACACTTGCTTGTAACAAATGTAGCTCTTCCTTCTTATGAGTTAAATGCATGTCCAAGACCAACATCTCCTGTTGCTGGGCTGCTATCTACAAGGCAGGAAAGGAGTAAAGGCATTTAAAATCCAATAAGGGTTAGCAAATTCAACCTCTATTGGCAGAGCCATCAGTCATGTACATAAAACTGAGGTAGTCACTCTGACTACCTCAACTACCAACTATATTGTTGCTACAAGAATCAGGTACCTTACAGCCAGGTAATGACTTAGGTAGCTTGGTTAGACGGAAGAAACCCATAGCTCAGAAACATACAAATAACATTAAATCCTCCAAAGTCACCAAGAAAATTGGTGGCAGTCAGTCTGGCAGAGTGGAAAGAATGCTGAATTGGGAGTCAGGATATCTGGATTTTAAGGCTCAATGACACATTAATGATCTTTGCAGTCTCAGGTAAGATAACATCATATTTGGGCTGTTTATTCATTATAAAATAAGGAGGTTGAATTAAATGATCCTTACTTTTCCATTTGGAACAATCTCTAGTCAAAAGTCTCTTCCACCTCTAACATTTTTGACTACACTGAGTAGACCCTGCTCTTTCCCCCTTACATATATCGCTTTGGTCACTCTCTATGTCTGTTGTAACCTAACTTATCTGTATTAAAATGTAAGCTGGCCTATATTGTGATCTGACCTGCACTCCCTTTAGAGATGGCCTGTCCAAAAGATGAGTATCCTGAGGTCTGTCATACATTAAAAATGAAAAACAAATACATCCATCTTAATGGTGTTTCAGCTGCTAACATTTTGTGCAACACAAATGCTGTTACATTGGCTAAGTGTAGATACATGTCAGACATGTAGCAGAGGTTTCTAATAGCAGACATTATAGCTGATGTTTCTATAGTTCTATTCACAAAATCCTTTCCTAACAGACCTATGAGGTAAAGGCTCAAGGATTATTTTTCCCATTTTATGGATGAAGAAAATTGTGACTCAGAAAGGTGCATGACTTGGAGCTTGACTGCCTTCAAGTCCTATGAGATAGGTTTCAGAACAGTGAAGATGATATTTCCAAAGTATAGTTTAAAATCAACACATACCTGATTCTTCACCTTTTCTAGCTTAGCTTTTTTAGTGTGAAGATGTTCAGGCCCATTGACGACTTGAAGATGACCTTCGTTACCATCTTCAGCAGCTTCTGGGCCTGTCTGCAGCCTCTGAAGTCTATAAAATTCAATAACCATTTAAGTTGGTCCTTCAGAAAGTGTGCCCAATATCCTGAAATAGCTAAGAGTGATTCACCATCCTAACTCTCTAGCTTTATCTTCCATTTTGCCCTAGTTACTAAAAGCTATGGGTAAAATAGATCACTTCCCCATCCTCCATGTGAGTATGGAAGATACTTAATGTTTGTAATACTGATTTACTCACCCTTCAATCAATTTTTCTATTTTATGACTTAAAGAGCAGAAGTCAGGGTCTCTTGTAACCATGACTTGGTTGATTTCTTTCAAGATTTCTTGCTGTTCGGGCATGTTCTGCCTGAAGTCCCTTCTATCAACCTGAAGGGATCTAGAATACATTAATATCTATTAATTTGGAGGCAGGACTTCATTGTTTTTATATCCCTTCAGGGCCTAGCAAATAATAAGTACTTAAAATATATTCAAGTGTTAACAAATATTTGTTCAGTTGAATTTTGTCTTTTTTTTTGAAAGTATACCATAGTATTATTTGATCTATCCTACAGTATGATATTGCCTGGAACCAAATCGCTTTCATTTATTTAACCCCATAAGTATTTGCTGTACTGATTCAAAAGTACCTTAGCTGCTGATCTGCTTTTACTAGCTTGACAGCTGTCTCCTGGGCTCTGTGCTCTAACTCTTGTGCATCCAGCTCTGCCCGTGACAAGTGCTTCTTGACCTCACTGTACCTCTGAATAGTATCTTTGGTCTAGAAAAGAAACTGTCATTAAAACAAGCCAGTTAAGTGGCACAGAAATGATTACCCAACTTCCTCTGAGTGTAGTTTTGCTGAACCATGGATGCTACGTTAATAACCAGGGGCACACTTAAAGAGTAGAAATAGCAAGGAAAGCAAGAGATTGTGAGTCTCGCTCTGTCATTTGGTAGCTGTGTGACTATGTGCAAGCCACTTCACCTGTAAAATGGTGAAAACGATGATTCGAGCACTCTACCCACTTTATAATAAAGCCCTTCTCCTGCAATGCCTCCTTATGGTAAGGTGATCAGCCAGGGTATTCACAGGCAAGGCTGATAGAATGCACATCTTGGCATGTCCTACTACCAAGCTGCAAAAGCTTTAAGGTATGGGTTCAGGCTGGCTCATCGGCAGGGGGTCACCCACTCAGTGAAGAATTGTATTAGCCAGAGTCATTTGTGAAAGAGGACACTAAGATGAAGAGCAGTTCTGAGCTGCATCATGGCAGAAGGTGCCTTTTATGTCATACTTGACATATGATTTCAGTGGTTCTCCCAGTGAGGAAAACCCACGTTACAAAAGAAGACTGGCACGACAATTAACTAATGGATCTTTCAAAGTAAATCAAGGTAACTTTTTTCACAGGATTCTGAGCAAAGTGTTCTGCAAACTATAGAGTATTATATAAATATGAGCTATTGTTAAACAAGGTAAACAAGATCCTTTCTTCTTTGCTTAATAGATGGTGTGTGTGTGTGTGTGTGTGTGTTTGTGTGCTCGAGTGTTGGACTTCTTTTTGTTCAGTTCTGATTCTTTGTGACCCCATTTGGGGTTGTCTTGGCAAAGATACTGGACTAGTTTGTCATTTCCTTCTCCAGCTCATTTTACAGATGAGGAAGCTGAGGCAAATAGGTTTAAGTGACTTGCCCAGGGTCATACAGCTACTAAGTATCTAAGGCCAGATTTTTAACTCAGGAAGACGAGTCTTCCTGATTCTAGGCCTGGCATTCTATCCACTTTGCCACCTAGCTGCCCTTTGACTCTCTTCTAATAACTGGCAAAGGGTAGAGTCTTGTTCATCTTTGTATTTCTTTCAGTTCCTAGCACAAGCATATAGTAGGCACTTTATGATTTATGTTTCTAAAACAGTTTTTATGGCTAGAAAATGCTTTCTTTACATTATCTTATTTGAACCTTACAACAATCAATCTTGAGAGGAGAGGGTACTAGTGTCCCTACTCCCATTTTACAGAGGAAAAAAATGGAGGCTCAGGAATGTGAATGATTTGCCCACGATTAGTAAGTAGGAAAGTTGAGACTTAGTTAGACTCAATAGAATCAGAGCCGAACAGGACTTTAGGTTACCTCATTCAACCTCCTCATTTGACAGAGGCCTCGAGGAGTTAAATGACTTGATCAAGATCACAGAGGTAGTAACTAGTGGCAGAACTGGGATTTAAACCCAGGCTCTCCGATTCCAGGTCCAGCATGCTTTCCACATCACCACACTGCCTCCCTCCAAAATTTGTTGCTTTAAGGAAAATTTAAATACTTCTCAGTGAAAGACAGAAGGACCCGGGCTCAAATGCCACACTTAACAGAACTGGTGTCACCATGGGCAAATCACTGAAGCTCCAGGAGTCTCAGTTTCTTCATCTGTTAAATGAAAGGGATGGACTAGATGACCTCTAAGGTTTGTTCTAGTTTTAGATCCATAATTTTATGAAATTATTTAAAGGACATTTATTTTAAAAGACATTTAATAAAAATACTTCTTATAGTAGTAAAAGTTTATCTCACTTGATCCTTGCAATGATTCTGGGAGGTAGAGATCATGGCTATTATTCTCCGTGATGTATAGGATGAGGAAATTGAGGTCTAGAGATGTTAAGTGATTTGCTCAAAGCCACAACTAATTAATGTCAAATAGGATTCTTTTGACTTTAAATCCAGTGGTTTTCTACTAAACCACAGTTGTCTATTCCTATGCATAAATAGATGAAAAAGTGGTTTCATCATTGGGTTCTTGTCTGGTATAGAGGGCCAACATATGAAAGATGTTTACAGCCAATGAAGTGAGAATCTTTAACAATGTTAACTATAATTACCTTCCTTTGTAACTTTTAAACTTTAGGTTATTAGCAGCAGTATCACAAATGAGCTCAACAGTCCTGTAAGCACATACAAGAAAAGCTAAGCTTTTCACTGAATAGGGCTCAAGTAAAACTGGCTTTTGCCAATTGAAGTCAACCTCTTATGTTTTTCATACACAGTACCCCACCTCCCACCTCTATGCATTTGAACTGGCTTTCCCTGTGCCTAGAATGTTTTTTCTCATCACCTTTAACTCTTAGCTTCCTTGACTTCCTTCAAAACTCATCTCAAGTCCCTTTCATCTAAGATTACCTTCTATTTATACTATATATATCTTGTATGCACATAGTTAATTTCATATCATCTCCCTCTTAAGTTCCTTGGGAGTAGAGATTATGTTTCTGCCTTTCTTTGTATCTATCCCTAACATTTAGCACAGTGCTAAGCACAGACTAAGTGCTTTATATTTAAGAAATGCTGATTGATACATTGACTCTGAATTAGATTAAAACTCAGAAGGAGTTACAACTGGAAAGGCCCTTAAAGATCCCCTAGTCCAAACCCTCATTTTACACTGAGCCCCAGAGAAGGGAAGTGTCTTGCTTAGTGAGTAGTCAATAGAGCATTTGAACTCAAACCCTTTGACTCTATATGTGGAGTTCTTTCAATTATACCCTGCTGCTCATTGGCTATGTGGGGAGGTAAACAGGAAGCTGATTTAGCAAAAGCAACGATCATATTTTAATTCTTTCACAGGAGAGGCAGAATAAAGTATAAGCAAAGTGGGCAGGAACCTATGCACAACAAGAAGAGGGAGCAGCAAGGGACTTTTTTTAATGTGACTTCTTAAAATAGTTTTTAAAATCCATGATTTCATTATCATGGGTACTTTTCCCACTAATAAACATCACAACATCTTAATACTTTATTTGATGATTTCCTAAGTTACTGTGGCCAAAAGTTCATTAGCCAGTGGCCAACCCTCTTGTAATGAGTCTTTTTAAATCCTCAGGCTAGCCCTTTGTGTGATAGGCACATTGTACCATTTCTGGTCCTTAGAGCCTTTCCAGCTTGGGCAAGATTTGTTAGAACTTATACTATGCTAGTATACCCTTAATGAGATACTGAGGAAGACTTAAGTAGAAGTTTGTTTTTTAATAAAAGCACATATTTTTTAATGCCAGAAAATCCGGATGACAAAAAAGGATTTATTTTGGGATAAGTCAGGTCAGGTATGTTTTACTGATGGCTCAAAGCTTCTGATGGATACATAGGTATTCACATCAGGCTTTCCATTTTCAGACCCTGATAGGAGTGTACAAATTCTTTGTCCCAATTTTTCCTTGTAGGCCTTTGCTAATTTCAACAGCAGAAACATGGTGATAACTTCACCAAGAGTGTGACCTAGGACAAGTCCCTTTCCTTCTTTAAATCTCAGTTTCTTCGTCTGTGAAAATGAAGGGTTTGGACTAGACAGTCTCAAAGCTCCCTTTTAGCTCATAGTCCATAATTCTACTATGGAGAGTCAGACTTCTAAGCGATTTTTAAAATCTTTAGAAAGTTAAGTTTTTTTACAACATCTGACAAATTGCTTACAATATATGCCTTACATAAAAATGATAATGATAATAATGATAGTGAACATAAACATTCAGGAGGTGAAGGACCAAAATGCCTTCAGTTCCATTACTAGTCATATGTAGCCTAGCTAAAGGATAGTAAAAGAAATAATGCAAACAAATCAACCTTTGGGATCCTCAAAATCCCTAGAGTCAATGGCTACGAGCTTTCTGGCTTAAGCTATCCTGCACAAGAAGTAAGGCAAAGACATACTTTCTCTTTTGTGTTGGAAAGTTCAGTTTCAGCCTCAGCTAGGAGTCGATCTGCTTCTCTGAGCTCTGCCCGACGTTTCAAAAGAGTTGATTCAATGCACCCAATTTCATCTACAATTTGGTTGTGGTGTTTGGAAGATGCACGTATTCCTACTTCAGTAACAAGACTGTCACTACGTCCTTCAATGAAATCCCTCAAAAGAAAAAAATAAATGAAGACAAATAATTGGAAGGATAGTCACTGTTCATGGTTGAGCTTCGTTAATATGCTATAAAAGACAATAAAAGTTAAATTAAGGTACAGACAGTATTATAACAATCATTACTTTAAAAGGCAGACAAAATAAAGCAAAATTTATTAGGAAGGTCTAGCATCTCAAGGAAAATTTTTAAGAAGTAGGAATGAAGGGGGAATTAATACTTCTAGACATTAATTAAAGTATAAATCAGTAACCATCAAAAGTAAATAGTACTGGCAAAAAAAATTAGACATTAGAACAGATGAGAAAAGCAGGAATTAGAAACAACTAAACCTAATAGCTCAGTGTTCAATAAACCTATGCACAAAAATTACTTAGGGAAGGACTCCCTATTCAATAAGAACTGCTGGGGAAATGGAAACAGTTTGGTAAAACCAAACCAGTATCTTACACTATATGCCACAATAAGTTAGGACATGTGACCTAAATGGAGAAAGTGATATCGGGGAAAAAAAATGAGGTAAAGAGAAAGAAACTCTCTTTTACAACTGTAGGCAGGGGAAGAATTCTTAATCAAAAAGAAAATAGAGATGATCACACAAGATAAAACAGATAATTTGGATTACATGAATTTGAAAAGCTTTTGTACAAACAGAATGAATGCACTTGAGATAGAATTATCAAATAAAAAAATGCCTAAAATATTTCTGATAAAGGTCTAATATCCCAGACATAATGGGAATAACACAAAGACCAAGATCCATTCTTTAAAGACAGTCAAAGGATATGAACAGCTCTCAAAAGAAGAATTTAAAAAACTGCTCCAATTCATGAATAAAAAACATTGCGAATTAAAAAACCCTGAGGTTCTGTCTCTATCTCATAAATTGACAAAGATGATAAAAAAATTTAAATAGTAAATGTTGAAGAGAATGTGGGAAGACAGACATACTAATACACTCTTGGTCAAGCTGTGAATTGGTACAAACATTCTGGAAAACCATATGGAATTATATGAGAGAGGTCATTAACTGCTCATTATCTTTTGATCCAGAGAGATTCCACTGGTAAGCATATATCCTAAGGTCACAGACCGAAAGATCTCATAAAATCTTCATGGCAATATTTTTTGTGTTCTTTTAGCAAAGAACTGGAAACAAAATGGGTATCCATCAACTAGGGAAGGACTCAATGAACTGTGACACATGAATATAGTGGAGCATTACTGCACTGTAAGAAAGGATGAATATGAAGAATTCAGAGAACAGGAATACAAACTGATACAGAGTGGAAGTAAATGGAATTAGGAAAATGCTACATATAATCACAAGGACAATTTAAAAGGAAACAATGTTGAATGATTATAATTTCAGTTTTGGTCTTCAAATCAATAAGCCTCCAATTTCACTGGAGAGGTGGGGAACTATGACTATGGTAAGCTGCCTACTGTCACATGCAGTCAATGTATCAGTTGGTTTTGCTCAACTTCTAATTTTTTGTTATAAGGGAAGGCTTTGTCAAAGTTCTGGGGATGGAAGGGATACATCCAGGAATGACTGATATTAAAACAAAAGTTATTAATAAAACTTCTTATGAACTTATTATGAATGTTGGACACAGAGGCAAACTGAGTTACATCTGAATTAGTTCTTATCTTGGAAACCAGGGGTGTTTTGTAGACAAAAAATGGATCTCTCATAGAACTGATGGGACATGGGAATTGGGGAAAAAACAACAACAACAACAACGTTGCATTTTGAACCACAGCCAAGTTCAAATTCCTGCTCTACTATTTACTAGATATTCACTGAAACTTAAGCACACACATCTCTTCTCTTCTCTGGGCCTCAGTTTCATCATGCATAAAATTGGGGAATTAGACTAGATGATCTTAAAGGTCCCTCCCACAGCAATAAATCATTGTTTCCTATGACCTCATGACTTCTAGATAACTACCAAATGAGATTTCTATTTGAATAGGAGATTATTGGCAACAGAATACACACAGTTTTAACAAGTTAAACGTATAATGATCTGAATTTAAAATGACATTACAAAAATGCATTTCCCATTAATTAGCTAAAACAATTTCTACTCATCATAGTACTAATAACTGAAAGGTATGTAGCACTTTATATAAACTCCTGCTAAACTCAACAAATATCCTTTATGATGCTATATTGTGGTATGGAGGCTACCCAATGGAGTAGAAATTCTGGCAGGAGATTCTACCAGGCATAAAAAGCAGAAAAAGCTTTGAGAATGAGTCCAGCAATGATTATCTGAAGACTAATGTGGCTAATTGGGAAGAGCATTAATTCCAGAAGGTTGGTTACCAGGCAATGAATTTTTTTAGTCACAGCAATTCATGAAAAGTCATCTGTTGAGGTACAGGGGGACTGTGATTTAAGTCAGTAAAGGAAGTACCCACAATGATGAAATCATGGACCCTTGAAGCATGCATCTGATACACATTATCTCCTTTGAACCTCATAACCATTCTGGGAAGCAAGTAGAGCAGGGAATCTAAGCCTCAAAAAAGGGAAGGATGCGCTTACTATTACAGTTTCTATGTGGCAGAGCCAGGACTTGGACCCAGGTCATCTGGGAAGATCAGTGCTCTCCCAACTCATGCTGCCTCTCTAAATACATGCTCTTACTTTCGTTTGCAGTGCTTCTGGAGGTTCCTATGTATTTCTGCCATTTCTTCTTCTAAGTCTTTCCTCTCATGCAAAAGTTCTTCAATATTCTGATGAAGCTCTTCCATTTCTCTCTTAGCCTGCTGCCTTGCTGCCTTGTCTTCCCGTCTCTTAATTTTGACATGGTGTACAATATCTTCCAGCCGAGAAATCTCATTCTCCTAAACGAAGAAAAATGCAACAATTAAACAAATGAAAAAAAAAAAAAAAAGCGTTTTTCCTCCTTTTCATGCCCATAATCCAGTGTTTTGTTTTGAACATGTCTACACAGCAGAAAACCTATGTTCAGCCTCTAATCAGTGTTCTTTGTCAACACGAGCCTGTTTTTTCTTCCTTTCAAGAGATCTCATTTTAGTGATACTGCTTACCTACATTTGGGGGCGACCAATTTGTTGTCCTGAGGATAATGCAAGCAAACCAGTTAATTCAATGAAATTGATAAAAAAAGAAATCACTCAAACCATCTGGTTGTTTCTTCTGGTATAGATGAGAGATGGTAGATTATCTGAATTTTTTACTTTTTAATCAAAATGTCAATGTCAAAAAAGGCAGTGTGATGTAATGGTTAGAGGGCCAGCCTTAGAATGAGGAACACCTGGGTGCTAAGTACTGCCTGGACTCTTCCTGGTTATGTGACCCTGGACAAGTCATTTAACCTCTCAGTGCTTCAGGCTCCTCTCTATGATTGTAAATTGCAGCGCAGTTTATAGAGGGAGTGATGAAATAAATCATAGGCTGAGATCAAGAAAGGAAAAAAATCACCGTCAAAAGGCATTAGAGATATATATGGCACAAGGAGAATTATAGGATTCTATATGGAATTGTGTTAGAAACATATGGGATGGGGCAGCTAGGTGGCACAGTGGACAGAGCACTGGCCTTAGAGTTAGGAGGACCTAAGTCTCACACCAGACACTTGACACTTTCTCGCTGTGTGACCCTGGGCAAGTCACTTAATCCCAATTGCCTTGCCAAAAAAAAATAAATAAATAAAGGAAAAGAAACATATGGGGCACACCCGTACAAAATATTTAAAGTTCTTTACAATAAAAAAAAAAGTGGAAACAAATGTGTTATGTCTAATAATTGGGAAACAGTTTAATAAACCATGGCATATGAATACAATAGAATTATTGCTCCACCACAAAAATGACAAATTTGAGGAATACAAAGAAAAACAAGAAGTTATACAAAGTGATGCAGAGCACAATAAGAAAAGTCAGGACATACAAACAGTATTTAAAAACAACAAAATTCAGGGAAGTATGTAGAAGAAAATGATCAAAAAGGGATATGGATACAAAGTTTTTTGTTAATGATTACTAAATTTAGATTTGTAGTCATTCTCATGCTTATCAAAAGGAAAAAAGATATAGGACATTGAAAAATTACAGAATAATATTAATGAGGACATAGTTTTGTACTTTCTCACCGTTACCACTCTTTTAAAATATATAAACAAATACTAAGATATTATCACATTTGTAACTTCCTTTACCTTGGAATGGTAGCCACAGGGGAAGGGGATTCTCTGTCTGTTGCAATGTCGTGGGGGATTCCCTCTTTGTTGTGCCCTAATGGGGGACTCCTGTCTCACTTTGGCCTGGTAGGTGAATTTTCCCTTTCTCCTCATAGCTCCTTAGCCAAAGACCTCCTTCCCAAAGTATCTCAGGCAAGGATCTCAGACTCACTCTCTATCACAAGGTTAAAAAATGACACCATATTCCTTTGTTGCTACGTGTCGGCAGGGATTATACTGTGATGATGGGGGTGGGGTCTTTTTCAGATGGTGGCACAGCAATGAAGCAGAAAGGGAAGATGTTTCCGGCATCCCAAGTTCTAAGGTAGAACTTGGAACCCATGTTTTCATAGAAACAATGATATAAGTGGTGGCTAGAATTACCAAAGTGAAATTATGGGTCAAATTGACAAGGATGGGCTAGTCTGAGCACCTGACTACTGCATATAACTGTTTCCAGGGAAACACTTTCTGAGTTTCAAACAAATGACTTCTAAGCAAGCTTTCAGAACACAGTCCATTCAAAAGTTGGGTAACATGTAGCAGAAACAGCATTGGGTTTGGAATTCGAGTATCTGCGTTCTGAATCCCAGCTTTACTAGATCATACCTTGGGTAAATCATTTAACCTCCTTGGACTTTAGTAAAAGGGGAGAATTAGATAAAATGGTCTCTAAATTCCCTTTCTGCTCTAAATCCTCTGATTCCTATAAGGCCTAAATTTAATTATAGGAAACCAGAAAAATTTTGAGCATATGTCTTTTATCTCTTTGGCCTTAGTAAGGATAGGGCAAGAAATCCTGAAACTTTATACTATGGCTGAACCCTTTACTTTGAATAAAATGTCAATATAAATAACCCTTGAAAGTATCCACTATTTAGAAGGGACCTTAGAAATTATTTAGTTCAAGCCCCTCTTTTTATTACAGAGGGGGAAAACTGAGGTGCAGAGAGAAATGACTTGCCTACGGTCAAACAAATTATGTATTAAAGTGGCAGAGCTAGGATTCCAATTCATGTCTTTTGATTATTAGTGCAATATTTGTCTTCTACTGTACTGTGATTCTTTTCAAATTAATTTTTAAAAATGCCTACAACCAATAGCACCAGATAACAAGGCTGCTGAAGTAACTGTGCTGCTTAAAAAGAGATAGCTTCAGATCAATTTTATTGTGACTCTTCTAATATTACAATTTGTTTTAAGGATGTAATTTTTTTTCCTGTCACTAAGTATTGAGGACAATGTTGTATTTAAGAGTCCTCACTCTAAGATGTTTCATGACAGTTTTCATTTTTTCCTTTTACCTTCTTCATCATAATTTCTGATAAAAAAATTCGAGTTTTGTTTCAATATTTTAGTAAAATTCAATTATTTCGTCAGCACCTATTATGTAAAATATATTGTAATTTTGGCCTAACCATGGATCTGCCTTTTAAAAACGTGTCATACAATCATTCTACACATTAAGATCACTCGAAGTAAATACAAATTGGAGAAAATTATCATTAAATATCACATTTCTTCTGTATTTAGGAATGAAGAAGAGAAACTAAATCATTGGTCTTCATTATTAATATTTTTGCTTTTTTGTTTCTTCAAGTTGCCCAGTTTTACTCAATTGACCATAATGGGCACTGGTTTGAAAATATTTATTATATATTTTGGATTTAACTCACCTAGACATATATGACCCAAATAAAAAAAATTATGATATGAATAAAAGATTTAAGTAACTAAAGGAAAATTCAATGTTCATGTATAGATTGATTCAATATAGTAAAAATAAAATTAGTCCCTAAATTAATTTACAGACTTAATGCAATACCAATAAAAATTCTAATGGTTTTCTTTATGAAACTGGGTAAAATCATAATGAAATTTAGAGAAAAAAGGAAAGAAACTAGAATGTCAAAAGTTAATTTATTAAAAAATAAAAAGGAAGAGCAGACAAACGAAAACCTCATTTTCTAGACCTCTCTTGTACTGGAGGGAAAAAAAAATTCACACAAAAATTAATGTTTGATAAACCTGTAGCCAACAAAAAACTGGAGAAGGCATTAACTATTTAATAAACAGGAAAACTGGCTAACAATAGGGCAAAAATAGATTTATTTGATATTTCATATGATATACTACAGTAAATTCCAAATGGATCATAGAATTAAGCATAAGAAAATAAACTATAATAAGAATGAAAAGGAAAGGAAATAATATTTTTCTCTCAATTGTACAGAAGAGATACATTTTTAAAATAGTAAACGTAAGAAATTATAGGGTTTTTTGAGTATTGGGGGAGACATGGGCATGTTTGTAGGCAGTAAGGAAGCATTAGAAGGGGAAAGATTGAAAAATGAGAGAGTGGGGATGATAGAGGGGGCAATCTGCTAGAAAGATAGGATGGAATGGGATCACTTGTGCATGGAGAGGGGTTTGCCTTGGCAAGGAGAAAGGCCAACTCTATATGTGAGATAGGTGTGGAGGAGAAAGTAGAGGAAAACATATATCTTTGTGATGTGAGATGAGGAAGAGGGGAGAAGAGGAAGCTGTTGGTGAATGGTGAAACTTGAGAGTTTAGTAAGGCAAGTTTTTCAGCTGATAGGGTTGGGGGTGAGAGATGCATGAGAGATTTGTTGAGGTATGAAAAGGTAGGAGGTGAAGGAGAGGAAAAGATCAAGGATGACTTCATCAAGGGTCTGGGTGACTAGGGTGATGTCCCCTTACTTATACGTGTCAGTTCAGAAGGTTTTATGTCAGAAAAAGGTAGAAGAATGAGTTGGAAGCCAGCAGATAACAGGAACGAGGATCTAAACAGAATGCTACAAATGGGTGGAGTGAACTTTAAAGGAAGAAAGATGTGGCAGAGGAAGAGTCTAAAAGTGGCAATGGGGAGCAAAGAATATGCTGATTTTTCTTTTGGGTCTGCTATGTTGGAGGCACAAAAAAAGAACAAAATTTCCTGAAAAGGGTGACCAAAGATGACATGTTTTCCATGGAGAATGTGAGAAAAAAGTTTATATGTGACCAAGTGGTGCAGCAGAAGAAGATGAGAGAGAACAGTGACTGGGGAAGAGTTAGGTTTAACTGAATAAGGGCAAAAATGAGAGAGCAGGTAGAAGGAAAGGAAGTTTTCACCTTAATAGGTGGCAATTCTGGAGGGCAGGAGATTTCCACAAGAGATGACGAGATGACTTATAAGGGAGGAAATACAGATATTTCAAATAATCATTTGGAAAAATATTCTCCTTCACCTATCAGAATAATGCAAATTAAAACAATTTTGAGGTGCCACTCAACATCCATCAAATTGGCAAAAGTAACTAAAAGTAGACAAAATTCAATGGTTGTGGAGAAATAGGCACACTTATACATTGCTGACGGAGTTGCATATTGGCAGAATCTTTTTGGAGGTCAATCTCTTAGCATAGCAAGAATTTTAAATACCAATCTAAACCAATGATCTCATTATTGGAAATACATTCTAAAAATGTCATCAGTTTAAAAAAAATAAAGATTTCTGCTAAATATATGTAACTATTATTTAAAATTGCAAAGAACTGAAAACAAATATCCATCCAACAGTAGGGGAAGAACTGAATAAACTACTGTATATCCATAATAGAATCCTACAGTACCATCAAAACTATAAATATAAGGAATATAAAGAAATGAAAAGACTTAATGAAGTAATGCTTAGTAAAGAAAGCAAAATCAGAAGGTTACACACTACTATGATTACTTTTTTTAAAATATGTACAGAAATACAGAGAAGAATGAACAAAGAGAAGGAAGAAGGATAAGGGAGAGTGATAAGTTGTTATGGACATATATGTAGGAATTTTAAAATGTTATTAATGTATGTAATTGTCTGGTTCTTTTGTTTAAAATTAAGTGCATATTAAATTTAATAAAATATTTATATAAAATCTAAAATACAAATGGAAACTGATTACCTTACATTTTCTCTACCAGAATTGACTGACAACCAATTGTGCATCATGTATTATTGAGTGCATGAATAATTATTTCTAGATCAATCTTTGCTTGTTTTCTACATCAGTTGAACATGTATACTTTACTAAAGCAACATGTGTTGCAAAGGTGATGGATTTGTTGTGTGTGCCAGGCCTCAATAATGTTTTTTTTTCCCTTTTTCTTCCTGGGAGCCCTTGGTTTGCTTTGTAGAATTCCAAGGTTTTAAAGAACACAGTTTAAGAAAAGCTGGTGGGTACTGTATCGATCCTTTTGACTTACCAAATTATGATGTTCAGGTACATTGCAGTGAAGGACTCCCATGGGAATCAGAGGGATAGAAAAGTGAGGAGGAGGAGGGCCATAAACGATTTGCGTTCCAGCAGGAGGGGGGCCATAAATAACTGTTCCAGGTTCAAATGGCCTGCCATTGGTTGGTACAGGAGGAGGAGGAGCATACAGCACAATTCCCTGAGGGACAGGTGTGCCATCTGGAAATACAGTATAAATAACAGACCCAGGAGGAGGTACAAATGAAGGGTCCACTTCACCATCCAGTTCACTTTCTTCCTTGCTATCTCCTCTATTTCCTTCACCTTTACAGAAAGAAATAGAATGAGATAACCAACATCATTGCATTTGTGTTCTCTAGTTTAAAAAATTAAGTCATAGAATCGTGAAGATGGAAGGGCCTTTAAAAGTCAATTTAATACAATCCTAATTTGAGGTATAAATCCCTTTTCCAACATCTCTGATGGGCGGTGACATAGCCTCTAACTGAAGGCCTAAAGGAAACTCACCACGGTACACCACTAGGTACTGCAGTTAATCATCATTGGTGCATTGTTTGGGAATTCTTTCTCATACTGCACTAAAATTTGACTCCTTGTAACTTCCATCCATTGGTAGTAGTTCTAATGTTCTCTAGGGCCATATCTAATAAATCTAATCCCTTTCTCTCATGATTGCCCACCCTTCCAATAACTGAAGACCACAATAATGTCCCCTCTAAGTTTTCTATTCTTCAGAGTAAACAATCAGAGTTCCTTGAACACTCATGAGATGATTTCTGCATCTGTAAGAATACTGATTACACGTCTTTGAATAAGCTTCCACTTGTCAATGATGCTTCTAAGGTGCTGAACATAAAAGTGAACGCAGTGCTTCATACATGGACTGAACAAGTAGGAAAGTAGGACTATCATATTCCCTTTTCTGGAGGCTACATATCTATTAAGGCAATTAAGTATACCTCTTCAGCACCAAGATTAATATGATTACAATAAGAACAGGCATTTATAGAGTGTTTTCAGGTTAATGTAGTACGCATTTTACATACATTAACTCAGCCGATCTTCAAAACAATTCTGTAGGCAATAAAGTCAATGTGGTATAGTCAGTGCACAGAGTGGTGGGTGTGGAGTTGGGAAGATCTGAGGGCTGAAACCCTGTCTCAGATACTTATTAGCTAAGTGACCATGGGTCACTTACCCCCTTTCAACCTTACTTTTCTTCTCTGTAAAAAATAATAGTGCTTGCCTCATAGGGCTGTTGTAAGGATTCAATGAGAGAATATTTATAAAGCCCTTTGCTAATTTTAAAGCACTATTTAAATATTAGCTACTACTATTCTCTTCATTTAAACATGAGGAAGCTGAGCCTTGACAGAAGTTTAATGACTTCCCAGGGTAACAGCGACTGAATTGGGATTTGAACCCAGGTCTTCCTGACTACAAATTCAGCACTCACACTGAACACAGAAGCAAACATCCTATTAAACAGATATTCAGAGATGGAAAAGATCACATGAAATGGAATGGCAACTAATCAGGGGAACGTTCTTTTTTCCTGGCATCCTTCCATTATAACATATGAGTCACCATATACCTTCCTTCATACATCTGCACATGAAGCACTCACAGTTTTAACACAGTAAGAAATTAGCAATAATATTCAAGTTTCTACAGCACTTCTATACTTACTAAGTACCTCCTCTTACAAGAACCCTGTGAGGGAGGTAATGTGAACATTATTATCCCCACTTCACAAATAAGGAAACTGAAAGTCAAAATGGATGAATAACTTGCCAAGTCATATAGTTAGGAAATATTAGTGCCAGGCCTTGAATCCATTATCCCAGAATCTCAGAATTTGAAGGTTCCCCAGAAGTCATCTTGTTCAACCCACACTGCAAGTGGAAGTTCCTCTAAAATATCCCTGATGTGGTCATGCAGCCTCAAACTGATTCCTAGTCCAGGGTCTTTACAATACATTCCACTATCTTTCAGACACCTTTTGTGGTTCTGAAATAAACTATCCTAATGACACACTTTTTAGTTTCCTCAACGGTAAAATGGGGATAATAACATCACCTACCTCACAGGGCTGTTGTGGAGATCAAATGAGATAATATTTGTAAAGCACTTTAGCACAGTGCCTGGCACAGAGGAGGTACTTTCCTTCTTTTTTTTTTTAATTTACCCTAGCTGTTACTTTGCTTACACATTTTTGTTAAAGGGATGTAAATTCTTTTTCTCAATGGTTAGAAATTGAATTTATGTGATTCAACTGACCTTTGTTTGAATAAATTTTATGCAGTCCATTTCTGACTGGAGAATAAATCCAACATCCTGATGCAACAACTTTTCTTTCAATTTGCTTGCCATGGCCACATTCCTTTAGAAGTGGGGTGAAGGATGAGTATTTTAAGCCAATACCAGAGTCTTTTGTACTCTGAGACCTGGGACTAGAAACCTAAAACAGTTAATAGCATAACATTATGTAAACCAGACACTCATTTCTTTTCACTAATTTCTAGAAACTTGTCTAGAAAGTGCTGCTCTTGAATCATAAAAATACAATTCCAATGGTCACCAAAGGGAAAGAATTAGAAACTAATATACAGTACTGGTATTTGACTAATAGGAATTAAGTATAAAGTACAGTACCTTCAGGAATACTGTGGTTAATCTTAGTACTTCCTAACTTGAATGACCTAAATTATAGAATATTACAGCTTGAAGAGACCTTAAAAATTGAGTGTCAGAGATGTGAGAGGGATCTTAGAATATGGAACACAACAGTGTTTCAACTTGAAGAGATTTCAGAGATCACATAATTCCATTCAATACAAAAAGTATTTGGGAATCCCAAGGCACTGGGGAAAAAAAGGCAAAATGAAAAACAGTTCTTGCCCTCAAGGAGCTTATACACTAAACTGAAGAGGTCCAATCTCCTATTTTATGGAAGGAGGAAATAAGGCTCATTTAAGAGAAGTTTTACCCAAAATCACACAGCTAGTCTGCAGCTAATATTATATCATTACTGATAAACATAGACTGAGATTGACCGCAATATATCAAAAAATTCAGTGGTTAAGTTTTAGTTGGAATATCCTGTGAAAATGAATTAGGTAATAATATTTCAAAAAAAATCCCCCCCCCCCCAAGCATTACATATTTCTTGAATCTGCATGGTACAGTAGGAAAAAAAAAACCCAAACCCCAAAATAAATACAAACTAGACATGAAATCAAAATACTTGGGTCCAAGTCCCTTTAGCTTTGTGATTATGGATAAGTCACTTTATTTCTTTGGGTCCCAGTGAAACACAGTTATGAAATCTACATCAATGAAAGGGGAGGAACACAACAACTATACTACTTTAAAGGGTTGTGAGAAAAGCCCTTTGTTAAAATGTTAATAAACTTTATTTTCAGTCTTAATAAAAATAAACTTCTTTGGGAAGTTTCCATTTATTTTTCATTGACTTTAAAATATTAAGACCCTATATTTATATTTTTGCATAGAAACTTCTGGTCTTCTATCTGAGGGTTATCCTCTGATTTACCACTATATTTAGGAAGAGGACATACACTCTGTCATATTTCCCCATATAACAGTCATGATTCACCCCCTCATTGTGCCCCACTGCCCAAGAGATTTCATACTTTTGATGATGATGATGATGGCATAAAGTACCAATATCCTCGTCTCCTGAAAGGATCTGCTATGCTGCTAATGTAATCATTTTGATGAGAAAGGGTACGTCGGAGCTCTGTGATTTCATCCAACAGACTTTCTATTTCTCCTTTGCTGTCTGTAAAGGAATTGTGACACTCTCAGAAGTGGGGGTAAAACCATGATGCTCATTTCTTTAAGATATCTGCAAAGTACTAATCTATGAGATGCAATGAAACTTAGCAATATTTTAAAGCTGATTTTAGATTGGGCTTTTTTATAACTGGTGACATTTAGATCTTATAGAAGTCAGTTTTGGGGTACAAATACTTATATCAGTACTTTATGTCAGGACCAATGTGTTATTATTTTATTGAACTTTCTCAGTATTAAATTACTATTCAATATCTTCATAGCTGGGTGCAGCTAGTTGGCACAGTACAGTGTCAGGCCTGGAGTCAGGAAAACCTGAGTTCAAATACAGCCTCAGACACTTACTAGCTGTGTGACCCTGGTTAAGTCTCTTAACCCTCTTTGCCTCAGTTTCTTCATTTGTAAAATGAGCTGAAGAAGGAAATGGCAAGCCACTCCAGTATATTTGCCAAGAAAACTCCAAAAGGGGTCATGAAGAGTCAGACACAACCGAAAATAAGTAAACAACAATAAAACAATTTTTATAGCTATACTTTAAGGATCTGTGATGTAATCAGCCTAAGTATCCCCTTTCCGCCAAGAGATCACAATGTCTCCATGTCTTAGTTGAGTGTGTGTTGCTATAGCTGAATATATTAATCTTTTCTTTGGTGGCTAGCCCCTGGTGATAAGCCTCTTTGTTTTTCACCAGGGCAGCACTTAGATGATAGACACATAATCCATCACCAGGTCCATATTAGAAACCTTTCCAGCTTGATAGGACCTGTCAGGGCTTATATCCTGATAGTAAAGCCTTTAAGAAACTCAGGGTCACCTTCATGTTAGTAGGAGGCATCAGAAAAGGACTTTGGCAAAAGCTCTACACCTAAGGACAATATTAACCAAATTTATGTTTAATAACCATTGAAAGAATTTTCAGAAGAAGGTAAAAATAGTCAAACAATTTAATTTTAGAAAAAGAAGATCTAAATGAAAAGGAGTAACAGAAATAAATCACTTGTATGTAAATGAGGGGAGGAATCAAACTAAAATATTTTACCAGCGCCGGTCTGATCAAGTAAACTCCACAGCCTTTCAATTTCTGCTCTTTGTCTTTTCATTATATCATTCAATTTATCAATTTCTAGCATTTGGGAATTTGATCCAAAGGCACCTGTATCTGCTTTCTCCATTTCAATTTGAAACTGTTGAGACAAAAATAAACAAAGTTCCAATTAAATTTCTCTCCAAAGCAATTACTTTTACCAACTGATCCTTATTGCAGAAATCTTCACTTTCTAGCAGGATCCAGTAGAGAGGATGCCGGACCAGTCTATGACTCCTAGGTTCCTCACTACCTGGTTGCATTTCCTGAGCCTAGCTTATCTTGACCCCAAAGTAAGAGGCCTTTGTTAACCATAAAACTCTACAGGAATGTGAGCTGTCTTTTTAGAGTAGACTGCTGTTTGTGCCCACATATCATACAGCTTTATATAAAGTTGCACAACAAAATCCCTTGAGTTGTCTATCATAATAACTTAGTTTCATGATTTCAGAGGGCATGTTAATTAAAAACTCTGCCAAGAAGAGGTTGCAGGATGCATACACTTTCCCATTTTGATATCTTTGTTCATATTTTTTTCCTAACCTGGAAAGCTTTTTCTCACCCCCATCTTTATTCAATGAACTTTCTTATCCATTCTTCAAGGCCCAGCTCAAAAGCTACTCCCTCCAGGAAGCTTTCCCTGAGTCCTCCTTCCTACCCCACCCCAATAGTAGGATCATTCCTTCCTTAAAACAGCAAATAAAACTTTGCCCCTCTCTTATAATATTATTATATTCTATTTGACACATATTGACGTTTATGTCCTATATCCTCTTCTCGATGGAGTCGTTGAGGGCAGGAATCATGTTTAGTTAATCTCCCTCTAGCCCCAGTGCCTGGATAGTGCCTTGTGTGTTGTAGACACTTAATAAACACTGCACAGAGCAGGGGCTGAATAAATGAACGAACTAGTGAGAGGCACTTACTTGCTTTTCTTTCTGCCTCAGAAGGTTCTGCAGCAGCTCAATCTCTGCCTCGGCTCGGGTGAGGTCCTGGGCTGCCTGGGCTGCCTGCCGGCTGAAGTGCTCAGCTTCCTGGAGCCTCTAAAGTGATATGGAAGGTTCAGAAACAGTAAGCACAAACTCTTCTTTCCCTTTTTAATTCCTACTGGTCTTCATACGCTCACCCTCCCATGAGCCTGCTTTTGAATGGTTTCCAATACCAGAAGGCTTCTCCACATCTTCAGATCTCACTCGTCTTGGACGCCCTCACTCAGGTCTTGCCTCTTTCATGAAGTCTCCGTGGGGTAGTTTTGTGCTTCTGAGCTCTCTCTCCCCTTGGTGAGCTGCTAATAGTGTGTATGGTCTATAATAGATCATCTAGCACATAATAAAGGAGCCCTTCAAAGAATGATAAGAGCTAGAAGGGGCCTTGGAAACAATCTCATCCCATTCATGTACATGTTCCACCATGCGCCGCTGGCATATAGCAGCCTTCCTGTAAGGTCTCGCTCAGGTGCCACTACCTGGCTCCTCCAGCAGAAAGTGACCTCTACTTTGTCACTTCACATTTGAATCATTTGTCTACACCACACTGGCCTACCTCTCCCTTTAGAAGCAGGGGTGTCACTTTTCATCTTTGTATGCTCTGCATCTAGGACTTTGCCTTACACAGCTTAATATTTTTTTTGACTTGAAACATTAGTCTTTGCTCTCCAATGATGGTAGTTTGTAAACTCTGCAAGAGTTTATCTCACATTTCTCCTCTCCATATAGTCGAGGCTCCACTAAAACTGTACTACTCAACATTCCCTAGATATGTCCTACCCTGCTCTTCCCTTCTTGCTTTTGTTCATGTAATTCCCTCCTCCTCCATCTCTACTTGTTGAAATCCTACCCATTCTTCAAAAATAATAATAAAAAAAAACATCAATAATAACAATCATTAGCATTAATATAGTACTTTTTTACAAAGTACTTTACTTAAAACAATCCAGCGAGGTGGGTAGCGAAACCATTACATGTGTTTTACAGATGAGAAAATTGAGGCTCACAGAGGTTAAGTGATTTGCCTATGGTCACCCAGACAGTAAGTGAAAGAGTCAGAATTCCCTGTCTTCCAAGTCTACCATCCTTTCCACTCGAATGTCTTTTCCTCCAGGAATCCTTCTTTGATAGCCTACTAACCAAAAATGAGATTTCCTTTCTCAGAACTTACACAGTACTTTGTACCCCTCTTATACACTAATACACAAATGACTATAATCACAACTGCTGGGGACAGGTAGCTCAGGAAAAGTCTTGAGTACAATGTGGCCCCTGAGTGGGGGGGGGGGGGTCTGGAAAATAAGATCTCTGAGAAAGCTGGAATGTTGTGCATGGAAAAGCTAGTATATCAGTTTGGCTGGAACAGGAAGTACATGAAGGAGAAGAATATGAAATAAAATCAGAGAAACATATTAGGTAGGATTGTGGAGAGCTTTAAATATCAGGCTGAGAATTCTGTATTTTATCTTAGAGGCAATAGGGAACCACTAAAACTTTCTGAGTAGAAAAATGAAATGGTCACTGTTTCAGAAATACTAATTTGATAGCTGTATATGAAGAGTGGATTAGAGAGGGGAGAAGTCAGAAGGAGCGAGACCAATGAGAAGGCTACTGTAACAGAGGAGGAGAGAGAGGCAGATGACAACCTGAACTAAGAAGTAGCTGTGTGACCGTAGAGCATGGGACGGAGAGAAGAGATGTTGTGGAGATAGAATAAACAACAAATGCTTAATTGTTTGCTGAACTGGACTGAGCGTAGGGATTGTGTCTTATTGAGCACCTAACCTAAACACAGCAGGTGTTTAATGTTCACTGAGTTGAACAGAAGTGAGAGTGAGGACTGTATTTTATACTTCAGTGTCCTCTACCAGTGTCTATCATAAGGTGGCAGACATATGTGGTAGGCGTTCATACTATTTTTATACGAAAAGTATTGAATTGTTGCCTTTACCTATTAGGCTATGCTTTTTTGCTGTCTCCAGAATGTTGGAAAGCAAAAAAGAGCCCCTACTTACATCTAGGAATCTGCTGACATAGTTTAAGAAAATTCTAGAGAAATAGGTAAGGGAGAGAAGTTCCTACATGCCAAATGATGTCAGCATCTTTAGAAATGACCTCAGTGATACTTATCTACACACAGAATCACCTCGGCATGATCTTGGTTAATCCTGAGGATGGTCCCATGGAGAGACTTCAGCTGGTCCTTAGCAATGCAGAGGTCCGCAGTTGCTTGCTTATCAGAAGCAGCCACAGCCTTCTTTAGCTCTTTCAGCTCTCTATCCAAACCAAGGAACTGCTTCTGGGACCTGGCCTCTTCAAGCTTTTTCTAGGGAAAAAACAAAAACAAAACAAAACAAAACAAAACATAAAAACATAAAACCGAAAGCGATGAACTACTACACAGAAAAAGATTTAAGAGAAGGAAAGAAAAACATCCTATCACAAAAAAAGGTTGTGCAAGATACAGGAAAAGACCACCAAATCTAAAGTCAGAGGGGTTGGGCTGGGATTCTCATATGTTCTGCTACATACTACCTGTATGTGACATGACATTCAGATCTCTGGACTCCAATTTCTTCAACTCTACAATGAAGGGCTAAGGTGACCTCTAAAGTCTTATGATCCTAAATGGTTAAACTGTTTTTTTTTTTCCTACACTGAAAATTATGCTACACCTATAAACGAGAGATCTGGAATGAAAGTGGTGATCATCATCAGTTTTAACATCAATATTTTAGGGATCATGACTTTTATCAACGACAATTGTTAACATTTCTATAAGAACTTTGATGTTTTCCAACAATTTTTCTTATAACAATCCTCTAATGGAAATAGTATGAGTAATAACATCTCTGTCTTTCAGATGAATTAAACAGGGGAACATAAAAGTTGGGTGACTTGCACAAACAGATGCTCAGATCGTGCTTTGTTAAAATGTATGGCACAACCAGAAATGGAAGCTATCGGTATTATGTTCACTCCTAAGGGTAACACAAAAGTAGTAGAAACAAAAGATTCTGAATTTAGGTCCAAATCTTCCCCCTCCAACCCTCATTTAATCGTACTGCCTTGCCTCTCAATTATAAGAACTGGAAGTCTGAAAATATTTTTAAAGATTGGTACTCTGCTTCCTTCTCCCCCACCTTATGCTCTAAATCTTCTAGCTGTGTAAGAATCCTTTCCTTCTCTTCATCAGCTTCCTGAAGTTGAAGATCTGTGAAGCCTTGAATTTCTTCCATACTCTTTAGATTTTCTTGCAAATAATGAATTTCATTCTCCAGTTGTTGAATTTTGGCCTCGAGCTGCCTTTTATCAGACTGAATCTGCAAAAGAAGCAAGTTTCAACTACAGTCTTCAAGAAAGTTATTAAAGAATATCGTCAACAAACTTTCAGGGAAGTTACATTTGCACTATCAAATGGTAATACTGAAATATTATGCAAAAGAACTGTGCAAGACAAATGATGGTTTAATTTTGAAAGCTTTCCAGGCTACATTTCTTTGTGTCATCAATATACCATCATGAAAAGAGTTATATCCTTGTACCATTATACTTGAGACTTGATACATAAATACAAGAGCAATAAGAACACACTTCCCTGAATCCCAAAGCAAAGAGAATACAACATGAAAAAAGGAAATTTTTTTCTTTCTTTTTTTTTTTTGAATTGGAATGGATCATGGAACATAGTAAAGCACAGAACATTAGAACTAGAAGGAAACTACAGCTCAAAGAAACCTTACAAGGGATACTGTCTGAACATAAAACATCAGCACCAAAAGATACCTCAGCACATAGAACGTTAGAACGTAGGACAGACTATTAGAGTCACAAAGGGCCTTAGACATCATGTAATTTAACTCTTTCATTTTGCAAGGGAGGAAACTCAGGCCCAGACAGGTGAAGATAGATGGCTACTAAGGAGCAGAATGAGGAATAGAACTCAGGTTACTGAATATCCATTTTTCAAAAGCCATATTCCACAGAGGATTACAATCACACCCAGCTAGTTTTATTCTTTGTAACCAAGCATTGCTTCCATCAGAAGGGAAACACAGTAAGCTGGTGAGAGAAAAGCAATCCTCTGCCCCTGCAGCCGGATCACTGTCATTTAGTTCTTGAGCTTCTTTCTTACTCTTGTGTCTGCCGCTTCTTCACAGGCCTTCCTGTACTCCTCTTGTTCCTCTACCAGTTTCTCCTTTTGAAATGCCATTTCTTCCCGCAGTTTTCTCTCTCTATCTAGTACTGCCTCTTTTTCCTGCCGGGCATGTGCAAAGATTTCATCGAACCACTTCTGTAAATCTGCAAGACTTTTCCCTAGAACATCTGAAGGACTGAAGCATCTGGTAGAGAAAAAAGACATGTACAATGTAAACAGAAAATGTCAGTTTTCTGGACACTGCTATACACCAATGCAAAATTATGAAGTTTGGTACAACAGGATAAGGCATTTGTTTTAACAATCAATATTTACTAAGCTTGAATTATTTGTAAGACATGACGTTAGGTTCTCTTCACTGTAGCACAGTAGAAAGAACAGAGCGCTTTGTCATTAATTCACCGGGTAACCTTGGGCAAGTCATTTGTCATTAGTTTTCAGCTTTCTCATTTACAAAGTGGAGGAGCAAGATTAGATTATCTCTAAGGTCCTTTCTAGTACTAATATTCTATGATTTGAGTGGATTTAATAATCGTTATAACTAGTTAATAATAATCGTAATTGAGAATTACAAGGTCTACAAAATACTTTTTTTCACATGAGTATCTCAAACTTAACGTATTCAACACTGCCTTCCCTCCTAAAACCATCCCTCTTTCTAATCTCCTTGTTTCTGTTAAGGAAATATCATCCTCTAGAAATATGAGTTATTTTATGTACCAAGGACATGAGACTTCTAAAATAAATGCACACAAGCGACAGAATTGAATTTTCTTGTCCAGGCCTTATCAAAAGTTCTATTAAAAACATCATCCTTACACCCCTAATCTAATATCTCTATATTTCCAGCTTTAATAATTGGCCATCGTACTGTATTTCGGACATCTTACTGAGATACAATTTACCTAATTTCCCCAACTCCTGTTTCTAACTTTCGCTTCAATTCCTCCACACGAGCTGCTACTTCTTCCGGATGAAGCAAGCCATCAATCATATGATCAAGTTCATTTTGAAAATCTTTAAGCTGTTGTTTTAAGAGACTATTGTCATCCTGGAAAAATAAAGGAAAAGGTTTCACATTTTTGAAAACGACAGTTTGTTTTCCTTATCACATAACAAATTTCCCTTTGACCTATTTTTAATTTGAAAACAATCTCTTCCATAGTACCTAGGTCCATGCACCAATTGAAAGCTAAAACCTGACTATTATAGCTTCTAAAAGAATTTACACCACTATCCATCTCTGTATGATGAAGTTGCTTTGGATTTGCACATTCAAACTCTAGTTATCTAGGCAAGATAGATTTATAATTTCCTGAAACAAAATGTTCCTTTCATCTTTCAAATAAAAATAGACTGCTAAAATACTCATTACTTTGATGCAAAGTATTTCTAAGGTATAGTAAAAAAATATAATATAAAAAAAAGCTGGGAAAGCTACTAAGATTCTCTTCCATGTTTCATCATACATTTTCAAAATATGCTGCTGGGGAAGTTGAAGCTCTGGTGGGTCCTACCTATAAAGCTTTAAACAGTGCAGGAATGGACTCCGTCATCACTTAAAGATTGGCCTAGCAAGGTACAGTTAGGCTCATCATCAGAAGCCAGATGATTTATTTTGGGCATGGAAACTTATGAAGATTTCAGGGGTTCTTGACCTTTTTTGTATCATTGCTCCCTCCAGCAGTCTGGTGAAGCCTATTCTTCTCAGAATAATAAGAGTAAGGTCTCCTTCTCAGAATAATATTTTTAAATGCATAAAATACGGATGACACCAAGGGAAATTTTTAACTATATCCTGAAATACAATTGTCATAATATTTTTAAAAATGGGTTTATATTTATTTTTATTTAGCTTATTAATATTAATATATATTTAAAAATAGCTCAAGTAAAGAGCCCCTAGTCTAAGGTAGGAAGGAGTTTTGATCTGCTTTAATAGAATGAATACTCACATCAATGAAATGAGAGATCCTCAAAGTATGTAAGTAAGAAAGCCAATAATATCAGGCTTTTTTATTTGCCCTGGCTCCATCTCCAAGAACTGAATAAGAGTAAATGTGGAACCCAATAGCACTCTCTAACCAAAAAACCCACTTCGTTTATAAACTACTGAACAGCATACAAAGTATCTTATAAGAGCTCTGTAAGGTAAATAATGCAGGTTTTATTATTCTTGTTTAGATGAGGCTGAGAGAGAAAAAGTGACTTACCTCTAAGATCGAACAATTACTAACAAGTGGTGGAGCTGAGACTAGAACCCAGGTCTGGCACTAAGTTCAATTCTTTTTGCAAAACCTCTAAACTTTATAAAGCAGAATTTACCCACAAGATGTGTACATCTTGGGTACCATCCAAGAGTTTTCAGTTACCAAAGAAGCAAAAAGTCGTCATTTAAGTCTACTTAATCTATCCAGTGGTCCCATAGCATAGATCCAGAAGACAGGCTCATAGCAAGACTGGTGGATTTGAAAGGAGGCTGGCTTAAAGTTACACTAGTGGGACTTACATACCTTCATCACACATTAAAAATCAAAAGCAAATAGAATGGTTGTTATATTTGCTCCAAAGGTTAAACTAAAAATAGCTAAAATTAAACTCTACATTTAACTCTATATTATTTCATTTATTTACAGAATCACAGAACCTCATTCATTCAATCAATAAACATTTAAATAGGGTACCAGGACTATAGAGGAGATGAAAAGTTCAGATAAGATATACTCTATCTCATGAAGTTTACAGCCTAGGATTGGGATAAGACATCAATACAGATAACTATAATATTAATAATATTAAATGATAACTATAATTTAGAAGTGTAGAACTCAATATTGTGTGAGGTCTGAGGGGGAAGATCACCCACTGAATGTAGCTTACATTTACAGAGTTATGAGGAAAGAGCTTTGTCAACTATGAAGCTCTACAGAAATTCAAAATACTATTAACATTGATTTGCATTTATTATTATTAGAGTACTAAAACCACCAATTTGCTTTATTATTGCCTTCTACTGATAAAAGTTCAACAGAGAATATACCTGAGTTACTACAGAAAAGATCTTTATCTCTTTATATCACTATACCAACCACAATATACAGTATGTTCACAAAAGTATCTCAAAATGACTGTCATTTGAGGAAATGAAGACAGAATATTTTCCATGGGAGTCTTCTACTTCTCTAAAGGTACTTATTTAAGTTTCCCAGGAATCTGTAAAATATATATTTGATTTAACTATCTCAGATCAGGTCCTTTCAAACTAATATATAAGACAGTCTTTGCGATCTATGATCACCTCTTGCTTGGACAATTGCAAAGTCCTCCTCATTGGTCTCCCTGCCTCAAGTCTCTCCCTTTTCCAATCCATCCTTCAGACAGCTGTCAAAGTGTAGCACCCTAGGGTCAAAAAGAAACTCTTCTGTTTGGTCTTTAAAGTCCTTCATGATCTGGCTCCAACCTGTCTTTGTAGCCTTATTATGCATTATTCCCCTTCACACACTCTACAGTTTAGCCAAACTTTCTTGCTGACTCTTGTACACATTTTCTCTCTCATCACTGTACCTTTGTATAAGCTGTTCCCATGCCTAGAATGCACTCCCTTCTCACCTCTGCCTCTCAGAATCCCTCATTCTTTCAAAACTCAGTTTAAGGCTTACCTTATACAGGAAGCCTTTCTTGAGCACCCCAGTTACCAGCCTTCTCTTCCCCTACCCTATATGAGAGCAAAGGCTATTCCTTTCTTTGCCTTCGTATTATATAGTTATTACTTAATAGATATTTGTTGACTGATTGATTCCCAATAATAATAATACCTTAAATTTATTATTTAATGTTATTGTTATAAAGCAACTTGTATGTATTAGCTCATTTGACCTATATCCCTGTGAGGTCCCTAATACAAATAACATTAATCTCATTTTACAGATGAGAAAACTGAGGTCTAAGAACGTTAAGAGAGTTGCCCAAAATTATATGGCTAATACAATTTAAGTGGCAAAGAAATGACTAGAACCTAGGTCTCTTGATTACAAATAGAGAGTCTTTTCTGCTACATTTACCCTCACCTTCACTCATTTCTTAGTGTGATTAAAGATATTACCTCCAATTGTTTGACTTTTGAGTATAGTTCATTGTTTTCCTGTTCCTTCTTTTCTGAGAATTGGGCCTTGCTGAGAGCATCTTCCAGGGCTTGTCTTTCCTTTTCAAGTTCGGTTTGTAGGGTTAAGTGTTCTAACTGTCCCCAGAGAAAAATCACATTAAAATGGATATAGAGATGGTTCTTGCAAACTAATGTAAAATACAACAAGATAAGCAAAAGCACTAAAATAAATTCACTGTTATTGTAATAATTCAGAATGATATTTTTTCCCACTGGTAGAGGAAGGAAGAATAAATTGATTTTTGTTCATTGAAAAAGATAAAATTAATTTAAAAGCATTTATGTAGCATTTCTTAAAGCTCTTCTGGAAACTTCCCATTGGCAAGGCAAAAAATTCTCAAAGAACCTTAAAATAATAATAATAGCTTGCATCTATATAGGACTTCACATGTACAAGTTCTGTATTTATGTTATCTTACTAGATCCTCACACAAGGGAGGCACTGGAAGTACAATTAAACTAATTTTACCAATTAGGAAATTAAAATTTAGAGGCTTCTCCACGGCCACAGAGAAAAGTGTTCCATGTGAAATTCAAGTACACGCCTTCTGATTCTGAGGCTGGTGCTCTCTCTCTGCTGTCCCGCCTGCCTTCTTGGTTATGCACAACATTACTTCAGATACAATGAAAGGCCAGCTGTGCTCTCCAGGACCTGCATGATTCATGCTGCCTTTACTCTGGCCCTCACCTCTCTGAGTCGTTCAAGACTCTCTATTTCCTCTCTGTGCTGGTTACATTCAGCTTCCTTGGCTCTGAGCTGAGCCTCAAGTTCTGCTTCATTGGCACTTAAATCTCTTTGGGTCTGTTGAAGGGACATGTTTGCATCTTGATGCTCTTGAAGTAACAATTCCATTTCAGCAAGTTCCTGAAAGTACATAAATTTTAATAATACTATCCTTATAATAGCTATAATAATAGCTTTATGGTTTGCAAAGTACTTTACAAATGTTTTCTCATTTGATCCTCATAACTACCTTGGGAGGGAGGTGCTACTATTATTCTCATTTTTTCATATGAGGAAAACTGAGGCTGACAGAGGTTGTGTGACCTGCCTGGAAACACACAGTAAGTATCTGAGGCAAAATTTGAACTCAGGTCTTTCTGACTCCAAGCCCATCACTCTGTCCACTGCATCACCTAGATGATTCACAATAATATACATGGTTACATATTTTAATGTGTATAACCTAGAATCTCAGAGCTGAAAAGGGCTTTAGAGGTTGTCTAGGTACACATGATATTTGAAACATGTACTCCTTCTATGACATCTTCAACAAGTGGTCATTCAGTTTCTGGTTGAAATATCTCTAGTGATGAGAGAAGTCATTCTGTGACAAAGCAGAATGTTCCAAATTTGGACACTTCTGATTGTAATGAAATTTTACCATATACTGAACCAAAATCTGCTTCCTCATAGTCACTTTCCTTCACTCCTCATGGGTCCTAGTATTGCTCTCTGGAGCCACATAGATGTTTACTCCATCTTCCATATGATAGCTCTTTAGATATTTAAGGACACTATTCATGTCCCTCCTCTAAGGCTTGTTTTTTCTAGACTAAACATCCTGATTTCTTTAAAGTGACCTTTTTATGGCCTGGTTTCAAGTCTTCCAAACATCTTTGTCAATACTCCAAGATATGGCAAGAAAAATTTGACTCAACATTCCAGATATGATCTGACCAGAGCAGAGTACAATAAAACTATTATCTCCCTCTTCCTGGACACTAGATTTCTATCAAAATAACCTAAGATTAATTACATGGATTTTCTGGCTGCTATATCACAATGTCAGCTCCTGAAAATCCCAAGGCCGATCAACATTAATATTGTAACAACAGCTGTATAAACACACACAAACCAATTTGAAAAAATGTGGCTGACATTGGCAAAACAACTAGTAAGTTACTGAGGAGCTGTTCTTTAAAACAACAATAACAACTGCTTGAATCAATTCCAAATTAGTTCATGTACAGACCAAAGGCCGGAAGGAGTAATTTTAGTGAATACCAACAGCAACATAAATATGTTACACAAAATATAGTTTATAGTCATTTAAATTTATTCTTTCATTGACTTTTGTTCTAGCAATTCTGGTTTTGGGTTATTAAGCTTGGCTTTCAAGAGACTTGGTCACAATATTATGAATACAAGACTTGTGATGGCAAATGATAAATTAAAGCAAAAATAATTTCCAAACAAATCAATCTCACGTCCTAATTTGAGTCTGGGGAGAAATGGGGACCAAATTGGGACAGAGTATTGTACATGATGACATACCAAATAGATTGAATACAAAACTGTATAATACTAGAGGTGGAAGGGACCCGTAGAACACAGAATGTTATACCACGTATAGCCACAATTAGAGGCGGGTTTTAGAGATGGCAAACCCCAATCACCTTTATAATTTGCCACATAGGCTAGCAATTCAGAAAGCCCTTTAAAAGAATCTTCATTTCATTAGGGAAGGGAGTTGAAGTTTTGAAAGTCTCACAATGTAAATTTTTTTAAATCCTAGGAAATTATTTTAAAAATAGATTCACAAGTTTGCTCCCTCTTTAAAACTTTTTATGTTATTCAATCTAGACACTACAGCTAAGTCTTTTAAAATTTAAGGAAAGAGAAAGAGGCAAATGTGAAAATCATACTTTTCTCATATTTTCTGCATCCATGGCAGCAACTTCCAGTTCAACTTTCTCTTCTTCAAGTTTAGCCACTTTTTTCAACAAAATTTCTTTATCAGTCTGCAGTGTTTGGCATTCACCTTGAACCTTTGCTACCTGTCCTTTAACATTTTCAAGGTAATCTTGCAAGCCACTGATGATGCTTTCTAAATCCTTCTTCAGGGCTTCATTGGCTGCTATCTGACCTGAACAAAATGAAAGAGACATTAATATGGAAGCTCATGAAAAATGCCTTCAAGGTATGATAATTATAGCACCATTATTGTTTAATATTACAATAAATTATCCTTCTTGATTATTAATAACATGATTACACAAATTACAAATGACATGTTATTTTTATTTCTGTTATCATTACATACAGGGAGAGAAAAAAAATCATGAATGTTCTTGCTACTGAAAAAAAGGGCCTCTGAAAATGCCAGTATCAATTACTGTTAACCCATATGCTTATTCCTAATACACACATGTACTGAAGGAATACTGGATGAAAGAATAAGAAAGGAACAGACAGGCTTTCACAAACAACATTCCATAGCCAAGTACTTTACAATCAAATGACCAAAGCTACAGAGAACACAAGGTTCCACTGTGCTATTTGTTGACTACAAAAAAGCATTTGATCTGCTGCAACAAAATGCGTTATTAAAGCTTCTTTTCCAACAAAGTGTCTTCCATGAATATGAATCATACAGATGTAGTGGAAGATATAACAAGCAACAATACTGTTCAACAGCCCTAAGATTATTAACACCAAATGAAGCATAAAACAGGGCTATATTGCTAGTATCACAGACAGAATGAATGAAAAAGCATTTATTAAGCACTTACTATGAAGATCATGAAGGATTTCTAAAAAGAATTCAAATGGAGGAGGGATTCCTTATAAATAGTGAGGTCTTTCAGACGTTCCTGTTTACAGATGACATTATGCTAAATTCATCCGTAGAGAAACCAAAAGGATGAAGGATGCTTACTGTCTGGACCATGCTATATATAGTTGGATGGATAGCTCATAGAACTGGTTTATTAAGACATATGTTTTGCACAGACACTGTAGCTGGATGATGAAGTGGGCCCAGAGTTGAAAAGCAAGAAGAAAATGGGCTGTAATGCATTTAGGAAACCATACAATGCTTTTAATGATCTTAAAGCTTCTATGTGAAACAAAAACAACTTTTTAATATCAATATTTTTCTATTGATGCTATATGTTGTGAATCATAAAATACCACAATTTCTGATGAATCTAAATTATACATCACCCAGTAATGGAGAGGTACATGAGGGAGTATGAATAGGCTACAGCTCTGTGAATTTTCATATTGCCAATAAAGCAAGAAGGGTGAAAAAATATCAAACAGATGTATGGACAGAAAAAAGGTAGACTGGTCACTTATCAAGAGCAAGGACTAATTAATGGACAGCCTGGGTGCTCTATCCCATGTACTATTAAGAGACCTAGAAGAAGGTCTGAATGGCATTCAGCAGACTCTGTGAAGTAGGTATGCAATTATATGGATAAGAGAGGCACAAGGAGAGAAGGCATAGATAGTTATCTGCAGTGCTGGAGCATACACCAACATTGATAAGATCACCCACTGATCCACTGAAATATTATATAAATAATATTTATATATTATTTATATACAACATATTATATATAATGTAAACAAGTTATATAAATGTGTAACATAATTGAGACACATTTATTATGACAATTAATAATTATAACTATTATCACAACAAGCTGACATTAATGCAGCACTCTGGCTATAAAGTAATATACGTAAGTAATCTCATTTTATTTATTTCTTGACAATACCCCTTTGGAAGCAGTTAATGTAAGCATTATTATTCTCATTTGACAGATGAGAAAACTGAGGCCCAGGGAAGGCGAGTTATTTTTCCAATGTCCTACAGTAAGTTAGTAGCAAAGCTGGGACTTAGAAGCCATCTGACTTCAAATCCAGTGCTATCTCTAGTACACTGGAACTGCTTCTTTTAATCTAGAGTCAGTCACTATGGGGTCACAGATTTTTTTTTAAGAGCTAGAAGGGAGGAAGAGAAGGAAAGGGAAGGGAATAAGTATTTATATGGTACCTACTAGGTGCCAGGCACTGTGCTAAGCGCTTTACAAATATTATCTCACTTAAGGGACTTTAGGGAAGGAAAGGGATCTAAGAATATATACAATGATAGAACAAAGCTAATTGGATTAGTTCCATTTCAAGCGGCTTCTAGCACACGAGATCCTTACTGAAACTGATTCAGTTTCTAAAACATAATACAGTATCCATATTGAAAATGACTCAGGGAAATGACCATGATTAATAATAAGATCTTCACCGTCAGTGAGTTGTTGCTCCAGATCCTTAATATCATCAGTTTCTTTAGCAATCCGGGAAAGGATCTCATCTAATCGACATTCGAGCTGTTGATACTGTTTGTTCATTTTGTCAAGCTGTTGCTCTTTGTTTTTCTTCTGAGCCTCCACATGAATCTATGGATTGCAAAGATTTTTTAAAAAAAGTTCTGAAAAGTCCTCTATTTTAAGAATAAAACTATAAAATCTCATATAAATAAGAGGTATTATTAGAAACAGCAACATTGGTTGTGATTTTTGAAGGAGGGCATTATGGTAAAGAAAACCAGGGGAATGATTACTGTTTTGAAATTAGGATTTATTCTTGCAATTGTGTATAAGAAAGCAATATTTCACTAACTTTAAAAGGCTTCATAAATTCAACACTGTATTCTAGCTAAAATAATCCTTAAAGGTTACCAACTTATTTTGGTATATAAGACCACAACTATAATAGTAAGTAGGTGTCACATTTCTACAGTACTTTTCAGTTTACAAAATACTTTCTTCATAAGAACCTGCAATGTGTGAAGTGTATAGATTATTATTTCCATTTTACAGATGACGGACCTGGATCCCAGAAAGGTGAAATTAATTGCAGAGATGACCACAACGAAGCAAGTGAGCAAAGGAGCCAAGGTCTCCAGATTGTAAGTCCAGTGTTCTTTCCACTGCACCAAATTGCCACTTTGGGTATTGGGGAGCACATGGGACTCCCTTACGCAATGGTTCATATAGCTACAAAAATCCCCAGGGAAAGTTTGTGCTTAAGTTCACACCCTATTCCCTTGGTTGTGGATATCTGCCCCATATGATCAGAAGCACAGAAAAATAAATCACCACACAAGTAAGGTTATATTACAGCCCAAATGAAGCTATAGCTCAAAGCTTAGGATCCATTTGAATATACAGAAACAAAACGTTTCTCAATTTTAAATCATTTAAATTTAAAAACATGTAATAAGATTTACTATATGCAAGGTACTGTACTAGGTGCTAAGAACATAAAAATAGATGTAACAACAGGCCCCTGCTCTCGAGAACCTTATGTACCCTAAAGAGGAAAAAGGACAATTATGTAAATAACTGCAATAAAAGGAAGAGCAGTAGCAAAGAAGAGGTCCCATAAAAAATATTATGATAAATTTAAGGAGGGAAAGTTCATTTTTATCAGATAGAAGAAGAATAAGGGTGAACTTTTCAAGGAATGGAGGATATAATGGCATGAGTAAGGCATAAAGACAGGAAGACAGACCAGAACGATGGGGAAAAATGTATACCTGCTTCATCTACTGTTTAGGTTCTGAAGAACAGTATCCTAATAAGATTAGAATAACATAACAATATAAATAATAATTATAATTATTAAAGCAATTGTTTTAAAATTAATTTAATTTAAAGCTTTAAATTTCAAATTAATTTAATTTAAAATTTAAAATTAATTAAAATAAGAACTATTATAATAATAACAAAATAAATTTTTTTTCCAAAATTTTTTGTCTTTTTCACACTACTATATTTCTGTCTATTAGCAGCTCTCAAATACAAGAGGAGTTATGATCAGTGGAGGGAATATACACACCAACAAAACTGCATATCTTTAAAGGAAATAAACAGTTCTTACCTACCTCTCTGTAGTGGGGTGTGTGCTAGTAGACTAAAACACTGAAGTTAATATACACGTGTGTGTGCATGTGTGTGTGCGTGCACATGTATGTGCATGCACTCTGTGGGTACCTACTCGGACTAAAAAACAAAATTACATTGAAAGCTACCCCAATATATATCACTCTTTTTTTCATTTTAGTAGTTAATCCTCCATTAGATGCTTTTTTTTAAATGCAACACAAAAAGAGAATTCAATATACAAATCAATTCTATTTTTAAAACAGTAGAGAACAGTTTAAACAACAGTACTAGCCAGACAATGAATTTTTTGCTGCTGTGGAGGTCACAAAAGGACTGCTGAAAAAAAAACAGGAACTTACAACCCAGTATTCTCTTTGCTTTTCGGGGACAGGGACAGGGAAGAATCCCCTCCTTTAGCCCAAGAATCCCTCCTTTTAAAAATAAACAGTAATACCTGGGAAACGTAGGCTAGGTACTTCTTAATTCCTTCTTCTATTTCATCTGCACTTTCCTCTCTGACAGTTGAATTTCTCCAAGAAACCTGAGGCTCAGTAACTTCCTATAGCTTCAGACTACATTCTCAGTAGAGAAGGAGCAGCCAGTGACGTTTCGTCCAATCACCAACTGCCTCTGTGGGCTGGTCTCTACCCTCTGTGCTTTAAATCACAACACAGGAAGCTAGGGGGAAGAGCCAATGAAGCTTTGGGTTTGCAACAGAGCTCAGCTTACCAAGAAGATAGTCTGAGAGGAACTGGCTTCTTTTTGTTTAGATGAGGAGAAATACTCAACACAAAGATGAATAAAAATTGTGTTTTATATCTGCTCAAGGGAGTTTTGTGCCTCTCGTAAAATTTTATAAGCTAAAATAGATTCTACTTTCCAATTGTAGCTTTTTCTTTTTTCAAAAAAAGTAGAGTTCTGAATTCCGTTAAAAACCTGGATAGATTGTGATCTAACGTTAAAATGATTAATCTCGTTATGCCTTATTAAGAAATTATTCATATTTATATAGTGCTTTAAGTATGGTACCAGTGATAGACTAAGCCTGACACCCAAAGACCAGCTTCGTTCAGGTTGGATCCAGGATGACAAAATTTTTTTTCCTAACCACAACTTTCCCCCCTTTTTATTTTGCTGTTTTATTCTGTACTTAAACATGAAAATAAATCAATGAGTATTTCCATATATACAGAAAAGCGCAAAAAGAGGATTGTATGTGAAATTTTGAATTTCTATTTCATATTGTTTACCTAAAGAAAAAAATTTACATATATATATAATGAATTCCACACTTTACCTTTAAAACTTTCCTGCTTGCCTATGCTTCCTTCTGAACTTCCTTTTGTTCTCTTATGTGTATTTTTTAAGTTTCAGTAGCCCTCTTTTTTTGTTGGGGGGTGGCAACCACTATTGCTAACTTCTCTTTTCCTCCCTAAAGTTCTCCTCCTCCTTCCCCAGTCAAAAACAGAGAGAAGGGAAAAAAAACACCTTCAAGACAAACAAGCATAGTCAAGCAAAACAAATCTATACTGTGATCTTGTCCAAAAATATATGTCCCTTTTGGGATCTTGAATTCATCTCCTCTCTATCAGGGGGTTAATACCATATATCATATGTCCTCTAGAGACATTGTTGGTCAATGAGTTCATACAGAGAACTAGGACATAAAGCTAAGTCTTCTGTACTCCAAGTATAGTGCTCATTCCACTACCTTTCCATGGAATGCTATCATTTAACAAATTTTGACATTTGAGACTTTGGAACTGATCTGTATTTGTTGGAACAAAAGCAAAGAGGTCACGAAGGCTAATGTGGTTTATATGCACCATTCCCACTAACACAGGCTTGCTTATAGTTGCACTGAAATTTAGGTACACCATTCTAATAATGGCTATTCCTCACTATAGGCCCAAATTCACCACATTTAGACTTTTTGTTCTTTAAAAAATCTAGCATTTATAAGATCCCTGAAAATGATGATCTTTGGTACAGTCATTTGGATCACATTTATTAAGTAACTATTGTGTACACAATACTGTGGTAGATAATGGAGGAAATTCAACATTTAGATATTATATATAACCTATATATTTAAATGTATATATATATATTCTAAAATATATCTATATTTAAGTATGGTACCAGGACAGACTAAGCCTGACACCTAAAGACCAGCTTAGTTAAGTATGAAAATGCTCCTCATCAGGTTGGCTCCAGGGTGACAAAATTCTTCCTAACCACAACTCTCCCCTCCTTTTTTTTGCTGTTTTATTATGAACTTAAACATGAAAATAAACGAGCATTTCCATATACATAGCAGAACACAAAAAGAGGACAGTATGAGGAGTTGTGATTTTCTATTTCATACTGCTTGCTTTAAAAAAATGCACATATATAATAAATTCCACACAACACTTTCAAAACCTTCCTGCTTGTCTATGCTTCCTTCTGACCTTCTTTTTGTTCTCTTCTGTGCATTTAAAAAATTGTTTCAATAGCCCTCTTTTCTTTTTATTTTGAGGGGGCTCACTATTGCTAACTTCTCTTTCTCCCTCAAGTATATAGCTATTCCCCCACATACAGATATATCTATAAGCTTAAATATATTTATTATATAGATATACAAACACATAAATCACACTATTTTGTGAAAAACATGATAGAGGGTACAATGTGCTAGGTGAGGTCTGAAGGGGAAGGCTGGGATTCACACTGGGAGATCAGGGAAGACTTCATGGAGAGGTTAGTATTTGAGTTAGTTTTTAAAAGATGGTTACAGAAGACCTCAGAACATTGATTGTTAGAATTTGGAACACTAGAGCTATGAAGGAGCCTCAGAAATCATAAGGTCCTTCCGCCTCCTTCTCTGCCACTTCATCTCTACCATCCTACCTCATAAAGAAGAGGATGGAAGAGAAAGAAAAATGAGGGTAAATGAAAGGGAACTTTGAAGGAGAAGAGACCTTAGAACACAGAATGTCAGGAAAGGAATACTAGAATGCAGAATGTTAGAACACAGGACACAGAATGTAGAGCCAGAAGGGCCCACAGAAATTATCTGATCCAACCCTTTTCTAGCTAATTTTCTAGCTAATCAAATCAAGATCCAGAGTGGTTACTATTGTGGACTTTCACTAAATTTTTTCCTTGCTACACCCCGAGCACCCACACACACACAAACAGTGAAAAGTTAAACTCTATAAGTAAACTTATGACTTTACTCTAAAAGTAAAACAGCTATATTCAGGTTGCTATCAAGTATTATTAATATAGTCATTAACTTACTTACATGTCTTGGGTCTGTGGGACCTAGATTATCTATAGTATTTTCTGCATCCTTTATTTCCATCTCTTTTTTTGTTATTTCTGTATTCTGTTTCTCCATCTGCATTTCTAGATTGACTGATTCCTGACGTAACTGATTTAGGAGTTTTATCTTACCACTTAATTGTTTGAGGAGAACTCCTTTTTCTGTTTCAGAAATCTAAAAAACAAATGTGCACAAAAGCAAATTAAAAAAAAACCCCATATGTTCAACTAAGCACGGAGAGAAAACACTGACATACAATTTACAGCAGCGAATTTTGTAACGTAACAAGAATGTTGGAAATTCCACCAAAAAGCAGGGGTAGAGAGTTTTTAGCCATAAGGCCAGATTCAGTCTTGTGTGGCTCTCAGTGCAACCTTTCCACCTCAGCTTACACAGCACAAAATGCACTGGGATTGTGATAATACTTCAAATAGAGACAGAGTAAGACAACTGTTTTCTTTCTTTCTCACCACACTAAAGCACCGAAAAGCTAGATGCTCCATTTAAAGCAGGCTTCATGAAGCAAAAGAGCATCTATGCATTCATAGAAAACACTTGGTGACATTTTACCTGAAACACAAACCCACTCAAGTACTCTTCTACTACTGGGAACTCATATTTTCTATAGCGCTTTAAAGTTTATAGAGAACTTCCCTCACAACAAGACTGTGAGGTAGTAAAACAAGTATTATTATCTCTCATTTTATAGACAAAGAAATAGCTGGTGAATGTCAGAGCCAAGTTTGGAACTCAGAGCTTCATGTGTCACCATGTCTAGCAGTCTTTAATGAGTAGAGTTTGGCTTTAAAAAAAGAAAAAAAAAAGTGGTTTGAACAATGGTTGAAGCATTGAAAAGAATGTTATGAAAAAGAACAGAGAAGACCACAACACTTTTTGTTTGCTTCAAAACCCTTCAGTATTGAGGTTTCTATATTATGCATCTAATTTCCATTGTTCACAACAGAGCCAAGATGGGGTAAGCAAGCTAAGAAACTGAGAGAGTACAACAAAGAATGGTTTTTAATATTACTTGTTATAAAAACATATTTCTCATGTCAGAAAATTCTATTCTTCCTGTTCTGTGGGTATTTACTTAGTGACAAACCAATTTCCAGGTGTTAGAGTGGAGGCTCAAAAATAACACACGTGGATGGCTATCACACGCATGGTATCATCTTCAAGATACACAAATACTTTGTCTGCTTTGGGTGACTTTTTATCTTCTAGTGAAAAAAACTTCCTTCTGTTCTACCGACATATTGGACACTATTTGAAACATTATCATGGATCCTTTATGTGAAACCTCAGAATACTGTTTATGCTATGATGTTTTGAAGACATTACACAGGAAATCATTCCCCCCATTTCACTGCTCCTAGGATATTAAAGCTAATCATCATTCATACACAAAAACTCATCACCCAGAGAACTATATTTCAGGAAACCTAGAAGTTGGATTTTTTTTAAAAAGAGGCCATATACAAAACAAATACTATTCTATTTATCTATATTAATGTCTCTTTAGGTTGATGCCTTTTTTTTTTTTGCATTTTTGTTTCGCTCTTACATACTTTTTTCAATCTTATGGCTTCTTCCAGTTGTTTAAATTCTTCTGTTGCTTTTAAAATGTTCTGCTCAGCCTTTGCCATTTCATTATGCAGTTTTTTCAACTGGGCTTGGGCTACAAAGGAAGCAAAGAAAAAATGGAGCATGTGTGCTATCAAATACTGCCTTTTTGCAACTTAACTCCCTCTTTCCCCCCACTAAACTCTCGTTAAAAAGATTTTACTACAAAACATACTAGAAACAAAAGTAACTTTTCATCTTCCTCTAGGAACTCAGGATCACATAACTTGAAGGGCCATTAGAGAAAATTATGGAGCCTGATTCCCTTGTTTTATAGGGAAACAAAGAGAGACTCTGAGAAAGTTTCCTCAAGTCCCACAACTAATTGCCAGAACCAGACCTAAACCCTACTAATAATAACTCACTTTATATAGCACTTTATGGTTTACAAAGACCTTCCTCTACTGGCAGTACCAGTGTCGTCAGTTCCATTTTACAGAAAAGGAAACTGAAGCCAAGAACAACTAAATAACTTGCTCAGGATTGCATAGTTAAGTAACTGTTGGAACCAGGATACGAACTCAGTTCTCCCGATTTTTTCTACTATACCATATCTTGACCTCTCTCAGCATCAGGTTGAGGCCTGGGGCAGAGTTATCCCAACTAATAAGGTGAAAAAAATAAATCCCTTCAGCTCTCCACAAACAGCTTTTCACCACTGACCAATAGGCCACCCAGCCTAGATCAGTCCCACTGAACACAGTGCCACCTGTTCCCAATATAGGGGGTAATAATTAAATCCATATCTTATTTGGGGCCTAGTTCCCCTTGCTACTGGGAAGTATGTGATACACTACCGTCCAACGGCTAGGCAAACTGTTTCTTGCTCCTCTCCAGAGCTGACTTTTACATAAGATTACAAAAACCACTTGGCTCTACTATTATTCCTTGTTTCCACCTTCCTATCCACCTATACCTTACCTCTCCTATATTGCTATCATGTTCTGTCTTCTCCTTCCACAGTGCCTTCTGGGACTACTACTCTATTGTTAACAAGTATCCCTTTGTGTTTTTGTATTTTTTTAGTTTTCAAATGAAAATTATTATTTTTGAACACATTATCAAGAGTGGAAAAGAAAAAAAGAACTTACATAGAAAAGAATTGAATATGTTAATATACAAAAAGTAATCACAAAAAAAAATCAGCAAACTCCCCCAAATCAATAAAACAAAATGAACTCAACCAGTATTTGGTTTTTTGAAAATACCAATTAACTTGATGTCATCAGCATAGGCATACTGGTAGTGACTGGATCTGTCATCTCACTGGTAAATGGAACTCTCACTTGAGGAAATTCCCTTAACCAATGCAGGTTGTCATCTTCTCTGCAACTTAATTTCTTGGAAAATTCCCTATAACACCGACTCAGTGACTTGCCCAGTGACACACAGCCACTATGTATCAAAAGGTAGGATTTGAAAACAGGCATTCGTGGCTTTGAGGCCAGGTCTCTATCCACTACGCCAAAGCATCACTTTATATTAAACCAATTCCTTCCAATCATAGAAACACAGCTCTTCTCAGAATAGAATGTATCCCTGGATACTCTTCTCCAGTACTAGATGTACCTTGTTCCATGCACTACACCCCTCTGGAACAGGAAGAACAGGAACACTCCTTGCTTTTCACTATGATCTCCAAACTTTTGCTGCTATCAATGAGTAACCTTTCCTTCCTTAAGCTTCATGACATCCAGACACATCACACTATGCAGACCCTTATGGGAATTATCTGCTGGACCCAAGGTCATTTTCCCTCCTTTTTCAAGGAGTTAAGTAGCTGTCTCACATTCATCCTCTCCACCTCAGTCCCTTTCCTTACACTTGCTAACATACTTCAAAACGTCCTAGTTCCCAGGTTCATCCATCTTCTCAAGTGCCATGACCTGCACCTTCACTTTACTTCAGCTATACATAGGGATGATTATAGGCTCAATCTCATCATTGTCTATAAGAGTTTCCACCTCCATGATCTAGGATGACGAAATTCTTCTGACTATTAACTCCTATCCTTCCATCACTCTTCCTAAACCTATTCTTCATTCTCATTGCAAACTCCAGTCACTCCACCCCACTCTGCTAACAAAGGGAAAGTAAATTAACCAACTTCCCCTTTCATAACCAGCAGGGGCCTTGAGATATCAGGCCTCTCACCATCAGGCCCTTTGGTCACCCTGACCAGACCAGGACAAAGACTCAGAGTCACCCTGCTCCTGGTAAGGGGTGAAATAATGAGAAAATCAAATCAACATCTTAATTGGGGTCTGTGAGAAAAATATGAATCCACCTGCTATGATTCGTGCTATCCTACACAAGAAGCTGCAGTGGCTTCTTACTTCTAAGATAAAATACAAACTGCTCTGTTTGGCTTTTAAAGCCCTTCATAATCTGGTTGGAGCTTACCTTTCCAGACTTACCTTACTCTCATTTATAGACCTTATATTCTAGCCAAACTGCCACACTTGCTATTTCTCAAATATAGCATTACGCTTCCACACTCCATGGCTTTGCAAGGCTGACCCTCACAGCTGGAAAAAAAAATAGCTCCTAAATTCTGATTAATTGAGTCTTTAGATTCCTGCAAGTTCAGATCAAGTGCTATTTCCTACAGGAAGTTTTTCTTTGTTGAACCTCTTCTCCCTTTTGGTAGTGTCTTGCTTTGTGTAAGTTTTTTATTTAAATTTCTATGCACATGCTTTTTGAAGGCAGGGATTGGTTTTATTTTATTTTTTAAATTTTTGTTATTTTTTTTTTTGTATCCCCAGCACCTGGCATAGTACTTGGCACATAGTAGGCACTTAATTTTTGGTAAATTAAAATGAAACATTCATTTTTCAGATGAATGATTTTACAATGTGTGTTAAAACAATGAATAATATCATTTACATGAATTAATGTAAAGTTAGTTCCCTTGAATTAGAAATATAGCTTCAATTTGATTCAATTAATTCCATAAGAATTTATATGGAATATACTGCAGATCAGTGCACTAAACACTAGAAAATACAGAAAGATAGCTAAGATACAGTTCTAGTTCTTGTGGAACTAAACATTTGATATGAGACAACCTATACACAAATATCAACAAAATAAAAGTGTATAATAGAAGAGAAAACTAAGAGAGATGTAATATATTGAGGTTGAGGAGAGCAATGGTCATTACTTACCAGGTCATTACTTATTAGGATGGGAATGGTCATTACTTACTTGGAGAGAGACTATGGAAAATTTCTTGAAGGAGTGAGAATCTGAGTAGGGCCTAAAAGAATGGGTAGGATTTCAATGGACCATGATGATAGGGAAAGTACTCTAGGCATAAGGAATGGTCTAAGCCAGACATGTCAAACACACAGCCCACAACACTCCCAAGTGAGATCAGAACCATATTAAAATGAATTGGGAAATATTTAGCAAAATAAATAAAAATATAATAAAACAGATTATGTTAATATGTGGTTTTCTAAGTTAATATATAGCCTGCAGGGATCCTTATGTTTGATTTAGTGGCCCTTGTTTCTTTTGAGTTTGACATCACTGGTATGAGCAAAGTATAGAGGTGATACTTAGAGGACTGATTTTGACTGATGTTCTCAAATTCTCATGTAGAAGAACCTTGCTATAACACTAATTTTGAAGGATAAAGATAACCTAAGGAGAGTTTAACAATTATGCCCCCCATTTTGATGATTTATCTCTAGTAGCATAACCAACTTTGTGAAAAAGGAAAGTACTCTGTAATGAAGCCTACACAGTGTGTTTAAAGAACTAATATCTTGAATCCACTATACTTTCAACACAATACAACTACATTTGTTTTCTCCTTAATCTGCCCAGCACAGGCCACCAGATAAACTTTCCTAAAGCACAGCTCTGATTATGCCACAACTCTGCTCAAAACCTTCACTGGCTACAAGATAAAATAAAATCTCTTTATCCTGGTATCAAAGGCCCCAACTGAACTTTCTAGCTATCTCACAATATTTGCTCCCTCCACACTCTTGTCAAGCATGACTTATCACTATTCTCCAAACACATCCCTCACTCTCTTCCACCTTACAGCATTTGTTTACATCATTCCATATGACTGGACTATGCTCCCACATCTCTAACTACTGAAATTCTGAATTACACCTCTTCCAAGAAGACTTTTTTGGTTTCCCCAGCTACAGTTGATTTTGCCTTCCTCAGATCCTTTATAGTACTCTCCATATATGGCACATGCATTTATATGAACAATATATACTGGAATATAAAACATGGCAGAGGGAAAGGTTGTGATCTATGCAGGTGAAGGGAAGAGCTCACAATGATGGAAACAAAAATCCAGAGAGGATGTGGAATATTATTTATGAATATCTCATCTTCTCTATTAGATTATAAACTCATTGATAACAGGGAGAGCATTTTATTTATCTTTGTGTCACCCCCACTGCCTAGTAATTTTCCTGCATGTAGCAATCACTTAATTTTTTGTACCTGTTTGCTGAATGAATAAATGAAAACAAAGAATCAATGTTTAAGTGATTAAAGAATTAGGAAACAAAATAAAATTAGATTAAATTACCTTTTTTTGTTTTTAAAGGGCAGGAGTTAAAACATAGATTTACCTGCTTTTATTTTGTCTTCTTTATCTTTTAGGTGTAAATCCAGTGTTTCAGCATGTTTCACTGAGACTTGTTCATTTACAAGTTCTTCTTTATAAAGTCCCATTTTTTGAATCTGTATTGGCTGGGCATTATCACCAATATAACCTTCAGTGATATACATATTTCTTTTATATCTGGATTTACCAATATAAGGACTTTCACCTGGGACATCATAAATTTCAGCATACTGCAAAAGTAAATTTATCATATTATTATGCAATATGTGATTTCATAAAGGAATTCAAATCAGTCAAACATCATTTTATTATTGGGTTAAAGAGAATTGTAGCATTCCATGAATTTTAGAAATTTATAAATTGAATTTTAAAAATTTATAAAAATACCAAATATTAACACTGGTAGAAATTGGTAAGATATCACAGCACTGAATATTGGAAATGGAAGAGTTCTCAGAAAATAAAATTTTAAAACACAGAAGAGAATTTTAAAACTGAAAGGGACCTTAGAACATAGAATATCAGAGTTGAACAGGCCCTTAAAACATAGAATGTTAGAGCTGGAAGGGACTTTAGAGATCATCAAGTTCTGGTTAATTTATCATTTTACAGGTGAAGGACCTGAGGCTTAAAGAAGTTTAATGCCTTACTCAAGGTGAGAAATCAGAATAATGTTGAATAAAAACGTTTGTATCTTGGTTTAATACACATCTGATTGATTCACAGAAGCACAAAGAGTTGCTAATGACTTACCTCTGGTGGATAATAATTTAGTGGCTCAAACTTGGCATCAATTTTATAAAAAGCCAATTCTTGTTCTAGTTCATACTGTTTTTGGCAAGCACGAGTGAGTTCCATCGTCTTGTGTTTTAACTATTATCCCAGTATAAAACAAAATACAGAATCAGTAAATTAGCAACCAGCTCCAATGGTGTGGTGATTTTTCATAAAAGCAATGGGAGTAAATATACACACACACACACAGATATGAACACTAAAAGGTCATGATAATTAATACTAAATTGTCAACAAATAAGAATATACCAAAATCTACCATTTCATAAAAGATCACATATAAAAGATCTTGGGAATGGTGATATACTTCAGTCTTAAATTGGAATGTTTATTAATATGCTATACTGAGTTCTACAGTCATAACATTTCACTTAGCCAAACACCAAAAAAATTCTATCAATTACTTCTTAAAAAGTGGCTAACCAGGTAATCATATACTGATCCTCATTCTTTGCTGATAATAAAAAGTGTAATAGAATTAAATAATTTTTATCTTCTTTAATTCTCATTAAAGACAGTGACATGATAAGAAAAAAAGAACTGATCCTAGTTCTACTGGGTTATGGTTGATGATAGCTTTTAGAATTTAGTCTTAGCAAGATACAGATAATAATGTTAGCTCACAATTTTATAAACTTTGGTAGGAATACACATATCTGCATCCCTGCTTTACAGATGATGAAACTGAGGTTCACAGAGGCACTACTACACATTGCCCAACATTGACGCAAAGTGGTAGAACCAACACTCAAACTCAGGATTCCTGATTCAAACCTAATAGTCTTCCCATTATACCATGTTTCCTTATCTGAGCTCACTGAAAAGAAAGTAATATCACATTGATTCATGACAGTTTTGTACAGTATTTCCACTGTATTTTGAGACATTTTAGCTATTTGAATAGATTCCAAAGATCTATTATGTGTTTTGGGGGTTCATTTCTGAAGGAAGTCAGATGCCAAAAAGAGAAGAAACATGCTTGGAATGTCTAAAAGGTATTTTAAAAACAATAATACATGCATATTCACACATAAGTCCCAAAAATAGTACTACAGGAAACACTGGAAATCAATAAGTCAAATGGTATGTACTATGCAAAATTACATGTAGTCATAGGTAATATAGAATACAGTCATCTCTTGATTATCTATAGCATTGAGGCATTACATTAACTATCTCACTTGATCCTTCCAATTCCAACCTTCTGTGAAGTGCACCCAGAGAGGAAAAATAACTTGCCAAGGGACATACAAATATCTTAGATAACACAGCCACAGATAAACCAATACCTCCTTTGAGAAGAGAGTTGTGACACTCTCCTTTACCAGATGAACCAATGATGTATTTGTTGCCCAACAGCAGAAAAGTCATGGAATCACAGGAGAGCTAATGCTCAGAATGAACCTGAGGCTGGTGAGAAAAGATAAGGACAAGAAAAAGAGGATTTTTAAAGCTAAGTGGGAGAAAATAGGAGAGTCAAAGGAGGAATGGGAAGAGGATAACAAATGATGGAGGAAGGCAGAATAGTTAAACTTTTGTTTCTGTTTTCCTTCCCAAGGATGATCTTGAGAGACTGGAAAAGACAGGGAAAAAATGCTAATACAGAGTTAATAGCAGAGATAAGTAGGGAGATAGCAAAAAAGCACCTGGCTGTCTTGGAAGACTTCAAATCTTCAAGTCCAAATAAATGACATCTTAGGGTGCTAGAAAAACTGGCAGATATGTCATCAATGAGCTGTCAATAGTGATCTTTGAAAGGTCATGAAGAATGAGAGAGGTGCACAGAATTTGAAAAGTGCAAATATTATCACAATGAGATCTGCAAACTATAAGCCAGTGAGTTTGAATTTAATTCCTGACAAAATTCTAGAACACAGAATCTGAGATTACCTCCAATTTACCCTACGTATTTCTCACATGTAGTCGTTTGTATGTTGTTTCACTCATTAGAATGTGATCTCCTTGAGGGCAGAAACTTTATTTGTATCTAAGTGCTGAGCACAGTGTCTGGAAGCACAGTGGCTTCTCTGCCTTCCTTTAAGTCCCAACTAAAATCCCACTTTCAACAACAAGCCTTTCCCAGCCCCTCTGAACTCTAGTGCCTTCCCTCTGTTCACCATTTCTTATGTATCCTAAATATAGATTGTTTTTATATATTCATTTGTTGTCTCCTTCATTAGACTGTGAGCTCCTTAATGGCAGGGATTGTCTTTTCACTTTGTGTATCCCTAGAACTTAGCAAAGTGCCTGGCACATAACATATGCTTATTAAATGTTTACTGATTAACTGAAGTGCTTAAGCTTGTTGACTCAACTTAAAGAGAGAGTTGGTGAACATCTAGAAAAAGAAGTATTGATTACATTCATCATTAAGAGGTAGTTTTACAGTACCATCATTTCTTTTTGGAAAGAGCTGCTAGATGGGAGATCAGGGTAGTGCTGAATATATAATTCACTTGGATTTGACAAAGTGTTTTTGTGGAAAAGATGGAAATATGTGGACTAGGTAACAGTAATTAGCTGGTTTAGGAAATGGTTGAAAGGCCAAACCCAAACAAAATCATTCATGGTTCAATGTCAAGTTGGAAGAACATCTCTAGTAGCAAGCCCTAGTAATTGGTGCTTATACTTGTGCCGTTTAATATTTTTATACTTGTGGCATAGATGATGTGCTTATTACATTTGTAGATGACACCACACTGATTTGAAAAGCTCCTCTTGAAGACTATGAAGGGCGTAGCTATGCCCTTTTCTTCCAGAGAAGTGACAATCGAAATTCATAAAGCTAACAATAACAATTCGTTTGACTCTCAAATGTGTGCTGTTTTCACTGTACCATATTGACAGGCATAAAAAGACAAAGAGAACTACACAGGCTAAAAATGAGGTAAAATGAATTAATAGCTCCTAGAATAATCATGAGTTGACTGTATTTATTGAAGTAGATCAAATTAACTGCCTCAGATCTCCCTCTCTAACCCAGTACCATGGGAATGAGGGGTGAAGGGAATCTTAGAGATCATTAAGTCCAACCCTCTCATTTTACAGATGAGACTATAGAGAGAAGTTAAATGACTTCCCCAGGGTCACACAGGAAGTAAACAGCAGTATGAGAATTTGAATCTAGGTACTCTGGCTACAAGGACAGAGCTCTTGCTACCATGCCATATTACTTCAAAGCACACATTCATTTCAAAACATATAAACAATCCCACAAAAAGCAGGCAAGCGGAACATAATATGTAAGCAAGTGATCTAATATCAATTACCATGCAAACATATTCCATGTGGTAAGCATTTCAACCAAGAGAGACTACCTGTAATGAGGAAGACAGAATCAGTAGAAAATGATCTGCCAGAAACCAAAATACCAGCTAAAGGAACAAAGAAGTAAACAGAGTTATGTCATAAAAGTTCATGAGTTGAAAGGGTTCTTACAGATCACTGAATATAACTCCCTCATTTTGCAGATGAGAAAACTGAGACCCAGAAAGGCAAGTGACTTGTCCAAGGTCACAGAGAAAGCTATGAGGTATAAAGCTGCAATAAGAACATTTTAACTCTTAACACTCTTGTCACTAGATCCTGTTAACACTAATTATTTCCAAACAAAATTCATGTGAAGGGACCTGACAAATACTGTGACAATCTGACAAATAAACTAGGAAGATAGGGGGTTTCTCCATTGTGCTCTGCTCACTTCCCCAAAGTCAACTCTTCTCTGTAGCTTAGTCCAAATCCCTAATAAAAAGCTTGTTTCTCAAGTGGATAAGTGCAGTAAAGGCAGAAGAGACCAAAAGGATATGGTTAAGTGTTTGTATTTCAAATGACTTCCCTATTCAGATGTAGGCTTAATGCGAAGGAAGAATAATAATCACGATGATGATGATAGTTAACATTTATATAGTACTTACTATGGGCCAGGCACTGTGCTGAGCAATTTACAATTATTATCTCATTTGATCCTCACAACCATCCTGGGTGGTGGGGCTATTATTATCCCCATTTTACAGATGAGGAAAGTAACTCAAATGAAGGTTAAGTGACTTGTCGAGAGTCACACACCCAGTAAGTGTCTGAAGTCAGACTTGAACTCTAATATTCCTGACTCCAGGCCCAGTGCTCTATCCACTGTACCACCTAGCTTGCCCTAGTAACTACAGGAAGGTCCAGGTGTTAACAGAGCAAGAAATTAAACATAAGTGCTACCTGCCAAGCTTGAATTGGTAAAGCAGAACAGTTAATAGTATGTGAAGCTTACCCCATCCTCTAAGACCTAGCTTAAATGCCAACACCTACAAGAAGTCTGCCCTGTTCCTCAAGTTAGAAGTGATCTTTGCTGCCTCCAGTCTCACAGCATTCTGTCCGTGTTTTATTCTCTTACATAATCTGTTCTATCTTATGGCCACTGAATGGGTATTGTATGTTTTCTTATGTACTACAACCCTACAGTTAGACTATAAGCTCACGATAGCAGGATGTCTGTCTTCACTGTTTCTGTGTTCCCCATCTGTGGCTCACTTAGTACAGTGCGAGTAGACACTTCATCAATGTCTAGTCCGTGAATGAATGTGGTATTTTTTACTACAGCTTCATCTATGGTAGGTAGTAAAGATCTATGGTCCATGACTTTGTGACAAATGATACAAAAGCCAAACATTCTTACTGAGCAGAATACCACACAACATGAGGAGCCTAATATTAAGATACACCTGAAAAATGGCTAAAGGGCTACAGCCCAAGTCCTATTACAGAGGCCCAAGACCCAGAAAGAGAGAGCACACTGGACATGACGAAAAAGGGTCAGAAGCCACGTACCAATTCACTCTTGGTGCTGAGGTCACTCTGAAGCTCCTTGTAGCTGTGCTTCTGCCGGGCAGCTTCCTCTTTCAAAGATTGGTTTATTTCATTCTGATTTTTTATTTCTTCCAAGAAGTGGGCCTGTTTCTTCTTTAGCTCTTCTGCTTCTTTTGTCTTATTTTCCAAGTCTCTTTCTAGTCGTTCTATCTCCTCTGTTAATAAAAATAAAACTGTCATTCCCATTTCTCCCTGATCTTCTTGAGGGGAAGCATGAGGCAGTGGGAAAAGCCCTGGACTTAAAGTATAAAGATCAGGGTTCTGTGTAATGTGACTTTGCCACTTATTAGCAAGATGACTTGAGCAGATCTCCTCCCTTCTCAGAGGCCATGTTTACCCTGATGTAAAATAGGCAGAGTAACCATGCTATCTGTCCTAACAGAAGGAAGCACTGGGGAAACTTTAAAGCCTTTCTGAAGTATGAGGAGCTGCTGCTACTGTTACTGCTACTACTATTATTACCACCACCAACACCACCACCACCACCACCACCACCACCACCACCACCACCACCTATGTCTTAAAGACATATGAAAAAGGATTTTTAAAAATGTGGTAATAATTCTGTTAAAAAATTTATCCCAGTTAGTGTTTTGAAAGACTAGCTTCACAGCACAACAGTAATAAACAAAATCTCATGTATTTTTAGAGCTTTACAGTTACAAAGCACTTTACTCATATTCATTATCTTATTTGACCCTAACAAAATCACTGTGAAGTGAGTAGCAAAAGGATTTTAGTTACATGATAGGCTACTAAAGAGAAAACAGATTCAGAAGGGTAGAGTGATTTATTTGTCCAAGGTCATACACACAGTTGAGTAAATAGCAGAGTCAGGCATTGAATTCAGATCTTTTAATTTCAAATCTAGTGCCATTTTTCTTTTAACACACCACAGTAGGCTCCAAACATGCTACATTTTCTATGCAAGTTATTTATTATTAGGAAACTAAAAATAAAATTTGTTTTTTGAAAAATGCTTTCTGAATTATTTTTTCAGAAGCTTAGACTTTGACTTAGAAATTCTGTCACCTTACCTAAATCAAATCTATCAAAAGACTCCTGCCTGTCCCGACTTGTCACTGGCTGATCCTCCAAACTTTCCAGGGATCTGAGGTGGAAAATGGTATATAGGTAGTAATGAGGAAGCTCTACTACTGGATTGCCTTCCAGAACCAGAGAAGTTAAATCATTGAGCGACTTCAACTTGCTTACTTCCTGGAGCTGAAAAAAGACACAGAATTATTAGAGCTCTATGAAAAACTTAGATAAAATGCAACAAAGAAGCAAAAAATAAAAGGAAATACCTCTTCCCACAGTAGGGACTTATCAAACTCTTTATCTCCAGGAAACCAAAGCTAAGAGAAATTAAGTAACTTTGCAAGATCACAAAATGAATTAGTCACAAGGCCAATACTCAAACCATAGCCTCCTGATTCTCAGGTCAACATTCTTCTCAATTTCCTAGTTTGGGCCGCATTTCACACAAATACAAAAACAATGACTGGTACTAATTCAAATCAGTTCAAGTTACTTACTGAAGATATTTTGTTGCCTTTCAGATTGAGGACCCTCAGGGATCTTAACTTCTTCCCAAACCATAATGGAATATGATCAATTTCATTTCCTGCAAGATTCAGTTTTTGAAGATTCTGCATATGTTCTAGGCCTTCAATTTTCCTGGAAATTAAGGTTAAATTAGACTTGATAAGAATAAGGAATATTATTAAGCAATTATATGACCTTCTTATACGAGCAAAATTCCTGCCCCTCCATTTGGATGACTTTAAATAGAATCATAGAATCATGGAGTACTGGAATTAAAAGAGACCTCAGAGATAATCTAATTGAACTCCCTCATTTTACAGATGAGAAAATTGAGGCTCAGAGAGATTAAATGACTTGTTCAGAGTACTACACCTACTTGGTGGTACTAGGACCTGAACCCAGTTCTCTTGTCATTTCAGATAATATGAACTGAGAAACAAAGAATATGCAACACATTAACTGAAACCAAGCTACTGACACTTGTCACATTCTGCTTACCTAGTTAAATCATCATTCTATTTTTCATATTTAAGAGGGACACTGATAATCAATCTAGCTCACACTCCAAAAGGGCAGACAACATATAAATAACAAGATACATGCAAGTTCCAAAGGAGGACAATCAAGTTGAGAAAAGAAAAAAACCACCTCAAAGAAGGAATGACTGAAGAACTGGGAAGATTTATTTTGATATTAGAGGGGAGGGGAGAAAAAGGGAGAGAATAAGTATTTTTTGAGCACTGAAATGTGCTTAGGCACTGTGCTAAGCACTTTACAAACATCTCATTTAGAGGATGGTGAAGTGGAAAGAGTGTTGGATTTGAAGTCACAAGACTGAGTTCAATTGCTGACTCTTCTACTTAGCACTATGTGACATAGGGCAAGTCACTCTACTTCTCCAGGCATCAATATCTCATCTTGTAAAATGGGGGAAGGAGATGGACTAGGTGGTCTCTAAGATCCCTTCCATCTCTAAATCTATAATCCTAATAGCTGGAAGTCTGAGAGAGTCATGTTCAGTCAATAATAAAGAAAAACTCTTTAAGAATTAGAGCTGTCTAGCAATAAAATTAACTGCCTTATGAGACATTAAGTACTCCATCACTGTAAGTATTCAAACAGAGGTCAGATGATCACTTCTCAGGGTGACCTCTAATTAAATTCTATTCCAACTTTGAAATTCTATGATCTGTTTAGGGACAGATTCCATTATTGACCTGGGTACAAATTTCTTTTTCCTTAATATCAATGGAACCTTTTAGATAACCTGAATAGCTCTAGTATAGATATAGTATCACTGTACTAAAACAAACCGACTTGTATTAATAGGTGCTAATAATTATTGGTTGAAATGATTTTCTAAAATTTGCTTACCTGATGTTGTTATATGATAAATTCAGTTCACGTAATTTTACATGCTTATCTAATTTCTCAATCTTCCCAATCAGATTGTAGCTGAGATTCAGTACTTCAAGTTTATTACACTTTTCCAGGTTTTCTATGTACTAGATGAGAACAAATTAATTACTATATGTAAACAAATGTTCTGATATAACACAAAAATCATTTTAAAAATTTTTTGGCAAAAAAGATATGTATATTCTAAATAAAAATACAATGAAAAATTGCAAAAAAATCTTATGGTCTGCAATCTGTAATCAGGGAAAAAATAAGTGATATTTTAGAAAAAGCACTGGATTCCTGATTTCTAATACTAGCCTCTACTATTAGCAGGGTATTTGACTTTGGAGAGTCAATTTAACAACCTCTCTAGAGTTTGACTTTCTTCATGTGAAAAATGAGGCTAGATCACTAAGATGCCTTCCAACCTAATGATCTATTAACTTATAAGAGATCCCAAGATACAATATTTGTGCTTCTCCACAGTGCTTTGCATGCAGGAGGCAGTCAAAAAATATTCAAAGAATTTGCATTTTAAGTTTCACAATTTTCATAAGATCACTATGAAATTTTTTTCAGTGTACCACTGTATAATTTTTCAAATTTCCTTCTGTAATTTATTCAAATTTTACTCAATCTAGGGAGTGCCAGTAATGCTTAGGACAATCAGTTAATGAAAAGTAAAATCCCAATCGACCAGATGTGCAGAAGCAACCAAGGAGCTCTCTCACATTAGAAGCCATATACTGACTTCTCCCATAGAACTCCCACAATCAACAATAAAGAGCTTTCTGAATTTCTGTAGAACTGTGAAATGGCAGCTAGACAGAGTTAAAAGAGCAATGGAATAGGAGTTAGAACCCCTCAGTTTGAGTGCTGAATCCCCCACTTACTGTGTGATCTTGAGCAAGTCATTTTATTTTTCTCAGTCTCATATAAGACAGAGATACTAAAACTTGAACTGCTTACCTCAAAGGAGTTTTTGGAGGAAACCACTTTGTAAACTGTAAGGTATTATATAACTATAAGCTACTATTATATTTCCTCAACTATGATGCAATCTATTTGAGAAGATAAGCTTTTACCTCCCACTCCAAAAAAAAACAAAAAACAAAACACAAAACTATATTTCAAACATAATGACTGAATATCTAAAAGTAGCAATTGCTGGTAACATACCTTAAATTTCTTGCCACCATACTTTGAAAGGGAAAGATTCAAAGATTTTACTAATGCCAAATTTTCTTGTTTGCTAAGCTTTTTAATAAGGGCCTCTGTAATGTATCTTACTCCAGGAGGATCATCTGAAATGAAAGTAAACAAATCATTTGCAGCAGATAAGGAGATGACGGAACATCAGAAAACCTAATATTCTCAGGTAATGAAATTAAACTTAGACAACCAGAAAAGTGGTGATACACTGCTAAATGAAACATTTCAGAGACATGTAGATGAATTTCTATCATAAATCATAGAAACACTTTTATAAACATTTTAAGAGTACCTAGACATATTAAGCAGAAAACACTAAGTGCAAAATTACCATTTCTTTCTCTAAACATTTGTTTCAGCTACAACGCCTGAATTTTGTTCAAATACACTCTATTTAACAACATAACAATAAAAAAATACTTCAATTACATATTCCAGTCAGGATTGGGGGAAGGAAATGGGAAACTGGGGAAGGAAGAGACAGATATATCCTTAATGCTTACAAAAGCTATGAGAATAGCTGATAGCTTACATTTTTACGGTGCTTACGGTATACAAAACTCTATACATATAATTATCTTATATGATCCAGCAAATGCTGTTCTTTAAAAAAAAAGTTCACATTTTTTATATGGGTAAATACTAACAGAAAATGCACGCACACACACACACACACACACACACAGAAAAGAGGTTCCAGTTTCTAGCACAGAGCCTTAAAAATGACTGATGCCTAATACATGTTTCTTGCATTAATCAATGAAGAAATACGCAGCAGATATGTATTTTCCTCCTTTTCAGTAGGGGCAAAAGCCTAAATTCCTATTCTGATTGGTGGGGAATATTACATCTCACAAAATATTTTACATCTCATGAAAAAAGACCTACTTTCTCATTCCATTTTACATGGCACATTTTACATTTCATGGGGAAAAAAGGTCTACTTTCATCAACTGACATTCACCATCTTGTATCACTTTAGTATAGTTCTGCAACACAGTTAAAGTCTTGTTATATTTCACAAAGTCAAGCACAACAGTGCACATTACTTCTTGACTTGTCCTGTGGAGCAAAAATTTAGCAATGGGTCAATTCCATTCTTTGGCTCCAAAATTCTTAGTTCCACATTACCAAATGTAAGCATGTCATTTTTGTTTTATGTAAAGTAAAATGCATTTTTTTCTAGGTGGGGAAGGATGGATATCAATTCTTAAATTTTAATAACATTAGAAAAATTTTAATGTACTGTCAGTATCAATGGGGCTCTGGTGCGAAAAAAAAAGATTTGTTAAGGAATTTCCTCAGTTTTTTAGGCTATGATCAAATTCTTCGGTGAATAATGACTGATGATTTAATGTATAGAGAAACAGTAATAACTCTTAAACATATTGCACCAGAAAAGTACATTTACTTAATTAAATGGACTTACTAAATTAAAATATAATTTATTAAATTAAATGTACTTTTCTGGTACAATATGTTTAAGAAAATTTATCATTTAAATTATCATTAGAATTACTAGGTAGAATCTATATACATCACATTTTTAGAAAGCTCTCTTAAGCACAACAACAGGTTTACTCTGAAAGTGGACCAGTCTATATTTTGAAAAGGGCAAACATACTCTGTTCTACAGTGATGGAAGGTTTGGAGTAAAGAGATGCTCAGACAACCTCTTGCCATAAGAAATGGAAGCTATACCCTCGTAGCAACTCCCCCACTATCACTATCTGAGAAGCAGCTTCACCCTGACCAGATACCACTTCCTGTCAAATGTCACAACTAAATTGCTAACAGTCAAAAAATAAGATTAAACTTAGAGGAGAATAGAGATAAAAGGGACGCAAGGATATAGAACATTAGAGCAGGAAAGGAGCCTAGAGATCTAGCCCCATAGATCTATACTGTCTATCTAGCCCTAGCCTCTCCTTTGAACCTCGGTGCACATCATTTGTTGCCAGGTCCAACAGGACATTTCAAACTGGATGTCCTGGTGACATCTCAACCTCAAAACGTCCAAGATTGAGCTCATTATCTTTTCCCCAAACCCTCCCTCTTCCAAACTTCCCTATTTGTGTTGAAGGTACCACAACCTTTCAGTCTCCTACATTCACAATCCTAATTTCTTATTCACCCTTACCCCACATATCCAATTAGGTACCAAATCTCACCCTTTCTATCTCCACATCTCTTGCAACCAACCCTGGCTCTCTTTTTACACAGCTACCACCTTAGTTCAGGCCCTCAACACCTCTTGTCTAGATTATAGCAACAATATTTTATTTGCATTCCCTGCCTCATGTTCCTCATCAGTCCAATTCATCTTACACTTTCCTGTCAAAGTAATTTCCGTTAAACACAGATCTGACCACCTCACTCCCCTACTCAACTCCTGTGGCTTCCTATTTATTGCCTCTAGACTTATATATAAACTTCTCTGGTTAGCTTTGAAAACCCTTCCCCACCTGGTTCCAACTTTTCTTTCTAGCTTCAATGGATATTACTCCCCTTCCGGGACTCTGTGACCTGACCAAAATGACTTTCTCTCTGCTTTTCATCCATAACACTCCATCTCTAGTCTCTGCGTCTTTAAACAAGATATCCTCCATGCCAAGAATGTAGTCCCTCTTAACCTCCTTGAAGGAAGAAGGGATTCTATGAGGTGGAGATGAAGTCACAAAAAGAGCCAGGACCAGCACCCAGGTCTTTTCAACCAACACCAACACCATTTATTAAGTACCTAATATGTATCTGAGCACCATATTAAGTGGTGGGAATATAAATAAAAGCAACCTTCCATTCCCTTAAGAAGCTGACTTGCTGTTGAGGGATAAGTACAGTACAAGGAAAATTGAGGACTGATAAAACATTAACCTAGGGATATCAGGAAATGCTTCATGGAGTAAGAGAGTAAGAGAAACTACATGGAGTAAGAGAAAGAAATGAAAGCAGAGCTTTAAAGGAAGATAAGGATTCTGAGAAGTGCAAATGAATAAAGGGCACATTCCATACATTGGGAATAGCTTATATAAATATAGCACATGCAGATGGGTCTCCCAATTCAGTGGTATTTCTACCACAACACTAGTTTGTGTGTAGACAAATTTCTCTATTAGACCATAACACATATAATTGAACAAACATTTCTTAAGGACTTACTACAAACAAAGTTTTGTGAGAGAAACATGGTAAATGCATAACACAGGTGCAGAGTGCTATGAAATTTGGAAAAAGGAAGATACACAGAAATAGTTTAATGTCATCATTACTTAAAATATCAATCTGACTGCATGTTAATGAAGAGTACCTTTATCATCTTGGTAGTCAAGAGTCAAATTACTTTCTCCCACAATGTCATTTTGCTCAAACCACTGTCCTCTACTATGAAAAGTAGGAGTCTCAAGTCTGGTATAAGGTGAAAGTGACCTAGATCTTGTACTGGACAACTGAGATGCTGGACTAAGTGAGCGAGATGGTGTCATTTTTGTTCTTGGTGGTGATTCTTGATGGGAACCTTTCTTCATTGCGAGAATATGGTCAATAGTTGAGCCAAAGCTGAAAGAAATTTCAAGGTACTTAATGCAGTATAAATGTGCAGACCAAAAAAATTCATTTACAGACAGTTCTTGCTTTACATAAATTCATATTTCATAAATTTGAATTTAAAGATAGCTGCATTTCCAAAAAAAAAAAACACTTATGTTAACTTTACCATTTACTGTGCTCTCTTCCTCTTTCCACTCTTGCCCTTCAGCTAGGTGTCCAGCAGCCTCCCACACCCCCATGAAAAAAAAACCAAAAAACCTGAGACCTCTGGGTGCTGAGAAAGGAGTTCTTTGCCCCACTCTGTCTACACCACCTGTTTGTTCCAGGTGCCAATCCTCTCACCCCACTGGCACTCAACCCTCTTCATCCCTTCCTTACATTTCTGCATTATGTAAAAAATGCTCTAAGGTCTGCAGGAATGGTTCACTTCGGTAAAACAAGAATTGTCTGTATTTATTAGATGTACCGTTCAAAAATGAAGTTTGACCTTTTCAACATATATAAGGAATGGACATGTCTGTATTCTCGAATATACTACCTTTTACAAACTATACTTTCTGGCACACTTAAGGTTTAAAAACTTTAGGGGGATATCAAATCTACTATGCCTTTAACTGTGTACACATGCTCATATCAATATTTTGCAGAAATGCAGATTTTATACAAAGGTAAAATATTTAGAACTATGAAAAGTTAAAGCTAGAAGGGACCAAAGAACATGACTGTTGAACCTGGAAGAGATCCTAGATATTATCTAGTCCAATATCATTTTATAAACGATAGAAATGAGTGTCAGAGAAATTAAACAACTTGGCCTGAGTCACACAGCTCGAAGGTGGATGATAAAAATATGGAATCATACAATTTTAGTGTTAGAAAGTACCTTGGAAATCACCTACTTCAACCTCCATTAAAAGATGAAGAAATCAAGGTCCAGCAAGTTAAAAATAACTTGCCTTGGTCACAAAATGTTAGAAGATAAAATCATAAAACAAGTAAAGAATGTCAGGGGCCATCTTACCCAATTTATACCTGACAAGTGGTATCTAACCTTTCATTTAAGATTTCTAGTACAAGGGCATCCACTCTCTTCTCAGGCAACTCATACTACTTTTGAACAACTCAAAGGTTAAGAAGATTTTCCAAATGTCAAGCCTATATTTGCCTTTCTGAAATTTGTGATGACTATTCCTAATTTTGCCTTCTAGGGCCAAGCAAGTAAAATTAAATCCTTCTTATAAATGATGGGGCTCTTAAAAGACTTGAACATAGCTATTATGACACCCCCCCACCACCACCTACATGTCTTTTCTTTTTCAAGTTCGACATTCCCAGTTCCTTTCATTAATCTTTTTATGACATGAACTCAAAGCCCTTTACCTTTGTGGTTGCCTTCACAGGAACCCTCCCCAGCATGAACGATCAGATAACATTTCACTATGCATAGCTAGTCCTTAAAATTAGACACCACTTATTGTATTTTTGGAATGGTAGAATGTGTGCTCTGCTGCCATAGTCTTTAAGAACCTTAGATCACCTCTATTACCACACTAAGGCATTAAAATAGAACTTTGTGTAGGCAAAATGGGGTTTACTCTATCAAAAAAAAAAAGGAAATGTTGTGAGTCTAGTATTCTCTGTTATAGCCAAATTGGCTCTTTGTGATAACAGTTTTTATTTCAAGATGTTTATTAGCATTCCTTTCATAAAAATTTTCCAGGAATCAAAGTAAAATTCACTGGTCTGTACTTTGCAGACTTTATCCATTCTTTTCTTTTCAAAGCCTGGAACACTGGCCTTTTTTTTTTTTTTTGGTTCTGTACCACTAATATATTACTCACAATAAATCTCTCAGGGATCAATGACAGTGATCACATCTGCCATTTCTAACCTGTTTTGGTTCTAGTCAGACATGACTGAAACAACTGAAAAACAACAATACTACTTTTTCGCAGGCTTGGCCTTTTTGAAAAAGTCATTTACACTTTTTCTAAATCACTTGGACAAGTATAAAGAAAATAGTACTCTCTAGGTTTGTCTTGCCTCAAACAAGTGCTTTACCCAGCAAATGTGGTAAAAGGGTTCATTTCAGATAAGACATGCTTCTTCAATACTGTATCCTCAACCAATGTCTTCTTAACTACAATGTATAAGACTGTTCTGAGGAGATTTTTATAATACTCAATAATTCTTATAAACATGCAGTAAATGAGGTTGGACAATTCTGCCCAAACCGAGTACAAAATTTTGAGGATGTATTACACAAATTTTCAGCCAAAAATAAAATTAGCTCCACCAATCTTGGGCAAGGTTGCAGTGTCAATTTACACTATGCTTGCTGCTCCAGATTTGATTTTTAATGTGCAAAATCTACTGCCACTATTAAAAATTATTAGCACTGCAAGCTGAAAGCATTTTTAATCCATTCACTTTAGGTAAGCATAGACACTTATAAAATCATAAGTCATTGAATTTGAGGTGAAAGTTATCTCAGAGGTATCCATAACATAAATCCCATCTACATCTCTGAAAAGATATCATCTAGTTGCCATTTAAAGAACTACAGTGAAACCAGCACAAGACTTCCAAACAAACCTGGGTCTATCTAAATGGAAGTTAGAAAGTATCATGTGCTTTGACAGACTATGCTTATTGACTTTAAAGGATTGAGTTTTTCTTTTCTTTTTTTTTTTTAATTGGGGAGCAGGTAGAACTTGAGTGGGAGAAGGACAGTGATAGTATTACTTAAAAGAAGATAAAAAATAAAAAAGGGTCACTGGAACATTTTTTAAATTCACAGAAGAGAGCAAACAGGAAAACAGACAAAAGAGGATGGCTTTGAAGTAACATGTTGAAATTTTTTAAAAGGTTGTACACAACAGCTCTACGTAGTTTCACATATACTCTTTTTTTCTGCTCTACTTTGGTTAAGGAATGTTCTTTTTTTGAGGGTTTGTTAAATCAGAATTTTAAAAAATTAAACATGAAGATACAATACATAGAAAGAAAGACAGCACGGCTTTTAACAAGGGTAGGTTCTAGGAGACCTGGGCCATATGTGACCTGGCCCATGCACCACAATGCACTAACTGTGTGACCTTGGATAAGTACCTTAACTTCTCAAATCCTACGTTTTCTAGTTTATAAAATGAGCATTGATAACTCCTATCTTGCCAACCTCACAAAGATGTTGTGAAGACTAAGAGAAAATAGATATGTAAGCATTCTTTAAGCTGTTACTGGGAGGTATTATCATTACATATATTTGCAAACATAATATAAAAGATATTCAGGGTGCATGTGTATAAATGATGTGAGAACAAAACATGAAGTAATGAAACGAATTTTTTAAACTAATATCATTCCTCAATGTATTCATCTTGGTAAGCTATTTACAGTAGTTATTCCATTGATGTTAAAATTGCTGGAAACGTTTTTTAAATTATCTGTTGGAAATGATTTCCTGACCAACGTGAGGCACATGAAAAATCAGTCTTAAAACTTCAGTCATGCCTGACACCTGCTATTCTAGAACTGGCCTTCTAAAAGCAAGTACTGGTGACCTGTATGCCTTTACACTTTTTGCTTTCATTTCCTCTTGTTAAAACAACCCACCAGAACCTCTCAAAAAAGCCTTCCTCTCCAAATTATATGTTGCTTGACACCACAGCAAACATGTCTTTATTGTTCTCCCCCCCAACAGATTCGGCATAATGTTAATCCATTTCACAGTATGCATCAACCACATTACAGAAAAAGTTAATTTTGCCATGGAAATAAAGGGGGCCTCAGTTATGAAAATGGGATGCTTACTCTGCTACGTTGAACTGATTTCTTCTAAGACCCTGGCTAATCTTTAGAAGGTACACACATAGATCTTATCAGTCTCTTAAGCCAACTGTAGTCCTAACCAAAGCAAAGTGGCAAAAAACCAAACAGCCACAGCAACCTAAAGAACATACTTATTATGAATAGAAACAGACAAGGGACTGTGCCTCAGAACCAAGAGAATAAAGCTGGTTTCCATATTATGTATGTATATTTTAACTTTCCTCAGTTTTAAAAAAATGCAAACAAAAACCTATTTTGCTTTTTAATTACAATGCAATTCTATTTGCATCTCACACAGAATCATACGCTATCAGAACTAGAATGGACTCTGGAACAGTGAAATGTTAGAATAGAGAATCAAACAGAGCTCTAAGAGATCTTAGAACTTGAAATGTTATCACTATAAGGTAGAACTGGTGGCTAAGAATGTTGGAGCCAAAAGGGATCTTAGAAGGTGTGGCAAAGCTGAAAGATACCATAAAAATCACCTAGTCCAATGCTCTCACTTTATAGATGCGGAAACTGAAGCCCATAGTGACTTGCCCAAGTTCAGTAGTAGAGCTCAGACAAGATCTCAGGTTTGGTAACTAAATTCAGACATTATTTCTACTATACCATGCTATTCCCCTATATTGACCATTTCTCCATATCACCACCACATTCCTTAAGATCTTCATGTCCAAATACCCTTAAAGATTTCCTAAAGGGCAGCTAGGTGGCCCAGTGGATAGAGCACTGGCCCTGAAATCAGAAGGACCTGAGTACAAGTCAGGCCTTAGATACTTACTAGCTGTGCGACCCTGAGCAAGTCACTTAACCCGGACTGCTATTTAAAAAAAAAAAAAAAAGAAAAGGTTCCCTATGAGCTACTGCCCTAAACTCCTAGATTAGCGATATCCAACCTCATTCTCTAATTTTATAATTTTCATGACTTCTCCCTGGGTTACAAGCTGCCTTGAAACCCTGTTTTCCCCAAGTCTTCTGACTATAAAGCCCAGAAAACTAGAATGAAGAATTTTGCTGGTGGTTTCATGAATTAATGATATTCAGGGAAACTTTCTTGGAAGAGTAACAGTTTAAAGACACAGCCTAAGTTGGGACAGCTGGAATGGTTGTTAGAAAATGACTATGCAAAAGAACTGGAAATTGAGAGGATGCCCATCAATTGCAGAATGACTGAGCAGGTTGTGGTATATGAATGTAATGGAATACTATTGTGCTATAAGAAATGATGAACAGGCTGACTTCAGAAAAACCTGGAAAGACTTGTATGGTCTGATGCTGAGTGAAGTGAGAAGAACCATGAGAACATTGTACACAATAACAGCCACTTTGTTAGATGACTACTATTGATAGACTTAACCCTTCTCAGCAATTCAAGGATCTAAGGCCTCATGACGGAAAATGCTGTCCACATCCAAAGAAAGAACTATGGAATTTGAATGCAGATCGAAGCATACCATTTGCTATTTTTTTCCTCTTCTGTTGAGTTTTGTTTCCTCTTTCTGTTGGTTCCTCCTATTGGTTCTAATTCTTACTTACAACACCACTAATGTGAAAGTATGTTTAATAGGAATGTACATGTATAGCCTATATCATATTGTGTGCCATCTTGGGAAGGGTGGTGGGGAGGAAGGGGGAGAAAAATCTTAAAAGCATATGGAAGTGATTGTTGATAAATCAAAATAAATTAATAAGAAGAAAAGAAAATGTCTATGCAAGAAAAGAGGCAAAATAACACAAGCTAGTACACTCTTTAAAGGCCGTTGTCATAATTTGGTCCAGAGAGCAAAGGGCAAAAATTGGAGGGATGGCATTATATGATAAAGCCAGATGATGAATCACTCAGACACAATTGAGTTTTCCCTTCTGAATCACAAAAATGTACTGGGGAAATGAAATAATTCTTAAATTCCCCCATCCCTTTTTTCATCAGATGCCCAAAGCACTAAATTTAATCCTCACTCCTCCCCATACTCAGGGGACTTCCCACTTGAAGAGTTAAATTAAAGAGTTAATCCTCTCTAGTTAAAACTCTCCAAGCTTAACTAGGGTCACGCATATAGATCAGATACTTGCTCTTATCTCTTACCTGTGGCTATTCCTATACCTAGACTCCTCCCCCCCCTTATTCTTATCTGATGGCCAGATGTTCTCTTCACTCTATAGTCCAAACTCAAGCTTCCTATATAGGATCACAGATTTAGAGCTCAAAAGAATCTTAAGGGCCTCCTTTCATTTTACATGGGAAAAAAATGAGGCCTAACGAGATTAAGTTACCTGGTTGACAATGTCCCATAGGTAATAGTAAGGGTGGAATCTGAATCCAGGTCCTTTGACTCTAGTTTGCCGAACCAACCGCAGCCCCGTTCCCACAACATCCCTTTATCTGGACTCCACCACCCATCCGACAATGGTCATTTACATATGAAAGGCATTTCTGTAAATCCCTTTCATCTTGTAGGATCCTCTCAAGAACCCAGGGTAGCAGGCAAAACTGACAGCATTACCAAGGTACTTCGGAGGAAACCGAGGCTCAGAGACTTTAAAAGACTTTCCAAAGGTCCTACAAACAGCCCACGCAGGGCTCGATCTAGCAATCAGCTCCTAGTCCGGGAGGCGGTCCACTCTGCCAGACTTCCCATCCCTTACAATCTCTCCTATTCCATAAGAATGGCCAAGCTCGGCTCGACTTCCTCCTTCCAACCATTTTAATTTATTTCACTTTTCCCGTCTTCACCTCCTCAGGTATTGCTCGCCCACCTGTCCCCCTGCCTTTGCGCCCCAACCTGGCGCTCCTCCTTCTTCATCCCGTCCTCTGCGTCCCGCTACCTCGGCTCCCCCAGACGCCCCGACACTGACTCCTCTCCACGCCCTCCCCTCCATCCCCGCTAGTCCCGGACCCAACTTCCCGCACCTGGACACCCCGCCCGGCCCGGCGCACGCGCTGATTGGCCCAGACGCGGCCACCTGAACCTCCCCCCACCTTCCTCGTCACGTCTCGGCTCCCCGGCTCCCCATCCCAAGCGCAGACCCGCCGCACTCACCACGACGGGGCCCGGCCAGGGCAGGACAAACCGAGGGGAATCCCTACCTGCGGAGTTTCGTCTCCCGAGCCCTCAGGCATCGGGAGCCGGAGACGCCATTTTGTTTTGTTGTGTTGGTTACCGAGCAGGCAGGACTAGGCGGGACCAGTCATGGGGATAAGGGGCGGGGCCAGACGGAGCCACGCCCCCGACCAACCGCCGCTCTGGTGCGAGCCTATTGGACAGAGGCGGGGCGGGACGGTGGCTTCCGGCCGCTTTGGCGCCGCCTTGGGGAGCGCGAGCGGGAAGCTCGACTTTGAGCAGTGGCAGGAGCTTTCGCGCTTGGCCTCAGGTGAAATCCTCGGGTTGCCCTGGCTCCGGGGCTGCCGAGATCAAACCTCAGGCGCGGGGCCGTGGCGCCACGCGGCGGGAAGGAGCGCCCGGCCTCTGTGACCCAGCACTGGCGCTGGCTGCGCGGACAGGCGCCCCCACCCGGGGGGGAGGGGCGCGCGATCGCGGGGACTCCCGACTCCCGAGGCGACTCCGCGGGTCGCGTTCCAACCCACTTCGTCCGACTCAGTCAAGCACCTGCCCTTACAAAAAGACTTCTTGGTTCCCCCTGGTATTTTCTTTTCATCAAAAATGAAAACAAACAACTTATGGATGCATCTTGTCATAAATCGCAGCTGTTTCTCACCCCCTTCCTTCCCACACTGCATCCTCCCTTGTGAGAAAAAAACAATTAAGCAAAAACATCTAATAACAGCTAGTGGTGCCCTGGATAGAGAACCGGGTCTGGAATCAGGAAGACCCGAGGTCAGATTTGAACTCAGACACTTACTAACTGTGTGACCCTGGACTAGTCACTTAACCCTATTTGCTTGGGTTTCCTCATCTGTAAAATGAGCTTGGAGAAGGAAATAGCAAACCACTTCAGCACCTTTGCCAAGAAAGCCCCAAATGGTGTCACGGAGAGTGGGACGCTACTGAATAACAACAAATCCAATACAGAGGTTGTGTGGACAGTGTATACAGTATTCTGTCCTAGTAGTTTCCCTCTGTTCTCCGAAGTGAGGAAGGAAGTATATGTTTCCTTATCTCTTCTCTAGGACCTTCACTGGTGTTTTAAAATAACTTAGACTGTAACTTCCTTTTAGTGATCTTCCACATTGTTGTCCTTGTACACCTCCTTCTATTGGTTCTGCTTTTTTCACTGAACATTAGTTCATGCAAGTCTTTCCACATCTCTCTGGAGTGCCTCATATGTGCCACTCTATGTTCTTTTCTTCTGCTGCCTTATAGATTCTATTTGATATTCTAGAAAGATGAGCAGAAGTAAAACTATTCTTCCTGGTTTTTCATGACAGTGCTATGTTGTGGTCTTCCTACCTGTCAGACTGATCCTTTTCAGTCTGTAGGAAGATGTACATGCTATTCTGTGCCCTATGCATGAGTACACTCAGATCTCTGTTCTCTTTTCCACATGCTTTTGGTGATCTTAGCTCCCATAGGTTCAACGATCATCTCTATGCTAATGACTCCCATGTCTATGTATCCTACCCAAAACTACCCTGATATCTAGTCTTATATTATTAACTGCCTGCTGGACAGTTTTTATCAGGATATGTGATAGGGCTCTCAAACTCAATACAATCAGAATGAAACTCATCTTTTCCCTTAAATCCATCCGTTCTTCTAACATGCCTTAATAAAATTTGGTACCTGATTGGAAAATGGGAGTTAGGAAAAGTGAAGAAACAAAGATGATTCAAGGTTCACAATTTAAGAATTATCTTTGACTCTTTGCTGTCCCTCTCCCCACCAATATCCAGTTTCCCAGTTTTATCAAATTCACTTCCTTAACATTTTTCACATCTGTCCCTTTTTTTAATTCATTCTGTGAGAGATGATCTCTTAGAAGTGAAGCCTCCTCAAAGGGTTAATAGTTCTTGTTAATAGTTCTCACAAAGGGCAGCAATTAGGAGATCACTGGTCATTTGGAGAGAGATAAGGTGAGAAGCCAGATAGTAAGAGAGTGGGAGGAGAGAAATTGGAGGCACCTGTTGTAGGTGGCCTTCTAATTGTATTGTTGAAACACACTCCCTTCTGACCTTGTCAACCCCCCCCACCCTGTTTTCAAGGACATAGACTTCCTGCCTTTTCTTGTCTCCGGGCAAACTTGTGTAACCCGCCTTTGTTCTCTGTTGCTGGGGAAGATTTCCATGAATAGATTGTGCCCCCTGAAGCCCAGTCAGTGGGATAAGGGGAAGGGGATTAGGGAGGAGGAAATCAAGTTAGGGTATAAATGAGCCTTGCTTTCTGTAGGTACTTGTCCTCCCTGGCAAGCCCATTAGGTCAATGAGGGGCGGTGCCCTTTCTCATGAGAAAGTAATAAACTCCTTTCTGCTTTCAAGGTATCTAAGTCTTTGTTTGGAATTTGAGTAGTGGTCTCTGTCCCACATAATTCATTCAACATACATTTATTAAGTGTCTACTTTGTGCCAGTCATTTTTCTAGGTGCAAGGGATTTAAAGGCCAAAAATACTCCTTTCCTTCAAGGAGCTTACATCCTGTTGGGATAAAACAGCATGAACAGAGATAAATACAAAGTAATTTCCAGAGGGCACTAATAGAGTATCAGGATAGACTTCCTGTAGGAGATGGAAATTGATCAGAACCTTGAAGGTGGTGAAGTCTATGAGGTAGATGTGAGGAAAAAGTACATTACAGGCATGGGAAAGAGACTGTGCAAAAGCATATAGGAGATGACAAAAAAGGGTGATAGGGTTTTGTTGCAGTTTTCTTGTTTTTAAAGCTCTTTTGGGAGGTAAAAAGCATCAAAGAGGGGATTCTTCCTTCAGAGAAGACAGAACTGATCAGTTTTTTAAAAAAAAATTTTAAATTATTTTGAATTGATCAGTTTTTATTTAGCTTCCATTTTCTCTATCAAGAAAGATGACCTTTACACTGGAAATGGCAACAAAAATGAGTAAGGAGTCGATAACCCAAGATGAGATAGAAGATAGTAAGAAAACACCTGTTGCCCTTGATGAATTCAAGTCATCTGGCCCAGATAAACAATATCTTTGAGTACTGACAGAACTAGCAGATGTGATTACTGAGCCACTGTCAGTGATGTTTGAAAGAGTTTGGCAAATAGGAAAGAGACCACAAGACTGGTAAAGGATTTTTAAAGGGAAAAAAATCACAAGCAATAGGTCAGGAGCTTGACTTTGATTCCTGGTAAAATTCCAAAATGGATCAATAAAAAGATAATTGGTAAACATCTAGAAAGGGAACTAGTGATTCCAAAAAGCCAGCATAATTTCGTCAAGAACAGGTTAAACCAGACTAACCACATTTCCTTTTTTTGACAGAATTACTAAACTAGCAAATAAAGGAAATGCTATATGGATATAGTTTACCTAGATTTGAACAAAGCTTTTGAGAAAATATTTCATACTGTTCTGATTGAAGGAGATGGAAAATTGGATTAAATGATAATACAATTAGGCAGATTCAGAAATGGATGAATGACGTGAGTTAAATGGTTCCCTGTCAACATGACAAGAAGTCTCCAGGACAGTGTGCAGGTTTCCTTGTCTAAATCTTATATAATATAAACCTTCCAGACCCTAGACAAAAGGGAGCCATACCTCCTTTCTAGCCCACTGTTCTACCAAATTACCTAATAAATTTCTTTCTAAAACCATTTCAGATTTTAGGGTTTGTTCTTGTGAACAACAGTAGCTAGAATTTTCTTTCTTTTCTAATACAAGGGATCCAGAAATCGAAATCTGAGAAGAAAATAATTATACTATTTAAAAAAAATCTTTTCCTAGTTTTAAGATTCCATCTAACACTAAGTTTTTAAAAGATGTTTGCTAATAAAGCCATTTGCTCCTGTGGTCATGGTAAAGTTGAAAGAGATTTTGACTTAGCTTCAGAAAAACTGCATTTGATGCTGAAACACCACCATGTGACCATTAACCATGTCATCATTTTCCTTCTCTAAATCTCTGTTTCCTCATCTGTAGTCTGGGCATAATAATAGCTTCCTTATCTATTTTCCAGGGCCATTCTCTCTCAGATGAGATCATGAATGTGAAAGCATATTATAGTATAGTAATACTATAGTAAACTATAGTAACATTAATAAGCATATGCCAATACATGTAACACATTCTTGGAGGGTGGTTGTGAACATCAAAAAGGACTTGCAACATTATTTGCAAACATTAAAGCACTTATACAAATGGTGGCTATTATTGTTATTAGAAAGAGTAAAAAAATTTAAGAGCCTCAAACCTGGTGTCAGAAGACTTGGAGTAGAGTATCAGCCACTTACTAGCTGCATGTTTTAGCTTTGTCACCGCTCTGGGTTTCTAGTTCCTCATCTGAAAAATGAGGATGTGGTACTAGATGATCTCAAAATTCTTTTCTAGCCCTTGTGTCATGTGATTCTTGTACATCCCACTGCTGCTGCAGAAAATTAGTCATCCTGAAACACTGACAAGTGTGGGATCAATGTATGTATAAAAACCATCTTACGCCCTATGAAGCTGACATTAAAAAAAAAATTGATCAGTGTCAATTAGAATAAGTCTAAGAGATTATTTTAAAAGATGCCTCAAATGTTTAGAATTGAAGACCTGTCAGGGAAGTTTGATAAAAGTATGGTTAGTCTGTAAGGTAGTAATTACTCTTGTGTTTATATATGTATTTATATGCATATATGTTTATAGTACATAGTATATGTAACACACATGTGATACATATAATATATGCATATATATACATACAAATATATATTTATATGTATTGAGGATCTGCAATTTCACTGGTGTAGGGTTCTTCTGGTAAATTAATTCCCTCTACCAATGCAGATTAGCAACTGCTTTGTGCCTTTAGATTTTAGAAAGTTGCTGGGGCACTAAGAAGTTAGGTGACTTGCCTAGAAACAGTATCTGTGTCAGAGGCAGAACTTGAATCTAGGCCTTCTAGACTTTGAGGCTGGCTCTCCTTCCACAACGCTATGCTGCCTCTTCTAAAATGTAATATATATTTACATAAATTATAATATAGGTAAACAAAATATAACATGTGCATGATTTGTATTTCACAGTTTTTCAAATTTCCAGGACTAAAAATGCTGTAAAAGTCTCCGCATACTTCTGACTTGTCTTGTCCAATATGTGTGTGTATGTATGTGTAATGCATTTTTTGTTTCCTTAGCATCCTGGCTAATCATAGGAATCATAGGAATAATTCTAATTTATATAATGCTTTATGGTTATACATATTCATTGTCTACTTTGATCATTACAACAATCCTGTGAGAGAAATAGTACAAATCTCTATATCTCCATTTTTACCCTGAGGAAACAGGTTCAGAGAGGTGAGCAGACATTCCTTCTCCTTTGTCCTTCTTTGGAAGACCAATGACCTCATGGATGATGTCTTGACTTGAGAATGAATTGGATTTAAGTGTGGCAGAGTTACACAAAGTCATCAGTCTTATTCTTCCTGAATCATCGAAGTCTGTGCAAATACCAAAACACAAGTCTGGTCCTATCATTTACCTATTCAAGAAACCTTGATGACTTCTATTTACTCTAGGGTAAACAAACTCCTTACCTTTCCATTTAAAGTCTATCACTGGCTCCAGACTACCTTTCCAGATTTATTGCATTTAACTTCATTTTACAAATCATACATTCCAGCAAATCTGGCCTATTTGCTGTTTCCCAAACTCAGAACTCCATCTCCTGTCTTCATGCCTTTGCATAGACTCTGCCCTTTACTCTCTCCTCAGTTCTGTCTCTTAAAGTCTGTAGCTTCCTTCAAGTTCCCTGTAGAAAATTTTATTGATCCCCTTAGTTATCAGTGTTCTCTCCTTCCTCTCTAAATTAACATGTATGTACCTATGTATTTTTGTGTTCTATACCCCATTAGCTTGTAAGCTTTGAAAGGCAGGGGCTGTTTTTCATTTTGTCTTTGTATCCCCAAGGCCTAAGACCTTTGTGTCCCCAAAGCACATACTAGGTGCTTAATAAATGCATATTAGATCAGATTAGAGTAGATGTTAATTCATGTAACCTGCAAGCTCAATTAAAAACAAATTCTAATCTTTTTTTTTTTTTTTTTTTTTTTTTGCTTTTTAGTGAGGCAATCATGATTAAGTAACTTGCCCAGGGTCACACAGCTAGTATCATGTGTCTGAGACCAGATTTAAACTCAGGTCCTCTTGACTCCAAGGCCAGAGCTCTATCCACTGCACCACCTAGCAGCCCAACAAATTCTAATCTTAGAAAACACCAAATAAAATAAGTATTTCCACATACATTGTAGAACAGGAGAGAACTGTACATGAAACCGTGAATTCCTATTATATAACACTTGCTTGAATTTTCCCTCAACTGCTTTTCACTGTTTTGAGAGCAAGACTGCTTACAGTGTTGGGAGGCCTGGGTTTGAGTCCCACCTCAGACACTTACTAGCTGTGTGGTCCTCAGAAAACCATTGAACCTCTTGGATACTGTTTCAGTTTCCTCGTCTATAAACTGGGGATAATAATACTTGCACTTCGTACTTCAAAGGGTTATTGTGGGATGACTGGTATTTGTATATATCAGATGATATAGATAATAATAATAACTCACTAGATATATGCACATATATCTAGTGAGTTATTTTTATTGTTTTTGTTATTATTATGTGAGCATGGCTGTGGCTTATGTGCATTTACATATGGTATAGTATATAGAGACATGGCCTTGGAGTGTGAAAGCCCTAGGTTCAAGTTCTGACTGACATATACTAGCTGTCAGAGGTCGTGAAGAAGACTGTGGTCAAGTAACTTAACCTGAATGCTCCAGGCAACTCTTTGGGACTCCAAAAATTGCAGAAAAATGACTATGCCTGGAGTTCCCTATACAAATCACAAGTATAGGCAAAAAAATGCACATATAGTTGGATTAACAAAGATACAGGACCTTGGAAAGACGAGTATATGATTAAGGGAGTAAAGGAGATGAAGTGCTACATGTATGACATGGGAATACACTTAAACAGAACATAAGTGATAGAGGTCTTGACTAGAGACAATTAGCAACATGGAGTAGAGGAAATAATTCTGTCCTAGGAGTCAGCAAACCTGACTGGACACCTATTCATCTTCAACCACTAATTTGCTTTGTATCCCAGTACCAGGACACTTCTCCCTCAAGTCCAGGAGTCTGTAGTAAATCATGCTGTCTCTCAATAACCTTCATTTTCTTTTCTTTTTAAAATTAATTTATTTTGATTTATCAATTAATCACTTCCTTTTGAGTTTTAAAATTATTCTCCCCCTCCCTTCCCTCCTCCTCCTCAAACTTCACGCAATCTGATATAGGCTATACATATACATTCCTATTAAACTTATTTTTGCATTAGTGATGTTGTGAGGAAGAATTAGAACCAATAAGAGGAACTACCAGAAAGAGGAAACAAAACTCAACAGAAGAAAGAAAAATAGCAAATAGTATGCTTCCATCTACATTCAAATGCCATAGTTCTTTCTTTGGATGTGGATAGCATTTTCCATCATGAGAACTTTGGAGATGTCTTAGATCCTTGCATTGCTGAGAAGGGCTAAGTCTATCAATGTTAGTCATCACACAACATGACTGTTACTGTGTACAATGTTCTCCTGGTTCTGCTCACTTCACTCAGCATCAGTCCTTATAAGTCTTTCCAGGTTTTTCTGAAGTCTGCCTGCTCATCATTTCTTATAGCACAATAGTATTCCATTACATTCATATACCACAACTTGTTCAGCAATTCCCCAATTGATGGGCATTCCTTCAATTTCTAATTCTTTGCCACCACAAAAAGAGCTGCTACAAATATTTTTGTACATATGGGTCCTTTTCCCATTTTTACAATCTCTATGGGATACAGCCCTAGAAGTGCTATTGCTAGGTCAAAGAGTATGCACATTTTTATAGCCCTTTGGGCATAGTTCCAAGTTGCTCTCCAAAATGAGTAACATTCATTTTCTTATGTCATCAGTTCCACTTGTTATATTTTGTACTAACAGACACTTCTTTTCTCTGGATGTGATTTCCTCATCTAGATTTGTTTTCAATTTTTAATGCTCCATAATTTGGTGTAAGCAAAATGAAGAATTGAGGCAACTATTTACATAGTTGCATACATAAAGGTACTGTCACATGAATATCATTTAGGAAAAATAAAGCTTTTGGCTTGATTATATATTCCTTTCTCCACATCACTTTTCTAAGGTAGACAACTTCTGGTGACTTTTGTCCCAATTTTGAGGCTTCTTGGATGTGCAAGACTGGACCTTCAGAGGGTCACATGCCCATGCATTTGGTATTCTGCCACCAGGTGAATGAGAACTGGAATTAGAGCTTCATGCTTTCAGTCCAAAGCCACAGGACGCTGAAAGAGTTACATAGTTCCAGTTAGAGTTCTTTCCAAGCCAACTCTACATGTTAGCCTGGGTCAATCAAGAATGGGGAAAAAACAAAATATTAATCAAGACTTAAAATATTCTCCCCCAAAGAAATGGGACTAAATCCCTTCAGAGCTCGGTGCTTACATTTCCAGGCTGCATCACTGTGATATTACTAATTCTGGGTAAGATTGGTGAGTAGTTTGTAGATGCTTAAAACTGATTTTGTTTTGCTTTATAAATCCTTACATGTTTTAAACTTTCTACCTTTTGGCTCTAATTTTAAAACAAATGGTAAACAGTAGCATACAAGTTACATTTAGCAGTTTAAAAACCGATCAACAAATGAGCCTATCAAAGAAGAGTTAAATAACAAGTTCCTTTATGTTGCTTTAACAATTCTAGATTCAGAAAGTAATGACCTCTATTTGTTCTTTATCACTTGGATGAATGAAAGATCATTTAGATACCATATAGAAGTCCTAAGAAATGACATCATCAAGGACATGTATGACCAGAATAGGGTATGGGCCTGTCACTAATTGAGAACAAAGGGTAACAGATAGATAGTTCAAGTATTGCATTGTCCTTGAAATATTAATAAACTTAGGGGAAGATGTTCAGTGTATTGGGTGGATCCTTTTTGCAGGATTTATAGAAGGACATAGGCAAGAATCGCAAGGGGTGAGAAGGTCATCAGATTGTGGTTCTGGACTGGGAGGAATCTCAGAGGTCATCTAGCCCAATCCCTCCTTATTTTATAGATAAGGACACTGAGGCCCACAGAGATTAAGTGACTTTCCAAAGGTCATCAGTCCCCCAAGTAGTAAGTATCTGAGGTGGAATCTGAATCCACATTCTCTGATTCAAAAGTTACTCTCTTTCAACTGTACAATGATGGGTTGCAAATTGTACCAGTGGAGAGAGTGCCCACACCAATAAGATGGATGGATCCATTGCTGAATCAAAGGATAGAATATATATATATATATATAATTACATATAATGGTATTCAAAGCCATTCATAACCTAGTCCCCCCTCCCTTTTCTAGTCTTCTTATGTTTTACTTTTGGGCATGTACTCTGTGACCCAGTGACACTGGCCTCCCGGCTGTTCCACAAACAAGACTTTCATCTCTTGGCTCCAGGCATTTTCTCTGCCTGTACCCCATTCCTGGGATGCTCTCCTGCCTTCTCTCTAACCTCTCTGACTCCCATTAAGTTCCAACTAAAATCCTACCTTCTTACAGGAAGCCTTCCCCAATTCCTCTTAATTCCAGTGCCTTCCTTCTGTTAATTATTTCCTGTTTATTCTTTATGTAGCATTCTTTGTATAAATTTGTTTTCATGTTGTGTCCCACATTAGAATGTAAGCTGCTTAAGGGCAGTGACTGTCTTTTGCCTCTTTGTATCCTCAGTGCTTAGCACAATGCTTATGTCTGTAATAAATGTTTATTGATCGATTAGTTGGCGATGAGGCTGATGTAGTCTCCCTCATGGGACAGACTGAGGTCCTTCTTTTAGAGAGGCTTGATGATGTGTAATGGAAATGCCTTGCTCCCCAAGTAGGATCATGTGGAGACATTCTGTAACTGATTCCACTCTGCTAACCATATGATGAGAAGGTGGACTGTTAACTGACAGCCAGAACAGTTTAGCCTTCCTTTATATGATTCAGACAATAGTGAAGTTCATGAGATGCCTGCTCACTCCATCCTCTCCTGGGTTTGTGTATAGTCTTATTGCACGTTCCCATTTTGAGAAATAGTAAGATCCTCCTCTTTCTTCCTCATTGCTTCTCCATTAGATTGTGAACTCCTTGAGGACTGGGACTTTGCACTTAGCAAAGGATCTGGCACATAATAGGCACGTAATAAATGTTTATTGAGTGGCTGAATGACTATTGTGTTTCTTTTTCCCTCCTCTTTATTTCTTTTCTTAAAACCAATAAGATGAAACAAAACCACCCCAGGCTCTGTGTTTGTTTTTCTCTATTCCCTCTGTGGCATGGGATTCTCAAGGGACACTTACCTCTTCTCCCTTTATTAGAATATGGGCACTTTATTGTCATTTGGTCTATTCTAATTGATCATATATATTTACCTTTCTAGGTTTCTCTTTGTCTTCCATGTGCATATTTCAAAGATTCTACCCAGCTCTGGGCTTTTTATCAGGATGAGTTTACTAGGCTTTGTCTTTGGTCTTCTTGATCTTAGTTTCATTTGGTTCCTGTTTTGATTTTTACTGAAGGTATTTGTGGAAAAACTGGGCCCCTCTAGGACCTTTCATGTTGTCATTTAACTAGAAGTCTGTCACTATTATAAATTTTCCATGCTTGATTGTAAGGGAGTTTCTTTAAGATTATTTAAATATAATTTGTCACTTATTTCTGCTTAATTAAATGATGAATGTTTTGTGGTTGGGGAGGGTTTTAGGGAATGGTAAGAGAATTTTGTGTTCTGTATGTTTTAAAGGAATCAACCTAATTCTTTAGATGGATTTCAGCTATTTTGACAAACAGCTGCTGGTGAAGTAGTCATGCAACTGCTTCCTAGTAGAGGTTAAGATAATCTGTAATACAAAATCAATTGATAAAAACCAAGAGAAGATACCTGGGGAGCCCTAAAAGAACATTACCAATAGTAAAGATTTGTGATTAATCTCCCATCTGGTGTGACAGCATTAGAGCTTCATGTGGGTAGAATTCTAACAGCTGTGCTTTCTTAGTAGAGGCATGTACTTTTTGACTGTGTATTTTGGTTGGATTCGACACAGATGGGAAAATTTTATACATAAGATGAGCAAACAGCTCTTCTGTTTCATATTAAACATTTGGGGATGTGTAGCACAGCCTGAACACAGCCTGAAGTTGATAAGTTTATTACTTTTTGCCTGATAAATGATTTCTTTTCTTGTCAACTTCATTCCATATTAGCCAGTGATGCGGTGGAGTAAGAGACACAGAAAAAAAAAAAAAAAACCCAGGAACTAGCCCATCATAACCTGGCTTCAACCTACCTTTCCAGCCTTATTATATATTTCTTCCCTTGATGCAATCTATGTTCTAGTCAGACTGTCCTCCTTGCTGTTCCTCACATACAACATCCTTTCTCCATGCTTTTACAAAAGGTCACCGCCCATATCTAGAAGGTCCTCCCTCCTCCCCTCTGCCTCTTAGCTTCCTTCAAAGTTCAGCCCAAGCTTCATCTTCTATATTTGATCTTTCCCAGTTCCCCAGCTGCTAGTGCCTGTGTACCCAAATTCTCTTACATTTGTTTTGTAAATGGCAAATGTATTTGTTGTCTCCCTTGATAGAATGAAAACTCCTTGAAGGCAAGGACTGTATAATTTTTGTGATTATATCCCCAGTGTCTAGCCCAGTAATTGACCCACATTAGGTACTTAATAAATATTTATTGATTAATTGGTTGATTGAATAAAGGAGAAAGACATGTACATATATACAGACCAAATAGAGGCACCTATACACAGAGACACACATAAATTTAACTGGAGAGGAACAGTGATAGAGGATGACAGAAAGAACATCATGGTAATGGAAATTAGAATGTTGAGCTCTAAAATGGTATGATTTTAAGTAGTAGGCTTTTCTTTCTTTTAGTAATATCTTTCCAGCATCTGAAAAGGACCCGAAAGGTTAAGTCTCACTTTTTCCTTTAGAAAGAGCTATTCTTCTTTTGAACTTGCTCAACAATAGCATGTCGCATACACACATACAGAACACTATATACTTGAGAGAGAGCTCAGTGACTAGTCTAATCCATACCTGAAAAACAAATCCATATCTAAGCTACCAAATGCCATATGAAAAAATGTTCTGTCACTAATAATAAGAGAAATGCAAATTAAAATAATTCTGGGGCGCCATAGCTATCAGATTGGCAAAGAGTATAAAAAAGGAAAATGAAAATTGTTGGAGGAGCTGTGGGAAAACAGGCACTTTAATGCCTTGTTAATGGAACTGTGAACTTGTTTAGCCATTCTATAAAATAATTGAGAGCTACAACTCCCCAAATCACTAAATTGTGCACATCCATTGATCCAATGATACTACTACTTAGGCTTATAATCTGTAGAAAGAACAAAATGACTCATATATTAAAAAAAATTATAGTAGCACTTTTTGTGGTAGTAAAGAACTGGAAACAAAGTGGATACCCATCGATTGATGAATAGTTGAACAAATTATAGTATATGAATGAAATGAAGTGGAATATTATTGCATTGTAAGAAATGATGAAGGGAACAGATTCTGAGAAGCACCAGAGTACTTGTATGAATCAGGCCTTCTCAACACTTCCATGCCTTCTCTGTATCATGTTGCCTATACTCTTGCCATCAATCTCACTCATACTCTGCCACAGGGATGCTTTTAGCCATAGCCCAAAGAACTACTTCATATCTTTTTTGCCAGTTAAGTCTACATCTACTGTCTCCTGAATTTTGTTATTAATTACTATATAGAAATGATATAGATTTTTGTGCATTTATTTTGTGTCATGCTACTCTTTACTAATTTTACTGCTTCAATTAGTTTCTTTGCTTCTCATTTTTTTCCCTAAGCAAATCATCGTGCCATCTGCAAATTAGGACAATTTGGTTTTCTGTTTAAATATGTTTGTATCTTTGACTTCTTTCTCTTGTCATTACTATCACTAGCATTTTTAGGAAAATATCAAATAATAGTAGGAAAGGGATCACTGTAGCTTTATTCCTACATTTATTTTTTTAAAACTTCTGGTGTTTCTCCATTTCATAATATGAAAGCTTTCAGTTATATATACATACATGTATAATTTTTATCATGTTAAAAATAGATCTTAGCTTATAGGTTGTTGTTCTTTTTTTCTGTATAAATGAGTATACTTTGTCAAAAGCTTTTTCTGCATCTATTGATTTGGGATGTTTTTAATATGATTAATTATGTCATTTTCCTAATTTTGAACCATTCCTGTATTTCTGGAACACATCCTACTTGGATATATTGTTGTGCTTTTCCGAAGATTATATGGAATTACAGATTTTCAGCTGGAAGGGACATTAGACTATCAAGTCCAAGCCCCTCATTTTATAAATGAGGAAAATAAAACTTCTTAGCTAATATGATTTTTTATAACTGATAAATACTACTGTTGTGTTTTCACCTTGTAACACAGGGAAGCTCAAATTCCTTCTCTCTTCCACTTAAAAATCAAATATTAGCCTTGTTGAATTGATTGACCTCACTGTCATAAATTTCTATTTCCTGAAAATGTTGACAAAGATAGTCTATTTGTTTTAACTGGACTATCTTATGCAACTCAGCTTAATAATTTTACAGATTTGTTTTTAAAGAAATGTGACTGAACTGTGAGGTTACTAGGAGATTATCCTTCAGTTTTTCTTTTTTGACTTCCCTGAGTAGTTTTTTCAACCAATTATACACACATAGAACAAATTCAGTTCAATTAAGGAAACATTTATTAAGCACCTTCTGTATGATGCACTGTGTTATGTTCTGGAGGAGATATATAGCTTAAATAAGACAAAGTCTGTGCTCTCATGGAACCTACTGTTTAATGGGCGGAGGGGGAGTGCAATATATAAACAAATTAATAGAATACAGAATAATACATGTTAAGTGCATAAAGTGATGCAAAGTAGTATTTGACGTCCGAAGGGTAAAGATCATTAGTAACTTGTAGGATTCATGGATGAAATAAACTTTGAATTGGGTTTTAAAAGGACTGGAATTTAATAATAACTTTAAGGACCAACCTGTGTCAATTTACACACTACATTTTTTTTTATCAATAAGGCAAAAAAATAGATATAATGGGATGAAAAAATTTTTGCATCAATTTATGCACATGGTCTTTCTAATTATAAGTTGGAATCCAATAGAAGGAGTAGGAGGGACTGAGGAATGGAGACAGGAAAGCGCAGTGTACAGTATGTGGGAGACAATGAATAGTCCTGTTTAGCTGAAGAACTGAGAACGCCGAGAAGAGTAGTCCTATTCCTTTAGAAGAAATGAGAAAATGCCAGTATGACTTAGAAGTCCTACTCACTTGCTGGAGATGTTGTAGAAAAAATTCTTAGTCAGGGATGGGTTGGACTCAGTGGCCTCTTGGTTCACTTACTATTCTCAGATTTTGTGATTATGAATTGTAAAAATTAGTTTAAAAGGATGTGACAGATCATTGAGCAGTCCAGTGCTCTGCCCAAAGTACTTATTCCTTTTATGATATCCCAGAAAAGTGACTGTTAAGCCTTTGAGTGAACATCTCTGGTGATAAGGAACCCCCTACTATTTTAAAAGAAATATAGTTTTATTACTTTTATGTACAGCACTTCTTTTTTTTAACCAGACCTATAACTTCATTGGTATAGGGAATTTCTAGTGAAGAAACTTCTACCACTGAATATCATGACCTGCTCTGCAATTTATAATGTTAGAGAACTGTCTGGGGTGCTGGGAGATTAAATGATTTGCCCATAATTACATGGTCAGTATAGGTGAGAGGTAGTCAGTCTTCCTCACCCTAATGTCAGCCTTCTAGCCACTGTTCAAAGTTACCACTCCAAATAGAGCATGTGATAGACTAATGTAGAAATAGGTCTAATAAGTAAAGTGAGTCAAGTGAATGGGAATTTACAATGGACATACTCAATGTATCATGTTAATTCAAGAGAATAATTTCATTTGTAAGAGGAGGATAGAGACGGGGGCAGGTAGGTGATGCATTGGATAGAGCACCAGACTTGGAGTCAGGAAGATCTGAGTTCAAATCTGACCTCAGTAGAAACTAGCTGTGTGACCCTGGACAAGTCACTTAACCCCTATTTGCCTCAATTCCTCATCTGTAAAATGGGTACACATTGGAAAATGAAATGGCAACCTCTCTAGTATCTTTGCCAAGAAAGCCTCCATGAACAATTGTCCATGCAGACACATAGAGATGGACATGACAGAATGACTTAACAGCAGCAGAGACCTTTGTAACAGAAATAACAGAAATGCTGAACAGAGACTTCTAAGACTTACCCTTTCTGTTCAGTATTTCCATTGCTTCCTGAAGCTTATTGGAGTTTCAGGGTCATTTGCATGTTGAAGCCACTGGGGAGGATGATCTGACAAGAATTAAAAGGGCAAATACAACAATCTGTATGTATCCATTCTCAGTCTCAGAAAAACTCAGTGGGAGATATGAACTCTATGAGAGAGTTCTATATTCTGGGTATTCTATATCCTGGGACAGGGAAGAGGTTGAAAGAAATTTATTTGCCTTGACTCAGCAATAGTTTGGCCGAGGACTTTCAACTGGTCAAGTCAGCAAGTTGACAGCTTCCTGTGTTGCTCCTGCCAGTCAGGTGAAGCTGTGCTAGCTTGGTTAGTAAAAATGAATTGTCTAGTTCTAGAACAATAGTTCCCTGGGCTAGAAAAGCAGCAGCAGTGGCCATGGACTCAGTGGATGGCAGCTAAGAATCCAAAAGAGAAGAATTGATAGACAGTAGAAATAGTGAATAGAGCTGATGAAATCTCAAACTATACAGCATGGATCCTCCAGGCTGGGGACCAGAACTGATGTGGAGTGGGTAGATATACCACATGAACTCAGGCAGTAGGATTGTTCCAGCTATACGTGCAATGCAGACAGATAGCCTTCTGAATCTTCTAAGCCATGTGCCTCAGGTAGAACTCTTGTTAATCAGGCCTACATACACTCCTGGCCAACATACAAATGGGCAGTTTGGGCAACAGTACTGAAAACTGCTGGACCCCAAAGTGAAAAGAATATTTAATTTCTTGAACTCTTAGTTTGAAAAAAATTTTGATTTAGGAACATTGGTTTGAACTGGAAGTGCCCTAATCCAACAACTCACTTTATAGATTAGGGAACCGAGGACCAGCAATTCAAATGTGCTCTATGAGAGCAAGCACAGTTTTAAACTAGAAAGGTTTGAAGTCCAGGATAATGATAAGGATAGTCTTTCCACATTTTGCCTTAGATTGTACACTAGTATTTTGTTCAGTTCTTGGCATCATATTTTAGAAAATATATGAGCAAGCTAGAGCACATTTAGGAGACAGTAACCAGAAAGGGGAAGAGCCTGCAGACGATGTCATTCAAGGAAGGATTAATGGAATTGAGGATGTTTAGTCTGGAGAAGAGAAGATGTAGAATCATTGAAATGACATGAAATCTGTCTAGCTTTAGGATCAATGTAAGGGGAAAAAAACTTTATGACAATTAGAGAAGTTCAAAGTAGAAATGACTGCTTTGGGAGGCAGTAGTTTCTTTCACTGCGTGTCTTCAGCCTGATGCTGGATGATACCTGTTGGGGCTGGTGTAGAAAGGACTCCTGTTCTGGTACAAGTTGGACTAGATATCCACTAAAGTCCTTTCCAACTTTGAGATGCTGTGACTAGATGATTCCTAAGGTCTCTTTTAGATTTATGTCTTATGAATCTACATTCTAACATTCCTCTTTCTAAAGTCCTTCTATCTTTCACATTCTTTAATTCTTTTAATTAATTTTTGCCCCCATAATAGGGGTCATGCATATTGGTTTTTCTTTAAGCCTCTCTTCTGTTCACTTGCCTTGCTCTTTGATGTTGGAAGTCTTGACCCATTGGCTCCTGAGGAAGACAATACATACACACCCATTCCCTTCAATACCTTCTCCTTTTCCTGATACTATGGGAGAACACCTGCTAGAACTACCAAGACCTGGGTGAGCAAATATGTCCACAGATTGATCTAAACTATTTCAGCCTCCTTGGGTGAGAAGCCTCTGTCTGACTGTGACCAATTTTACTTGGTGCCAGACTTTCTCAGCCAAAATAAAGTTTCCCTAATCCAATATTCTGCAAAAGTTTCCCCAGACTTACCTTTGGCATTAATAGATGTTTCTATTCATTTTTAGGTTCCCTTCTGGGAGTGTCAGTGATTCATCTAATCACTTAACTGAGTTTAGTAAACTGGGGTTGAGATAGGCTGAATGAATTGCTTACCACTAATCACCATTATGGACATTTTAAGGAGAGCTTGTAGTTAATCCTTTTTTAGGGGACAGGAGCAATCATAAGCAAAATATACATCTTAATTTATAAAGCTATCCAGTTGCTGGAAATGAGTTCTGGTCCTAACTCTCCTATCTGAAGACAGAGCCTTGGGAGACACTCATAGTTACAGGGGTGACACAGCTAAAGATCCAGTAAAGGAGACTGAAAGTCAGACAATAGGAGAACCAAGAGAGAAGCAGTGTCAGCAAAGTAGGTAAGAGATCAACAATGTCAAAGGTGGCATAGAGGTCAAGAAGGATCAGGATTGAGAAATGGCCATTATATTTAGCAATTAAGAAATCACTGGTAACTTTGAAAAGAGCAATTTCAGTTAAATGATGAGGTTAGAGGTCAGATTGCAGAACGGTTAGAAGACAGTGAGAGAGGAGGAAGCAGACGCTCCAGGCATAGATGGTTTTTTCCAGGTGTTTGGCTGAGATGGAAAGGAGGGATATAGGACTATACCTAGCAGAGATGATCAGATCAAGTGAGGATTTTTTTTTTACGTACAGGAGAGACAGAGTCATATTTCTAGGCAGCGGGAAGTAGTCAGGGAGAAAATGAAGATTAGAGAGAGAGAGAGTGGGAATGATATGGGGGTGAGGCAATCTAATGGAGAAGATAGGAAGTGGTGAGATCAAGGATACCTATAGAGGGGCTGGGATTGAGTAGAAGGGCTACCTCAACATTGGAGACTGGAGTAAAGGAGGAGATAGTGGGAAATGATGTGAAAGGAATGTGAAATGAGGAGAAGATGAGATGAAGGAGTTCACGGCTAATAGCCTCAAAAAAAATTTTTTTTTCAGTTAAGTATGATGTGAAGTCCTTGGCTGAGAAGGCAGCAGGCAGGAGGTACTGTGGGAGGCTTGAGGAATGAGAAGTTTTGGAAAAGTTGTCATGGTGAGTGGGATAAGGAATTGGATTAAATAGGAGAAGGATTACCATACTACTATGAGAGCCTAGTTGAAATTAGATAGAATAAATTTCTAGTGAATCCAATCCACAGGCTTTAGCAATTTCTTCTAGCATCAGGAGAAGTATGTGTAGAAGCAGGATTTTTTCCTTTGATGACAAAGGAAATAAAGACATAGAAGGTAGAAGAAAGCATGATGGGATAATTTTAGAAATATGAACCTCAGGAATCACAGAGTACTCATTTCATAACTATTGGCTATGGGGAAGGGGCCAAAAGCTAATGTGCATATGCTATACCCTATGGATAGTTCATCATAGGAAAAAAATTTAATGTACTTTTTGTGCACTATTTTAATAATATTTCATACCACTCCCCAGAAGCCATTTGAACTTCTGTTGAGGTGGTATGAAACGTCTCATTCACTGGATCGTAGTTTTATATGTTTAAAACTGAAAAGGATGTTAGAGATCATGAGTCCAATCTCTTCATTTTACTGATTAGGAAACAGTCCCAGAGAGGTTAATTGGCTTGCCTAAGGTCATACAGATAGTAAAGTGACTGAGGTGGGATTTGAACTCAGGTATCTTCCTGATTCCAAGACCAACACTATCCACTACACAGCATTATTTGCTGCTAAAATGTATTTATGATTTCAAGAACTGTCTATTTTCCAAGTTATTGCTCACTTTCTTTTTGTCATCTCAGCACCCCCCTCCCTGAAGTGTTTCCAAACTTATATCTTTCTGGTAGCCAGCTGAGAATTGCTATTGTTTAAAACTAAATTGATTCTGATAACAGTAATAGCATTTATGTAGTGTCTTACATGCATATATTATCTCACTGGATCCTCATAACAACTCAAGGAAATAGTTGCTGTTATTATCCTTATTTTACAGATGAGGAAAGTGACACTGATAAGTGACTTGTTTAGGGACACACAGCTAGCAAGTGTCTAAGGCACAATTTGAACTCAGGTCTTCCTAACTCCAAGTCCAGCACTCTATCCACTGTGCCACCTAGACGCCTAGTTAGTAGTGATAAAAAAAAAAATCCCATTTGTCATGAAGGGAATATTTTGATTTTGAATGTCTCCAAAAGCAAAAAAACAGTTTCAAAGTGTGTCAACTATACAGAGGTTGACTTGCCAGTTCTACTCTTCCATCAGATATGTTATTTTGGCACCAAAAATATTTCCTGTTGGAGCATCTAAGAATATCATAATTCAAACTGATGGATACCCAGAAGCATCTATATTAAAATTATCCTGATAAAGGACTTAATTACTCTTCTGCCAATGTGAATCTGTTTCTAGAAAATATTCCAGAACTTCACACTTTAATGGTATGTATTCAAAGGATATTTTTTCATCTTACATATACAAAATATTTCAATAAAATGCAGACACAGTTGAAATGTTGATATAAGATATTTTCAATGAGATCAAAATAGATAATTTATACCACCATGTGATAAGACAACTAGTAAAGGTTAGTCAAATACCATATAATTGCAGTAATTCCAATTTTGCTTAAGAAGTAGAAATGTCAAATGCGTCTGATGTTGGAGCAATGTAAGTGAATTTTAAAGGATATGTAGAAAATGGAAAATGTTACTGGAGTACAAAGTTGTGAGACTTGCATTCAAAATTAAACCAACACCACGTTGAGCCATTTCAGTATATCATGGCAGGGAAGGCAGAAGTAATTTTAGCACTCATTTGCCTGGAAAATAGAAACTTACATTTGTTGAACATGTTATATTTGCAAATAGCATCACAAGCCTGTGAAGAAGTGTATCCTAATTCCCATTTTACAGATGCAGAAACTGAGGCTCAGCAAGATGATACAAAAGAAAGAAAGGTGTAGTTCAGAGTCAGAGCTTCTGGGTTCGAATTCTACAACTAACTACCTGTGCAACTTGGGCAAGTCATTTAATCTTTCTAGATCTCAGTTTCCTCATTTTTAAAATAACAGGGTTGAACTAGAAGGTTTCTAAGGTCCCTCTCATATCTATATCTTTGAATCTATATGGTAGAAACTTGGCCAAGACCACACACCTAATAAGCATCAGAATGAGTAGTAGGACCTGGGTCCCTTGGTTTCTAGTTCAGTGCTCTCTCCACTAATCCATGAAGCCTCTTTTTAGAGTTAATTATTATTCAAACATACGCATTTTAAAATAGTATTTTATTTTTTCCAATTACATGTAGAGACAATTTTCAGCATTCATTTTTCAAAAGATTTTGAGTTCCAAATTTTTCTTCCTCCCCTTCCCCCTCCCTATGACAGCCAGCAATCTGATATAGGTTATACATATGTAATAATGTAAAACATTTCCACATTAGCCAAAACATACACGTTTTTAAAAGTGTTTGACTGCTTAAGGATTATTTTTTAATTTTCCATATTTTAAAAAATTAAATGAATAGATTTATCTGGAAAAAGATATTCAGTTTCAGATAAAGGTATATTTTTAGATATATTTATAGCTATATATAGATATCTAGAATATCTATACATATAGAATATATATATATTTATAGAAGTTATATCTAATCATTTTATAAAAGAGAAAAGGATTCCATTAAGCTACAAGAATGGCAATCTCTTCATTCAGACAGACAAACCTGTTTATACTTCTGATGAGTCAAGTATAGTGTTAGATAATCCTTTCTATGCAGAAAAAATTATATAGTGATTCAAAACCTTCCACTCATTAAGGGTAATTTGGAGTATTGATTTAATTTACTGATTATTCCCAGAAACTCTCATTTTTGTAAGTAAAATTGTAAGATTACTTTATAACTTAACTTGAAGATTGCATTTTACCTAAAATATAAAAACATAACTTAGATTTCCAGTGTGAGAAAATTAGCCACTAGATGGTGTCAGAGCAACTCATGAAGACCTTGGATTAAACTATGATGGATTGCAGTTTACATCTGTTTAGGTCAGAAGTCCTTAACATTTTATTGTTTTGTCAAAAAACAAAACAATCCTTTGGCAGTCTGATGAAACTTACAGACTCCTTCTTAGAAAAAAAAAGTCTTTAAATGCATAAGTTAAAATATATTAGATTACAAAGGAAACCAGTCCTATTGAAATAAAGATGCAATTTTTTCCCCATCCAATTTTACTCCTTCCTTCCCCCAAAATCTATCCACATACCGCATCAAGAACTCTTGTTTTAAAGAGAAAGGGCCCATGCCTATGAAATCAAAGACCTTTATATGTATTTGTAGCACTATTGTGTATCTATCCATAGCATCTGTTCATTTCAGTGGCAGTTTACTGAAGATATTAGAATATTGGTTGCATTTCTTATTTATTTTTGTTTCTTAATTAAACAAATATGAAATGCAAAGGAAACATCATTTTAAGAATATTATAATAATAAGCAACAACATTGCATTTTAATGATTACAACCTCCACAAAGTCCTATTCTGATGCCTCTTTGTAACATGGAAGTTACCTTTGGTTCTCAAAGGCTATGTCTTTAGAGTGAAAGTTCAGACATTTTCCATTATGCTGGAAAGCTTCAAATATGGTCCTGGCAGCCGACTGAAACTACTTTCTGAGGACCAGCCTAGCTAATAATAGGCAGGTTATTTGGTGGTGATTGCTTTAGCCATGGCAACCCATGAAACAAAGAAAAAATATAATATGGCACTGAATCCTGTGTTGTCCCTTCCAAGTCAGCAATGGAAATAGCAAAGTGTGAGAAAAGGGGCAGAGGGTGCTAAGAATCTTGTAGTTTTTAGCCTATCTATAATCTCTAACTTAATTGATGATACTCTAAAATAAAAGTGAGATTTTCATAGACCAAGTAATAAACATAACAATGAAGGGTGTGAAGAGAAAATTAGGAAGTCCATTCTCCTCCTCCACACCCAAAGTGTTAGGTAGAGTATCTGCAGTGAATTTATGGGAGCACAAAGACAATTTTCGCCAGACATGGGTGGGTCACAATCTGCGTTGTTGAAGATCACATGCACATAATTGAGATAACGATTACGCGAATATTTGAGTACTAAGGCTTACAAGTGATTTTACGTATATTGTCTCATTTGATTCTGAAAACAACTCTATGAGAGAGATATTTTTATTACGCCCATTTTACAGATAATGAAACTCAGTTTCAGACAAGTTAAATGTCTTGTTCAGGTGTGCAAAGCTAGTATTTAAGACAGGTTTCTGGAACCTCAAAATCCAGCACTTGATCACACCCTATTGCTTCTCTAGGCAGTATTGAGACTGGTTATTAAGTTATACTTATTAAAAAAAAACATGCCTTTGTCTCTGGAGTTAATCTTGTAATTTCTAACATGAAACTAGACACATTGTCTGTGATCTAGCTGTTTCCAGCTCATACTCAAAATTCCATCTTCTATCTCCCTACCTTCTCTGTCTTTCTAGAGATTCCTGGAATCTACTTTTTCCTCACCTCCATTTCTTAGAATCCCTTGCTTCCTACAAAGCCCAGTGTAGGTACTACCTCCTACATAAGGATTTTCCTGATCCATCCTGGTGGCCTTGGACAAGTTGCATAAGCACAGTCTGCCTCAGTTTCTTCAGAGCTAAAATGGCAGGAGTAGAAATTATGATTTAAGACAAAGTTATGGCTAAAATAGATTTAATTAAAGGAGATAAGCAGGGTAACTTCATTTTGATAAAAAGTACCATAGACAATGAAGCAATATCAATACTGGACCTATATGCGCTAAATACTATAGCATCTAAATTTTTAAAAGAAAAGTTAAATGAATTACAGGTGGAGATAGATAGTAACACTATAATGGTAGGTGATTTTAACCTTCCTCTCTCAGAACTAGATAAATCTAACCAAAAAATAAATAAGATATAAGTTAAGTAAGTGAATAGAATTTTAGATAAACTACATATGATAGATATCTGGAGAGAACTGAGTAGGAATAAAAAGGAATACAAATTTTCTCAGTGATTCATGGTACCTTTACAAAGATTGACTCTATATTAGTATGTAAAAATTTTATAGTTAAAAGCAGAAAAATTAAAAATATTCTTTTCAGATCATAATGCAACAAAATTATATTTAATGAGGGACCAAAGAAACTAAGATTAAAAACTAATTGGAGGTTAAACAACCTAATCTTAAAGAATGGGTGGGTTAAACAACAAATCATAGAAACAATAATTTCAATAAATAGAATGACAATAATGAGACATGTCAGAACATATGGAATACAGTAAAAGCAATGATTAGAGGAAAATTTATATCTCTAAATACTTACATCAATAAAATAGAGAAAGAGGAGACTAATGAATTGGGTAGGCAATTAAAAAAACTAGAAAGAGAACAAATTAAAAATCCCCAATTAAACATTAAATTGGAAATCCTAAAAATCAAAGGTGAGATTAATATAATTTTAAATAAAATAGATAAACAATCGGTTAATTTGATTTAAAAAAGAGAGAAGAAAACCAAATTATTAGTGTCAAAAGTGAAAAGGATGAATGTATCACTAATGAAGATAAAATTAAAGCAATTATAAGGAGTTATTTTGCCCAGTTATGTGCCAGTACATTTAACAATTTAAGTGAAATGGAAGAATATTTACAAAAATATAAATTGCCTAGATGAGCAGAAGAGGAAATAGGATATCTAAATAGACCTATTTTAGAAGAAGCAATTGAACTGACCAGAAATGAGCCTCTTAAGAGAAAAGTACCAGGACCAGATGGATTTACAAGTGAATTATATCAAAAATTTAAAGATCAACTAATTCCAATGTTAAACAAATTACTTGGAACAATAGATAAAGAAGGGATCCTACCAAATTCCTTCTATGAAACAAATATGATACTGCTACGTAAATCAGAAAGAGTAAGAACAGAAAAAAAAATTATAGACCAATTTAATTAATGAATACGGATGCAAAAACCCTAAATAAATAACCCATCTCTAAGGTGGGGGTGAGGGAAGAAAAAAAAAGAAATTTACATAATAATTTTGTTATATATGTGAAAGAAATAGCAAATTGTGCATAGTAGATTTGCAGTTTTGTGTGCAATCATCTTTTATTGTACTATTTATGGAAATACTTTATTCCATAAATTAAAAATAAAATGGGGATAAAATAGCAACTATCTTCTAGGATTGTTGTGAGGATCAAATGAGATAGTATTTGTTAAGCATTTACTGTAGTGCCTGGCACATAGAAGGCATTTAATAAATGCTCGTTTTCTTTCTTCCTGTTATTGACTCCTAGGACAATACATGAAACTGAAGAGTAACAATGTAATATAATCCCATACATATATTTGCAATTGCTTTGACCTTTATGATGTAGGTCTATGTGCCTGAAAAATTAGACACAAAACAAATGTTTGTAAAACACAATTATACAATTTGTAAGTTATATTTTAACTGTGCTAAATTATTATTTAAAATAACCTTGAAGTAAGTCATTTTTCAATAAAGAATCTATAATAATGTTGATAAACTCCACTCAATGTGTTGGAAGTCTGGATTTTCATATACTTAAAAAAAACCATAACCAACCTACACTTTTAGCCTGAAGGTTTTAGGATATAAGTGGCCCTAAAGTAAAAATATTTTGATAGTTTTGTTAGACCACCTAGAATTCCACATACAATTAATCACGTAAATTATTCTTACAGTAAAGGTTATTTATTATTTGAATGAAGAATTGAAGCCAGCCAAAAGAAAAAAGTACCTTAACTTTTATTATGAGTAGATTGCCAAAGTGAATAATTTAGATATAGCAGCTTTCTATTTTAGAGAGCTGTTCTTTTTCACCAAATTTGGTCACTCTCCATTCAGTAAATATTTATTAAAGCACCTCCTATGAATGATACATAATGCCTACTACAAAAGATGTAGAGATAAATATAACATGGTTCCTGCCCACAAGGAGCTTGCAATCTAGTAGGGTTGATAAAACATACACAGGCCACTGGAATATGAATTAGAATTATACCCATATAATTCTATTATACCCATATAATACAAAATATTATGAGATCAGATGAAGGTGAGGCCACCTCCAGATTAAAAGGATGAGAGAAGGCTTCATAGAGGAGATTCCATTTAGGTTCAACCTCTAAAGATAGGTAAAATGTCAAAAAGAAGAGATAAGATAGAGGGAATTTCGGGTCTAGAGAGACATGCTTAGTGGACATCAAAAAAAGTCTATAATCCGGTTTTGAAGTAGAGAGTATGAGAGGGGAAATAGTATGAAATAAAGTTAGAAAGGGAGCTAAGTTGGACTTAGATTGTAGGTATTAAATGTCACACAAATGAGTTCAAACTTTATTTGGTAAGTAATGAGGAGCCATTGAAAGTTCTTGAGCTGAGGAGTGACATGACATACCTGTGAATTAAGAAAACTTACTTGGTAGGAGTTTATAACATAGAGGGAAATTAGTTAGGGATAGAGTGGTCAGGAAAGACTTTAAAGAAGATATATATTTCAGCTGACCTTAGAATTATTAGGAAGATTAGGATAAACAGAAGGGAGATGAACATTTGCTCTCTAGTTTAATCCACAAGGTTCTTAACCTTTTTTTGTGTCATGGATCCCACTGGCAGTCTGGTGAAGCCTACATGTAGATGCCTCAGGATAATGTTTTTAAATGCGTAAAATAAAATGTGTAGGATTACAAAGGAAACTAGTTAGACTGAAATATAGTTATTGAATTTTTTTTCAATGTTCATAGACTCCTGATTAAGAACTCCTGAACCAGATCATAAGCAGGCAAGATTTTAAGTACTTTATTTGGATAATTGATATGAGAAAACTGCTTTTAAGGAAAGATAGCTAGGGAAGGTGGGAATTCTCTAAATTTGCTATCCATATTGATGACACACTTCAATGAGTTTGCCAAATCATTGGTGTAGGTACTTCTTTCAGCTGTGTAGAGTAAGTCCCACTTTCCCTATTTCATCCCATATGTATCTCTTTCCAAAAACATTTCTTAGGGTATTTACTCAATGCCCTGAAATCCTTCCTCTGTTTCTTTTAATATTTCAATGATGCCAGTCAATGGGCTGACTCATCCATTTGTTACTGCCCACTTTCATTACAGGACTAGAAGGCCAGTCATTGTTATTAATAATATGCTGAACCTTACACCCAACATGCATCCTTCCATTGCTCTTTCATTCACCTGTAATTTAATTTTTTTAGACCATGCTGTCTCATATGTCTCATATTGATGGTTCTATTATCTTTAGAATTCTGCTCAATTCAATAAATATTCATTAAGTACCTAGTATATTCAAGGCACTGTGTTTTTAGGATACAAAAATAAAATAAAAATGATTTCCACACTTAAGAGGCTTATATTCAACTAGGGGACTGTGACATGTATCCAGATTCAAAATATTTTATAATGGGGACAAAGGAGAGATCCAGAGAATTTGCTCTGGGAAAATTTGAGGAAGGAGAAAATACTTTCAGCCAGAGGGATTGGTGGGGGCTTCAAAGAGAAGATGGAACTTGATCTGAGCCTCAAAGAAAAATTACTGTTCTAAAAAGCAGAGGTGAGAAGGGACTGCATTCCAGACATGAGGAACATTCTATGGGAAGGCACAGAGGCAGGAGACAATTAGGTTGGTTTCTAGGAATTTCCCGTAGTCCAGTAAGGCTGGGATGAAGAGTGAAGGAAGGGGATTAATGTGAAATGAGACTGAAAAAATAAGATGGATTCATATTGTTAGGGGCCTTAAATGTCTGACTAAGGGGTTGTATTTTATCCTAAAGGCCAATAAAGAGGTACTGAAGATTTTTAAGCAGAAATGACATTATTAGATCTGTGCTTTAAGATGACTACATTGGCATCTTTGACAAAAATCCATTTTCCTTTGAAAAGAGAAAGACTGGAGTCAGGGAGATTCTGACCTGGAAGGTTAGGCATATGTTGATAATGGTCTTAAGCCAAATGAGTATGGAGAAGGGAGGGAGGAGAGGGATTTGAGACATATGGTGGAGGCAGAATCATTAGAACAATCATTGGAACTGACTGAATGTGGGAAATGAAAGAGATGGAAAGGTCAAAGATGACTCAACTGGGAGGATGGTAGTATCCTCAGTAGAAATAGGGAAGATAAAAGAATAAATAGAATGAGGGAGGAAAATAGGTTCAGTATTATAGCAGTGCAGAATTGGGATGGACCTCTGCAACCTTCCAATCTAAGCCATACCCAAATGAGAATCATTTGCATACCGTCCCTTACAAGTGATCGCGTACAAGTAAGTCTTTGCTTGAAGACCTTAACAGGGGGAGAACCTACTTCTTCGTGAGGCAGTCCACTCCACTTTGGAACAGTTTTAATTGTTACTATGTTTTCCGTACATATCTTTTATATAAAATGTTACTATATCATTAATAGATATCCAAGAAAAATTTGTTTCTTTTCTTTAAGATTGTAAGAAAATTTCTTTCCCTTTCTCTTTTAATCTACAGGATCCAAAAACGGCAGAAATTGAAATTCTTGAAAAAAATGGTTATGTTGGCATGGTCTGTTTTTCTGATTTCAAAATTCCATCTAGTCCTAAGTATTTTTGAATTTTAAGAAAGCTGTTGCTTTTTAAAATCTGCAAAATAGTGGGAAGAATGCTAGACTTAGAGTGAGGAGAATTAGGTTTGAGATCCAAACTTCTGTAGTAATTAACCATGTGACCTTGGGCAAGTTACAACTGTTTTGAGTCTCAATTTCTTCACTCATAAACTGGGGAATAGAACAGCTTACTTCAAACCTTATTACTCTCAAATGAGATCATGAATATGAAAGCATGTTGTCAACTGTAAAATAGTATGCAGATGTAAGCTATTTTGGGTAAATATTAGTACTAACAAGAAACAGATGTTAATGAGCATTCATAATTATATTCATAGTTTATTATACTCACTATACATTCTATTCACAATTTATATTCATACTCATTTAATTCTATTAATAATTATATTATTGGTGATTTGTTATTACTATCAATAAAAACACTTCGTGAGCATTGGATTTGGCGTTAGAAGATAGAGGTTGAATTCCCAAGTCTGCCATTTACTAGCTGTGTGACCTTGGCTAAGTCACTTCAGTTTTAGTTTTCTCATCCACATAAAAGGAAGAGATTTGATTTGATTATCACTGAACTTCTTTCCACTCTATCATCATGTAAACCCTATTATTCCATAGTGGTGCTGTTGAAGAAAAGTAGTCACAATGAATTTCCTACAGATGACAAGGCAATGTTAGTATGGTATAAATGTATGTATAAGAAACCATCTTAAGTCCTAGAAAGCTGGAAACACTCATTAAACTCCGTTTCCTGATAAAAATTCTTGCTTTCCTCTTCACTGTACCTTGCCCTAGGGATGGATGTGAACCAAATGAATTAAGTCTAGAGAAGAATTTTTTAAATGCCTCAGACTTTGTTTTAAATCAAAGCCCTAAAATCATTCCTTTGTCTTGGCTTAGGACAGTGCATAAAGCTGGGCCACAGTAGATCTTGCAGACATCCATTAGGATCTCATAGGTGGAAGGGACCTGAGAGACCATTTAGTCAAATCTTCTAGATGGTAGAATTTCTTTTTTATTGACTGCTCTTTGTACCTGGAATGCTCTTCCTCTTCATCTCTGCCTCCTGGCACTCCTAGCTTTCTTCAAGTCCCAACTAAAATCTTACCTTCTATGCTAATGTCTTCCTTCTATTGATCATCTCCAATTTATCCTATCTATACTTTGTTCATATGTATGTAGTTATTTCTATGTTGTTCTTCCCCCTGCCCTCCACCTTAGACTAAGAGCTCCTTGAGAGCAAGGATGGTCTTTTGTCTTTCTTAGTCTCCCTAATGCTTAGCATGGTGCCTGGAATATAGTAGGTACTTCATAAATGCTTGTTGACTGACTGACTCCCAATGTATTTGTCTTATGTTTACATAATGCTACCTTGATAAGGAACATATTAAATAATGGAATAGTAAAGGGAGAAGAATGGAGGAAAGGTTAAGGAAACAGCAAATGTGGTAGTCAGATTATTAATACTATGATTAACACATAGTCCTTTAAGTTTTACAAAGTATCTTACATACATTATCTCTTAATCCTTTCAACTACCCTGTGAAAGAAGTGCTATAGGTATTATTGTCCCCATTTTCCAGTTGAAGAAACTAAATCTTAGAGGAATTAAATTACTTACCTGTGATCATATAGCTAGGACACAAGAGATAGGTTTCAAATCCAAGTATAGCATTGTTACCATTCTGCTTGTGATGAAAAAAAGAATCACAAACTCATTGGGGGTAAAGAGGAAAAATCAATATCACATGGAAAAAAAGACACTCTGAGTATAGGGACTTGAGAGGAAAGGATACGTGGGTAATCAAAATAAAAAAGTGTTTTAAAAGAAAGACTATTTTGTAGCATAGAATGAAAGATTTGAAGACACAATGTAGATGACAAAACTTGATTATTCACATGTTACAGTTTTATTTTATCCCTGTTATCTTGCAGGTAGTGGAAAAACACTTTTATTGTAGAAAGAATGGATTTAGAGTCAGGAAGCTTGGGTTCCTGTCCAAACGATGCCACTTACTGCCTGTGTAACCTTGGGCTTATCTTCTCAATTTCTTCAGCTGTAAAATGATAGGATTGGACTATATTGCCTTCTAGTTACCTTTTAGCTCTAAACCCTTGTGGCTATATGAGCAGAGAGAACGAGACCTAGAGGAGAGATGTTGTGAGGGTAGAACCAACAAGATTGGATAACAGATTGGATAGGTTGGGTGAGTGCAAATGAAGAATCAAGGATTACACCAAGATTGTGAGCTGTGGTAATTGGGAGCTATAGGAAGTCAGTGGAGTTTATTTGGTGGGCAGGGGGTGGGGGGTGGTTTAAAATGATAAGACCTCTGTTTTAGGAAAATCACTTTAGTGGCTGAATGGAGGATGGATTAGAATAGGGAGAGACTTGAGGCTGGCAAACCCACCAGCAGCCTACAGTATATGTAGTATTGGAACTAAATATCCTGTAAACTTTTGATAGAATTCATAAATCCACCTAGTCCTGGGTTCCATGCCTCCCCCCAGCCCTGCCCCAAGCTCATTTATGACTTATTCAATTTTTTTCCCCTCAGAATCATTTCTTGTATTTTCTGTTCTAGTAATCTGGTCAATTTATATTTTTGTAAATATTCTTCCATTTTATTTAGATTATCAGTTTTATTGGCATATTATGATAATTGTAATTTTTATATTATTTGATGTTGTAATAATAGAATTCCAATATGGAGTCACTTAGGTTAAGTGGTCCTAATACCCATCAATCATATAGGCAAAGACAGAGAGGGTTGTACTTTTCCATTCTTTTGACCTATGTTAATCCTGTATCACGAAGTTAATGCTCACAGCTTCTGATTGAATAAAGCTCTTTACCTGCTCAGAGATCTCTGAATCGTTTTCCTCCTGCTGCTTCAGATAGTTAAAATAGTTAACTATATTTAGAAAGCTGTTTCTGGTCTAGATAAACTCCCCCTACCTGAATCTTACTCAATCCTAGTCTTGATAAGTGACCATGAGAAGTTCTCCACCATGTCTGTTGCACTGATTACCTGTTCTAAATCTAGCCCATTTGTAGGGCAGATAATTTTGCTGTATGAATCCTAATTTTAAGCATCTCCCCAACATGTCTTCTTCCTTCTTGTGCTTGATGGGTTTCTGCATCCATGGGAATGAATTTCTGTCCCTTTACATTGCCATAGTATGTATATATGTGTAGTGTTTTTTGTTTTTGGGGTTTTTTCTTGCCTGCTTGCTGCACTGCATAATAGTAAAACATTTGTTTATATCAGCTTTCCAGTACCAATTTCTTGTAAATTTCCAAACCCAAGTCTGCTTTAACCTGAGCCATTTGACCAAATTAAACACATATAGTTGGGAAAAATAACTCCAAATAATTGCTTTTATTACCTCTTCATTGGTTGTGAATTCATCTTTTTCATTTTTTAAAATTAATTTATTTTGATTTATCAACAATCACTTCCATATGCTTTTGAGTTTAAAATTTTTCTCCCCCTTCCTTCCCACCACCCTCCCCAAGATGGCGCACAATCTGATATAGGCTATACTTATACATTCCTATTAAACATATTTTCACATTAGTGATGTTGTAAGGAAGAATTACAACCAATAGGAGGAACCACCAAAAAGAGGAAACAAAATTCAACAGAAGAGAAAAAAAAATAACTAGTATGCTTCAATCTACATTTGAATTCCATAGTTCTTTCTTTGGATGTGGATAGCATTTTCCATCACGAGGCCTTTGGAGATGTCTTAGATCTTTGTATTGCTGGGAAGGGTTAAGTTTATCGATATTAGTCATTGAACAACATGGCTGTTATTGTTATCTTTTTCATTTTGATACTGGTAATTTGGTTTAGATCTTTCTTTTTCCAATTAAATTAACCCATGGTTTAACTATTTTGTGATTTTGTTTAAAAAAAAACAGTTCCTAGTTTTCTTTATTAGTTCAATGGATTTTTTTTTTACTTTCAATTTTGTTAATCTCTCTCTTCATTTTCAGTATTTCTATTTTGTTGTTTAATTGGGGGCTTCAAATTTGTTTTTGTATTTTTTTAAGCTGCATGCCCAATTAATTGATCTGTTCTTTCCTTCTCTAATTGATGTACATGTTTAGAGATATACAATTTCCCCTAAATATTGCTATGTCTGAATTCCACAATTTTATGTTGTCTCATTTTTGTCTTTATATTTAATTAAATTGTTAATTATTTCTGTGATTTGTTCTTTAAACCATCATTTTGTAAATTTTTTGTGGGGTTTTTATGCCTTAATACATGGCCAGTTTTTATGCACAGCAAAAAAATAGGTATACTCCTTCCTATTCCCATTCAATGTTGTTCAGAGGTCTGCCTTATTTAACATAAAAAAATTCTATTCATCTCCTTAACTTTTTTCTCATTTATTTTGTAGTTAGATTTGTCTAGGTCTCAGAGGGACAAGTTTAGGTCCCCCACAAGTATAATTTTATTGTCTATTTTGTCCTAGAACTCATTAAACTTTTCCTTTAAGAATTCAGATGCTATGCCATCTTGTGCATTGTATTAATTCATTTTCTATGGTATCTTTCAGCAAAATGTAGTTTCTCTGTTTATCTCCTTTAATTAGCTCTCTGTCTTTCACTCTCTCTCTCTCTTTTGCTTTTGCTTTGTCTGAGATCACTATTGCCACCACTGCCTTGTTTACTTTACTTGAAGCATAAGAGATTCTGCTCCAGCCCCTTATTTTAACTCTATGCATACCTTTCTATTTCAAGTGTGTTTCTTGCAAACAATGTATTGTTGGATTCTAGTTTCTAATCCATTTTGCCATGCTCTTCTGTTTTATGTGTGAGTTTATCTCATTCACATTAACAGTTATGATTGATAGCTGTGTATTTCCATCCATTCTACTTTTCTTTCACTTCCCTCCCCCATAATCTGTGTCTGTTTTGCTTTTGACCACTGCCTCCCTTAATTTATCTTCCTTCTTATTCCCCCCTCCCCTTTCTTCCTCATAACCCCTTTCTCTCCTACCTCCCTGTTGGGTAAGATAAAATTCTATACCCAGTTGAGTATATTCTCCTCCTTGAACCAATTCAGATGAGTGTGAAGTTCAAGTGTTATCTGCTCCCTCTCCCCATTCCATTGTATAAACTCCTCACTGCATACTTCATATATGTGAGGTAATTTTCCCTATTCTCCCTCCCCCAGTGCATTCTTCCTCCTCACACTTCCATTCTTCTTTTGAGATCATCCCAACATAATAGACTCATGCCTAATTTGTCTAATTGGATGCCCTCTAAGAACCCTAGTGATGACAAAATTTGGAAGGGTTTCATATATCCTTTTCCCATATGATAATATAAATAGTTTAACCTTGTTCAATCCTTTATGACTTCTCTTTCATGTTAATCTTTTTATACCTTTCTTGATTCCTATGTATGAATGTCGAATTTTCTATTCAGTTCTGGTCTTTCCATCAGAAATTCTTGAAAGCCTTCTATTTCATTAAAAGTCTATTCCCCTCCCTACCCCACCCCCAGAGGATTATACTGGATAGGTTCTTCTTGACTATAAACCTAGATCCTTTGCATTATGGAATAGCATATTCCAAGCCCCTTCTTTCTTTATAATGGTGGTTGTTAAATCTTGTTTGACCTCAATTGTAGTTCCATGGTACTTGAATTCTTTCTATTTTGCTATTTGCAATATTTTCTCCTTGATCTGGGAGTTCTGGAATTGAACTATAATATCCCTGGAAGTTTCATTTTGAGGTTTCTTTCATGAAGGAATTAACTGGTAGATTCTTTCATTTTTTTAGTTTGCCCACTGGCTCTAAGACATATAGGCAGTTTTATAATTTCTTGAAAAATGATGTCTAAGCTCCTTTTAAAATTATGGCTTTCAGACAGTCCAATGATTCTTAAATTATTTCTCCTTGATCTATTTTTCCAGGTCAGTTGTCTTCCTATGAGATATGTCAATTTTTCTTTAACTTTTTTTCAATCTTTTGATTTTATTATTTCTTGATGTCTCTTGGAGTTGTTAACTCCCATTTGGCTAATTCTAATTTTTAAGGAGCTTATAATTTAATTAGACTTTTAAGGAGTCAAAATAGATATCCTCTAAGAGTCCTAGTGATGATAAATTTCTGAGGGGTTACATTTATCCTCTCCCTAAATAAGAATGCAAACAGTTATTATTTATCCCTTATATTTATATGTTTATGCTTTTCTTGATTCCTTTGTTTGAATGTCAGATTTTCTATTTAGCTCTGGTCTTTTCATTAGAAATGCTTGAAAGTCTTCTGTTTCATTAAAATCCGCCCTTCCCCCATAGTATTGTATTTAAGTTTTGTGTGTGTGTGTGTGTGTGTGTGTGTGTGTGTGTGTGTGTGTGTGT